>NC_135274.1:24384553-24710803 GCF_051311805.1 Agelaius phoeniceus | reverse complement strand
TGAGAGCACTGGGAAAATTCCAAAATTCCAAAATTCACAGATTCCCCTCCACTATTCAGAGCTGTAAACCCAGGATGGCCATGTGGGCGTGCACAGGATTTTGGAAAACCCAAACCTGGCTGATTCCATCTAAATTAGGGCATTGAACAGTGGAATAATCATAATCCTTCCCCCAAATAACTCCTATATAACTAACAAACTATCAGTTGTACAAGGGGAATGGGAGGTTTGGGAGGCCTGGAGGGTTTTGCACAGAGGGATGTGGTGTGAGGTGTCCTCTGGAACAGAATTCCAAAGGTTTCCATGATGTCTCTCAACAGAGATGATCTGGAGTGATGGCTCCTTGGAAAACCAACCCAAAAATCCCTGCAGCACACAGCAATGTGTTCCTCTAGCTGTGTGGTTTCCAGAAGAGATATTTTAGGAATACTGGAACTATTAAAATCTACTTCAGGTACTTGTGCTAAATATGTTTAACAAGCTCTGCTTGTTAAAATTCATTTATGACAAGATGGGGAGGAAGAAAGGAAAAGGATCTGTTAATTCTACGACATTGCTAAAAAAATGAGCTTTTTTTCTTAGAGATTTTCTTAATTGCTGAGAAAAACATTGCGAATATCAGTGTTTTATAAAAGGTTTGGCAGAATACAAGAGAATTATTGAAAAGTGAAGTAGGTTTTCTGTATAAATTGAGTTGGTTTGGGTGGAAGGAGTGGTGAGTGTTCAATCTTTTAGTGGGTCACAGATGTTAACACAGGAACTTGCTAAAGCCTGCATATTTTGTTTTTCACAGAATATTCTTGTGTTGAAGAGTGGCTGTGTCTGTGAAAAGAACAATTTCTCCCCAGATTGTGGAGATCCTCGTGGGCAGCAGGGGCTGGGTCCAGGTGAGGACAGCTGGGGGGAGAAATTGCTGTGTGTGAGCTCTGCCAGCACCAGCCACCCTGAAATATCTCCCTGTAGCAGAGGTTGGGACACCCTCACAGAATTGCTGTATTATCATTTTTCTTGCTCACGTTCCAGTCTTGACAGAAAAGAGAATCAGGTGGCTGCATCTGAGGGGTTGTAAAATAGAGATGTCACTGTGTGAGGCCCACCTCATGTAGTCTTTGTGCAGGTGTGCAGTGACAGTATTAATGCAAATTACAGCCCAGGACAGTTGTTAAATTTCATTTAAATATTGTCTATTTCTGCTAAAAAAATGTGAATTCCACCAGGAATGTGTGCAGAGATGGAAGAGCAGCAGTTACCCCTGAGGTTTGGGTTCTGAGGGTGGGGTGCAGTGGCAGCAAATGTCACTGAGGCCTCTCCTATCCAGAAGGAACTTTGTGGATCGGTCTCCAGGAGGATTTGGGCTCCTGGGATGCTGCCCTGGATTCTCTTTAGCACCCTGAGGACAGGAGTTGAGCTGGGGCCTGAAGCAGCACAGTGAAATTGCAGCATCACGCTCAAGAACGACTGAAAAAATGAAAATAATGTCACAGCACTCAGTGTTCCATTTTCCCACCTCACCTGCAGCAGCTGAGGGGCTGAAAGGAGATATTTCAGTAAAGGCAGCTCTCTGCCAGCTCAGCCTCAGATCTGTGGCTGACACCTGGATGTGGAATTCAGAGCTGTGCTTCTGGTGCCCTGTCACCAATAATCAATGCTGGCACACCTTGTGTGGCCTCACTGCCTTGGGTGGGTGCTCAGTGTAATTAATTCACTCTGGACTTGCTTAATGATGCAGAGGCAGGGAGAGATTCAAGCTCAGCCTCTGAAATCTTAACAGGATTAAAGCACCATTAAAACAATCCAGGGTGTTGTGTGAACTGCTGAAGCCAGGATTCCTCTGGATTTGTGTCTTGTGCTTGATTGACTGTTAAACTGATTGATGTGGAGATTATGTTATCTCTTTAGATACCTGTAATCCCTTCCTGCTGCATATTCTGGCAGTTCCGTGCTGCTGGCTGCAGAAATCCCCCAGCAGGATCAATAGTTATCAGGACAAAATTGTGCAAAAGCTGCTTTCTCTTCTACCTCAGCCCCTGGCTTTGGAAAACTGAAACAGTTCAGGTTCCTCTTTGCATCTTTTGCTGCTGCCTTTCGATGGGGAATAGCACAAGGACGTTGTTATGAGCTTGATAAACCCTGGTACTGTAAAATGAGATCAAAAAAAAGAATGAAATAAAGAGGAGGCTCTTCAGGATAATTCACAGGCTTGTGAGAATAAAAAAGAAACAATCACAGAGCAATCTCTCAAACTGCTGGAGGGATAACAGCATTAGGAGGAAAATGTTTATGACTGAGATAAAATTGGTGGGAGTCAGATCAAGATAAAATTGGTGGGAGTCAGATCAAGGATTTGGGCCAGAGAACCACACTTTTATTTTTGCACAACCTGTTATTTTATAAACTCCTGGGAAATAGTTATGCTTAAGTGGCAGAGTAGGATTTGAGGACACCTGGCTCAGGAATGGGGGATGAGTTTAGGTGCCCTCTGTTTTCTCTGAGCTGCCCAACATTCACAGGGGGCAGAAGAGTTCCTGGATTTTATGGAGAGTTCCTGGATTTTATGGGAAGAGTTCCTGGATTTTATTGGAAGAGTTCCTGGATTTTATGGAGAGTTCCTGGATTTTATGGGAAGAGTTCCTGGATGTTATGGAGCTCTTCCAACCCAAACCACCCCATCATTTTGTGCCTCCAGGTCTGCCTCAGTGCTGGGGATGTTTTCTTTGAGTAATTTTTGAGTAATTTCATTCATTTCTTCAACAGAAGGATTTTTAGAAACTCTGGTTTTGATTGATTTCTCATATGTGCATAGTCAGTCAGCTAATTGTGTTTGAAGTGTGCAGAATTCTGTACTTGTCACAAAAGAATTTCACCAAAAAGGTCCCAGAAAAGGCACTGATCACCTGGCTAAACTCAAACCCATGGCAAAAGCTTCATTCAGTCTTTGGGAAAGTAATGTGTGTGTCATTCAGGAGTACAATAAATCAAAATTTAAATGTAACATCCACTCATTATGCTTTAGAAAACTCAAACTGCTCAAATGGTTAAAAAAAAAAATTATGAAAAACAAGAAATGGGGAATTCTGGGATAGTCCAGTTCCTGAGAATGAAATGAATATGTCTAATTTCCCACAGAAAAGAAAAGCAATAGCATTTGTGTGTGTTTGTTCTTAAATTCTTTACAGCCTTTCATAGAATTCTGTGTTATGAGTTCTGTATTATGAATTCTATATTATGAATTCTATTATGATGCTTTTCCTGTGTTAATAACTTCTGGAGGTCCTGATTTTTTCCAATCCTTGAACTAATCCTCAGCACCACTTTTCAAATCTAAGAATCCCAGGCCCTGCCTGTTTCATAACTCACTAAAATCATTCTCCAGGTGTAGCCACAACTGCAAGGTTCATAATTTTAAATAATATTCTAATTTACTTTATTGTGCACGGCATAGATTTTGCTGTAACAGCAATACCTACATTCAAAGTAGGGAAAAATAATTTAGGAAAAACATCATTTTTGCAGCTGTGGCTGAGATTAGAACAGAGCTTGTTAAATTCAAAGTATTTGTGCATTTTGCTGCTTCAGATTCTGCACTATGGGAGGAGTTCAGGTTGTACAAATGTGCTTTTTGTTCAGCTGCAGGAAAATTCATTACAAAGTCAATAAAAATGGGTCATTTTAATCAAGTTGATGTATTTCTCCTCAGTTACACTCCTACAAATCAATGGCAGCAAATCCATAGTTAAGAGTGTAACTTGCATAAGGTTTCAGTGACTTCTCCAGTGGTGGAGAAAAATGCAGAGAAGGAATAATCAAAGTTCAATGTCTGAATCCTTCCAATGAGAAGACAATTTCTGTTTCTTGTCAAAACCTGTGATTAATACAGAAATTATCTATGGATTTTTTTTACTTTAAGCCCTCAATGTCTTGAATTTGTTGGCTTCTCCCTGATGGAATTGTCTGCTCCTGTTTTGAGCAGCTTTTCCTTCTGTAGTGGCAGAATTTGGGGAATTGGGGTGGAAGATGAAGTGGTTGGGGATGGGGTTGATGTTCTTTAATTCCTCTGCTTTGGGAAACTTTGCCTTTAGGAAATTCAGGAAACCAGTGGGTGTCCCAGCCAGGCAGAGAAGGATTTGAAGGCATCTCTCAAGATAAATGTAAGTATGCAAAATGGAATAATTTGTTTTATCTACATGAGATGATTTCTGAGCGAGCACCTTGAGAGCATTTGTTTGGCTGATGGAAAGGATGAAACCTGGGAGAACAGAACCTGACTAAAACACATTTCTTACAGAGAAGTTGCCTAATTAAATTGAAAAGTTGGCACCTTTGTCAGTCCTGAGCATGGAAAAGAGAATAATTTATGACTCTGGAAATCCCTGTTTAATGGTACAAGGCTCAGCTAAAGCATTCCCTGCACATTTTGAGATCAGATCTTCAGAACTAAGACCTGGAACTGATAAAAACCAGGAGCACAAAGTTATTTTAAGGTTGGCACTTTCCAGGGAGGAAGATCAGGACAGTCCATTCCATTGGTGTGGCTGTCCAGGAGGCATCAATGAGTTGGATTTGTTGTTTATTGCTCAGTTCTTCCTGTGTGAGTTTGTAAAATTATAACCACATTCCCATTAATCCTGGAAACACAGGAGGACAAGATTTTGTACGTTTGAGAAATGAATCTTTAATTGTGTAAAATGGAACATCCCCTGGTTTCCTTCGTGGACTGGCTTTATTTAGGATATATATAATATATATATAATATATTATAATGCACATGGATTTGGGAGATAAGAGGTTCTTCAGGATTTTTTTCCTGAATTCCTTCTCACTGAATGCCACAGGAATCAGTTTCCATTTTGATTTTGGAGTAAGGCCCAGACAATTCCCGTGCATTGGTAGGAATTTGATGTTTTCCTAATCAATGAGCTTGTTCAGGAGAATCAGAAATTACTGCAGATCATTAAAAAAAAGAGACAAAGAAACATTGTGGGGTGGAAAAAAGGCACAGGAAATTTGAATTTGAATTAAGTAGAAAATTGCAGGCACCATGGATTTGGTGATGTTGTTTATCTGTCTCAGCTGTGAGAGGAGACACCTCTCCAACATTGAGATGAGACACTTGTTTTCCATTATCTGGCCAATATTTATCATTGAGATCAAGATTTTTCTTCTTGTAAGTGGGAAGAATCTTAAGATCAAGATTTTTCAACTTTGGAAGGGGGTAAACTCTTAAGAGTCACAAATTTTTCTGCCTTTCTTGCTATAAAAAAAATAAAAAATTTACCCTCTCTTCTTCACCACCTTTGAAAAATCTAATCTGGGCGTAATTAAATTAAACTTAAGAGGTGTCTGACTCAATACAAGCAGTCAGGTTTAAGACTTGGAAATATTTCTTGGCATTTAACAGAGAAAGGAACAGCTTTGGCCATTATTTGTTTGCCTGAATATTGTCAAATCCTCACTTGTGCAGTATTAAAGCAGGAGCAGGAGAAGGCAATGTGTGTAGAAGCCCATTAGATAAAAGTATCTGCAGTGTGGTAGAAGTGAGTAAAGGGGATGGGTTAGAAAAGCAAAATAAACCCTGTGGCAGCTGTCTATTGGATTAAAAAGTTCTATATTGTCTTTTTGCAAAGAACTTGCTACTCATGAGCTATGGCCAACTGACTGCTCCTCTGAAATCTCAGGGCCTCTGAGACTGGTGTTTATCTGAGCTCATTCTTAGCTTGAAAAATAGCTTGAAAAATGAAAATCCCTTCATTAAAAGCAGTGCAAATGGGGAGTTTACCCAGCTCCAAGTGATTGGAAGGAGCAGGGCTTTGCTGGGTCGGTGGCAGTGTTCACTGAGGCTTTGGGACAGCCCTGCAGCTCCAGTGGCAGTGATTTTTATTTTTACAAGGCTGTAATGAGGGGACATCTGTGGCTGTAGCCTCAGCAGAGTTCATGTCCTTTATGGCATCAATAATTTATGATTATTTAACAGGGACCTGCAGGTATAAACCAGCCCTGGTGGACGATGCCTTTATTGAAAGCATCTTCTGAGGCTGAAGAGGCTTTGAAGTGTCTGCTTAGAATGGAACTCTAAATAACATCTCCATTATACTTTTATTGCTGCACAGAAGAAAACCTTGTTCAACAGTCTTTTGGTGGAGGGAGTTGTCACATTTCACTTTGCTTTTGTGTGAAGACAACGATTTCTCATCTCTGGCCTGCTCCTGAAAAATTCCCAGTGTGAATTGAACAGAAAAGCATTTAATAATTTACATAATATCTATTTTAAAACGTGTGCCTAAAGAAGAGGTGATGCATTGCTCAGATAGTGTTCTGTAAAAATGCACAGACCCAGTTCCAGTTTCCCTCCCATCCTCCACCCTCCTCAAACCAGAATAATTCTGATTTTAATAAGATGAACTGGGTAAGCCCAAAGCTGTCACATCACCCTTGATTCCTGGACCATTCTCTGTGGTTTTTGTGAGCTCCCTGCCCTCACCAGTTTGGAATCTCTTTATCAAGGTGGTTTCAAAGAGAGATGAAGGGATCATTGTTGCTGAAAATGAAATCCCAGAGAGAGAGAGGAGTGAAATCTTAAAATCCCAGGAAGGTTTGGGTTGGGAAAGACCTTAAGATCTTGAAGTGATACCCTCCTCTTCCATGGTCAGGGACACCTTCCATTATCCCAGGGTGCTCCAAGCTTCATCCAGCCTGGCCTTGGACACTTGCAGGGATCCAGGGGCAGCCACAGCTGCTCTGGAGAACAGATCCTTTTATCAATCCCACTGTGCTGTGTTCTCCCTCTGTAGTTCATCAGATAATCCCGATGGGAATCGTCCTCAGACAAACACTTGGCAATCAGGTTGTGCTGTTTCTGCTGTTCATACAGCTCCTGGCCTTGGGATTCTCCTAACATCTTTGTTTTTAAAAAAAAAAAAGAGGAAAATGTGGGAAAATGAGCAAAAAATCCTCTGTACTCATATTATCCTTATGATCCTTTATCCTTACTATTCTGGTCTATTTTGGATCTTTTTCCTTAGCTTTGGCAATAATTCAGTTTTCTCTAAACCCTACAGCCTTCCAGCAGGGTTTTTTTTGGTGTTAATTCCCTCTGAGTTTGGCTAGGGAATTCTCAAGGTTAGAAACCCATTTCCAGTCTCCTGGAAATCTTTCCATTCCCACTGTTGTTGCAAAGCCTTTTCTACATCCCCATTACATAAGTTAAATTAAGAACATAGGTCTAGTCGTAGTCATAATCAATTTTCTGATTATGTAGAGAAGGAAAAAGTGCTGGAGCATTAACAATTTTAAAAAGTACATTTAAATCATTATTCATTTATAGGGTTGCATTAATTTCTGAATAATGCAGCACTGGAGATGGATGATTCACAGCAGTGTAAAGTCTTTTGTAGTCGTTTAGAGCCTCATTATTTGAATCTATCCCTCACTGTTCCCACCCACAGACGCTTCTTGAAGTGATGAGGCAAAATCATTACGGGTGCAGATAAAAGGGAGAGCCTGGCAAAACAAACACAACAACAATTTTAATTAGGCTGATGCTCCTGAATCCCCACAAGGGTAGCAAGGAGCACTGGCAGCCATTCCCAACATTCCCAGCTGGAATGAGGGGTTGGACCCCAGCACCAGGCGGGGATCACAGCTCGTCCCAAAAATAAAAGGGGCTGTGGTTCTCCAGCTGCAGGAAAAGTGGAATTTCCAGGCTGGTGGAAAATTTTGCTGACTTAGCACATCTGATACCAAAATGAACCCAAAGCAATGAAGAGAGGAAGAATGAAAACCAAGGGACACCTGTGGAGGCAGAGGGGGAGGAGGGAGGTTGGCTCCAAACTGCTGACTCAGGCATTGCTTCTCTTTATTTCTTCTTGATTTGCAAAAAAGGGATTTTTTTTTCCTATTTATTTCCTCAGATAATGACACCTCTGCATTGATTTTTTTCCCCCCTTCTTTGTTTTCTCTTTTGAAAATGTGATCTTTTGTTAGAGGTAGGGCTGAGTTATTAATGGGAATGTGAGGGAGGCTGAGGTGCTTCATCAGCCCCAAACAATGAGTTGGATTTCATTTCACTCCCCACAGAGAAGATGAGAGAGATGAGCAAGTTCAGGTGAAGTACAACCAAGGGCTTTGATGAAAAGAAAGGAAAAAAAAATCAGCTAAATTTAATGCAAAGGTTTTTTTAGATTTTTAGGAGTTATTTTAGGAGACATCTGCTAACTTATTAACTTGCTTGCAGTTAGCAGTTTTCATGTAGAAACAATAGGAAGTAGGAATTCCTGTGTAAATAGCTGTGGGCAGTTCCTGCTTGAAAAAATTTAATTTTTCAGACAGAGATTTTGTTTTTCTACCTTTATTCATTATTGTAAGAGGTGAAGGATTTTACTCTTTAATTTCTGACTTAACATTTCACCTGCCATGGCAGGGACACCTCCCACTGTCCCAGGCTGCTCCAACCCCAATGTCCAACCTGGCCTTGGGCACTGCCAGGGACCCAGGGGCCACCACAGCTGCTCTGGGAATTCTATTCCAGGGCCTCACCACCCTCCCAATAGAGAATTTTTCACCAAGAGGATTTGCAATACCAGTGGTTTTTAGAGAGACAAAACTCCTGGAGCTGCTTCTTGCTGAGCTTTGAAAATGAGAGGAGATGGAGGCACCTGTGTTACTGTGGGATGTGAAAATCACCAGTGAGACTCCCTGGAAACAGTGATTGAGACATTTGTTCTTCCACAGAGGGTTCAGGTTGGTTATTTATTTTCTTTGCTTTCAGTATTTGAGCAGAAATACGAAAAAAACTGCAAAGTACAGCTCAAGTTTTAATGTCTGACACTCTGGAGGGTGAGCTGAGGTTAGCAGCCTGTGTGTTAATCCAAAGGTTCTCACAAATAAACTTCCCCCCTGTTTATCGTTTCCCCAGAAAGTTGAATTCTTTTAGAATTGTCAATTTTAGAATTATCTTAGAATTCTTTTAGAAATATTTTAGAATTATCTTAGAATTCTTTTAGACTCAAAATCTGTCCTAGAAAGGCAGGTTTTTGCCATCTGGGCTGAAATGAACCCAGCCTGGCTCGTGCATCCAGGAGGAGCATTGAAGGCTTTGTGGGATGCTGGGCAGAGCCTCTTCTTCCTTCCACAGCAAGAACCCCAGAGGGACATTTGGGATCACAGAAAAAAGGGGACAAAATAGGGAAAAAAAATGGGAGTTTGGAGCCTAAAGCTGGCAGCCTGTCCCGCTGTCCAGAATGTGAGATATTTGCTGCAGCAGCAGGATTTGCCCTTCTCAAGGGATCAGCAGGTGCCTTTCTGAGTGATGAAGATGACAGAAACCCTCTCTGCTGATAATTCCTGTTCATAATCACCCAGATCTGCCACGTGTGCACTCCTGAGCAGCAGGGGACCAGCCAAGTGACCTCCTTCCTGCCTGCCTGTGAGCTGGCCAGGTCCTGGTGTTTTAGCCCAAAATGGTCACCGAGTGCTTCAGCCCATGGAGAGCAGGGAATTTGGAGCAATTTCCCATTAAATGTTCCTCCCTCCCAGCTGCCAGGAGCTTTCCAAGAGGTTTCCTGAGTGGTTTCTGACCTGAGCTGGGCTTGCACCACTCACCTCCCATTATTCCTCTGGCCAGGGGAAACGAGGTGGGTCCCGCTCCTGCAGAATGAGGAGTGCCATGAATATGTAAATGATGCAGAAATTGTTAATATCAGATAAATTCTGCAGCTCAGTGCTCTCTGTGCCTCTCCAAACAGAGCCAGCAGATTGGTTTCCCCAAGGAAAGGCTGGGTATGGAGAAGTTATATTTCTATTAGCCAGCATTTGCATAGAAATGATTGCTTCCTGTGGGGCTGGAGGTGGTGAGAGAGGGGGGAAAAAAGAGGGAATGTGATGGTAAAACACCATGAAATCCTGATTATTTTTAAAGATGGAAAGGAGGACTTGTTATATCTGCTTGTGGTGGTGATGATGGGGTCATTAAAGGTGTAATCACCTTGGAGCAAGGTGTGTTATTTATTTGCCTCTTGCCAAAAAGTGGTAATTGTGATAGATTTTGAAAATACAAAGAAATTTAAAGGAAAACAGACAAAAAAATCCCAAAAAAACCTAAACAAAACCACAAAAAAAAAAAAAAAATCCAAACCAAACCCCTCCTGAAAAAATCTATTTTCTTTTCCTAGAAAAAGCCAGACTGGCTCTGAAATCCTTGATGAAAGGCACAGGAGAGGAGCCAGGAGCAGAGTCAGACCCTTCCACACTCGGGAGCTGCTGCTCCCCTGAGCGTGTTGGAGGCGCATCAGCTGGGAAGGGTAAAAATGCTGCTTTCCCCATGGAGGGAAAACCATCAGGCACGTCCCAAACAAGTCCAGAAATATCAGCTGGGACTCTGGCAGGAGCTCAGGGAAGGAGCAGGGAGCTGCAGGAGTCCCTTTTGGGTGGGCAGTGGGCAGGGAGTGGCAGTGGAGCAGGACAGGGCCAGCAGAGCCCTGCACAGCCCATCTGTGCTGCCTGGGGATGATGGGGCTGAGCTCTGGGAGCTTCTCCAAGGGGTCTTGGAGTGTTCCAGAGGAAAAATAATAACGCCATGTCCATCTTCTGGCCTTGCAACAGGCGTGGTTTAACAGGGGTTAAACCATCACTGAACCAGGCTTGTTCAGCTTCTAATTGTCATTTTTCCTGCATCTTTCCTGATTGCTCCTTGCCCACTGGAGAGCTGGGATGTTCTGCAAACCCAGTGGGAGTCAGGAGTCGTGGCTGAGGGTGGCTGGAAGCCAGGCCAGACCTCTCAGCATTTTTTTTTTTTTTTTTTTTGGAATGGGGGAAGGACAAATCAATGGATCACGTGAGTTTCCTGAGCTGTGTAATGTGCAAACAGGAGCTGAGTCCTTCATGGTCCTGGCACAGAAACAGCTTTTCCCTGCTGAAGAGACTTAGAGGACAACATTCTCATTACAATTTTTGTCGTGAGGACAGATTGCTGTCTCGTTTTGCATTCTCATTAAAGCCTCTGTCAAAAAGCAGCCATTTGGAATTCTAATGCTGAATATTTCTTGTAATCCGCGACGTTTGGGCTGTAAGAACCTGACCTTTCCACTGCTCTGTGGTTTGACTGACTGATTGCTTCTCCCTCAAGTTGCCACCCATTTTTTGCCCATTTTTTTACCAAGAGAGGTAATTAAGGGAGATTTGCATGTGTGCTCATCATCCCTTTCAGTGGGGCAGGTCAGACGTGTCCTATTGTTGTGCTGAAGTTGGGGCATTCATCACCTCGGCTGAACTTACAAAGCTTCCCTTCCTTTTTGGGCTGTTCATTGTTCTCAGGTGTGCTAAATGAGGAGAAAATATGCAAGACTACTATTCAGGCATGAAAATTAATGCTGGAGACAGGAATTTTCTGTAGCAGAGGCTTTGCATGGAGCCCGAGTGTTGGCTGGGATTTCAAAAGAGCCGTTTCCAACAACACCAAGAGCAGATTCCCTCACTCTGCTGAGTAACTCACAGAGAAATTTAATGCATTTTATGAAGATCTTCTAACAGAGTTTTCAATTGATTAAAGCTGCTTTCGGTGATTCTCAGCTGTGGGTGGTTCCACAGGCATTGTGGTGGCATTAAGGAAATATCTCCACTGACATATTGTCCTAACCTTTGAATATTGCTCAGGTGAAATCCACTCCCTCCCTGACATTTAAATTAAACCATTTGCAGCATGCATTCCTGAGGAACAGCCCTGGCTAAAATCCATTCCTGTTTGGCTACACAGCTTTGGAAACCACTGCTAATAAAAACATAACTCCAGAGAGGAGATTAAAGTTTACAGGCACCTATTTTTGAGCTTGGATCTGAGTGCTCTGAGTTAATGTGAAACACTGCAAACACCGTGTGGACAGAGATTTTATTCATGCGGGGAAAAATCTGTTGTGAAGCTCAGTTCATCTTGCATTTGTCTGATGCATCCTCTGTTCAGTGCTTTTTGTTTGGTAGGAAAACGCTCTCATATTAAAGGGGTTCTGCCTTGTTTGAACAACCTGATTTCCTCTTTTTCTGGCCAAAGGCATTTTAGCTGTTTCATTTAGGTTGATGAAGTTTTAGCTTTATTTTTGTATTTTATATTTTTTTACATTCAATATATATTTTATTTTTAAATTGTATTATATATGTATTTATATATATTAATTTTATTTTTATTTTATATATATATATATTTAATTTTTTTATTTTATATTTTTATTTTTATATCTTAGCTTTATAAAATAATGATTTTGGTAACATTTTGGTGCTAACATCTGTATGGGAATAGCAGAAATTAATGTTACCAGAACAGGAGCACCTCTCTCTGGAGGAAGGAGAGAGCCCAGCCCAGCCCCAAGGCTGAGTGTGAGACCAGCCTTTCCTGGCAGTTTTTTGGGAAGTTTTGGGGTAGTGGATTGGTAAAATTAAATGTTTGAAGCCATCTCTGGGTGGCTTCATTAACTCACCCAGTCTGGAGCACCATCAAACTCCACCTCACTGGGATTTTTGGTGGAAATTGTTCATCCAAGCTTCAACCTCTTCCAGCCTCGTACCCCACATCTGCCAGGATCCCTTCACAGAGCTCCTCTTGCTCTTCTTACCAGTTTAAAGCCTTGGCACAGAGGTAGATGAAGTTTTATTTTAGGCTGATTGGATCCTGTCGTGCTCTGCCTGCAGTACTTGCAAAGTGAATTTATTCACGTTTAGGGAACCGCTGTTCTCCATCACTCCTGCTCCATCTCCTCCCAGATGTCTCCCGGGGGTTCCTTGAGGTGCTGCTGTCCAGGGTCCTGACTGTGGGTCAATAACCTGGTAATTGCTGAGTGCAGAGACCTCCTGTGCATGGGCACCACTGCTGGTCCCGACATTTTACTGGCTGTAAAATTCTAGAAAAGCAAATTTTTCATATGCAGAGACGGGAAAACCTTGGGTGTTGCCGTGTTGGGGGTTTGCACAGCTCTGTTAGTGACAAGGCTCCACTCCAGAGCAGTGAAAATGGGACATTTCTCCTCCCATGACAAAGATTTACTGGAGCTGGTGCCAGGCACAGACTTGACCAGAGAAATTAACTGGATAATGGGTGATGTCCATGGAGTGAATTCCTGAATGTGTCTGTGCTCAGGGGGACCCAGGCAGAGGCAGTTCCTAACTCCTGCCATGTCACCTTCCCTCCCCAGAGAGGTGGGGACTCACCCTCACCAACGCAGAACCACACTCCCAGTCACCTGTTTGCCCTGTTGGGCCAAAAAATCTCAATTTAACTCTTCTTGGGGATAAAAGGGAGGGGCAGAGTTGCTCAGGCATTTAATGCTCAGGCATTTAATGCTTTGGAAATTCAAATAGGTTCTTTTTAATGTCACTTGGGCCTTGCTGTGCTCTACAAAATACAAGTCCTGGCACTTCAGCTCCTGTATAATGGTTTAAAGTTACAGAAACAGCTGAAGTTTTGTTATTTGGTCTTGAATCTGAACATTTCTAATTTAAACCACTTCATCTTTTGCATTTATTTGCCCTATAACTTCTCTTCAAAATTCAGTGATGAAGCTCTGAGACAGATAACAAAAATAATCAATCAGCTTGTCAGGCTGGGAATGAAAATGCTGATTAGGAGGTGAAATGTTGAGGAGAACAAATAAGAAATTATTCAACAAACTCCTGGACTTTTGTTACCGAAATCAAACAGTTCTGAGGGACCTTCTTTGGTTGTGAAAGTTTCTTGGAATTCCTCTCTGGCCTGAAAAAATGAGAAAAAACAGAATTAAAAGACTTTTCTGGATAAGACATTCACTCAGGTCAGAGATTTATGTCGCCACCTCCTAAAAGTGAAAATGTGGAAGTACCTCAGAAAGTGCTTCCAATGCAAGTTCTGTTTGTTTAATTCACCTTCTTCTCTCTGGTTGTTGCAGTGGTGATGGAAACTTCTCTGTGGTGTCCCAGCAAGGATGAAATTCTTCTGGGAAGAGCTGTTTAGATCACTGTGTGATCTAAAAACCCACAAATAACTCAGGCAGGTGAGATCTGTTCTGCTTTTGCTCAGGAAATTCCCACTGAAGTCTGGGCTGGGGCAGCTTCGTCACCTGCCCTTGCACTGAGCCTTCCTGGTGGCTCGAGGAGCAGCAAGAGAGGCTCGGCCCCAGGTCAGGAATTGCCACTTCCATTTAACTCTCCTGAGCACCTGAGGAGCCTCAGATGGAGCTGCAGAGAGAAAACTCTGCTGCAGGCAAGGGGAGAGCACGAAATGACACCTGGGAAAGGTGAATCTCTGGGCACGTGGAGTTTCAGGCACTCACACAGTGGCACTGAGATTAAACTTGTTTGTAAAATCAGGCACAATGTGTGTTATTTAATCCCTGCTGGGGTGCAGCAGCAGCTTCCTGAAAAACAGGGTGAAATTTAGTGTTTCATTGGCTCACTTACAAATTTAAAGCAATTTATTGTTTAAATGGCTGCAGCAAACATCACTTGTCCCCTGGCTGATGTAATTTCCTCAAATTGCTGGCTGTTTGTGGGAGCCTCTGTCTTTACATTTTGCTTCCCAGCTGATACTTCAAACAGCAGATAACCCATTTTTTTCCCCCTGCAACTTGCAAATTTGCTGTGTCTGGATTCCTGGGAGCCCAGCAAAGGCTGTTTCCCATTTGAAATGAATGAGAAAAGTCATCGTGGGAGATTTATTCCTGCTGCCCCATTTTTGCTTATTTATTCTTAACGTTCTGCCCATTTGCCATGAGCTTCTTCACATTTCAGGAGCAGGCAGTGCCCTGTGAGAACAAATTGTGTTTCCTCCTGTCCTCAGAGGAGAGGGGTGGTTTAGTGGGTGGAATGTCCAGGATGAGGAGGAGAACTGGTGCTGAGCATTCCCAGCTGAAGAAATCCATCTCAGGGAAATGGCCCTCAGCTGAAATCAGGGGATGCCATGGAAGTAAGGACTGATTTTTATTCTGTTCTTTGTGTTTCTGTAGACTCAGAGCCTGCGGGGAGAAGAAGCACGGCCTGGGCATTGCTATGCAAATGCTTTGCTGCTTTTGGGGGGAAAAAGTGGCAAATAGATCTTTATTACATTTTTCAAATGTGATATTTATGCATATTTTCCCTTTTTCTTTAAGAGGAGATGCTGCTGGTTGGAACCAAGAGGAAACAACAAATTTAAAAGGGAAAAAAAAACCACAATAGAGTTGTTTGAATTTGCAAATAAATCTGTGCTGTCAAAAACTCCCTGGTTTGGTCCCAAGTTCCAGTCCCCACACTTCTCTGATAATATTTGTGATGTTGCAAGGCTTGGTTTGTTTCAAAGTAAATAAAATCCAGGATTTTTTATTCCTGTCTATTATTTTATTGGCTGGTATTGCACAGCACTCCGGGGCTGTGCTGACATTCCATGAGGATGCTCAGTCTGTATGGAATGTGGGGTTGGTTGTGTCACAATCCTAAATGTGTCACTGAGGTTGTTTCACTGCTGTTACTTTAAATGAAAAGAATTGTGGAGGAAAAGACCTCCAGGATTATCCAATCCAACTTCCAGCTGAACCCCACCCTGCTCACTGATGCCTCAGGTTTGGCTTTTCTGTGTTTCACATTCTGTGCTGCTTTAGTGTGTGGGTCTGAGCTCCATATTATGGGATGCTGAGCTCTGTGCACAGAGCAGGGAGACAAAACAATTCCTGCTCCAGCTGGGCACCAAGGACAAATGATCCAAATCTCAGCCCCAGAGCACAAACCCCGTGGGCTGGAGAGAGAAAAACAAGCAGGGTGGGACTGCAGGGGCTAAAGCTGGGATGGGACAATGAACTGCAAGGTGCAAATGGAGCAGAACTGACCCAAGGCAGAGACCCCGGGAGCGCTGGTGCATTTTGGGGCCATTTTGGTTCATCTTGGGTGCAGCCCTGGCTGGGCTCTGGTGCTGCCCAAGGTGGATCCATGGAGGAGATGCTTGGAATGAATCCCTGCTCTATTCTGGAGCTCTGCTCCAGGGCAGCCTGCACAGGGCATCACCACTGAAGCAAACCCCAAAGTGCCCCCTTGGGTGTTTTTTGGGCAGCCCCAGGGTGGCGGCTCCACCCCTGCCCTGGGCAGCCTTTCCCAGTGCTTGGGCACTCACACACACACATTTCTTCTTTGAGGGAAGAAATCTCCCCTGATACCCACCCTGAGCCTCTCCTGGCACAGCTGGAGGACAATAAAGGAATTTCCCCATGGATAATAAAGGAATGACATGGCAGGAATCCTGCAGGTGTGGGAATCCCTCAGCCCAGGGAATATGAATATGAACAAACTGGGGGCACGTGTGGAATCCCAGAAATTCCAGTGCTTTAAAAATCTCCTCAGGGTGCTCCAGGCCTTTGAAATTCAGCTTTTATTGTTTTTAACATGATCAGGAGTGTCTCCCAAACGCTCTTTCCCTCCGTTTCTTTGCACATGGCATAATTCCATGGGACACTGGTGACAGTCCCTGGCATGAAATGGATCCTGATGAGAAATTTCCCAATCCCTTTTTTTTTCTTTCAATTGTGGGAATATGTTGTGTGTGACTGTGCCTATAAAGACATTTCCTTCAGACAATTTCTGTCTTTCTTTCTCCTTTTGCTTTTTAAGGGGTGTTGGTTTTCGTAGCTTCTATAGAGAGGAGATAACTGAGGAGTAATAAAATAATTTTTTTAACATATTTTAACATTTTAACATATTTTAAAAGATTTTATTTTATTATTAATCTTAATAAATAATAAAACACAAAAAATACAAAACTCAACACCATTCTATCAAAAATAATTTCTTAATTACAATACTTTATTTTTCAACTTACTGATTTTTATTTCACAATATTACTATTACTTCTAACACTAATCACTTCTATTCTCTCCAAATCTTACTACAATACATCTTTCACAATTCTAATTCTCTAAAACACCTGATCTTTTTATAAACCATATTTTAAAACTTACTAAAACTTATTTCTAATTCAATCTCTCTCAACAATATCATCTCTATTTTATAACTTTCTTAAATCAACACACCTTATCTCAATATTTATATACAAATATACAAAGCTATATAAACTTTCTATTAAATTTTAAAAATTCTTTACAAATCCATTTCCCACAAGAGGAATAACCTGTGTGCTAAATACAATTCTGTGCTTTCTCCAGAAGCCTAATGTGGATGGTCTGGATTTGAGGGCAGCCCAAGAAAATTCATTTCCTAAATCCAAATAGGCTTCTGGACGAGTTGTGGTATCACCCTGCATCTCTGAGAGAAGTTTAAAATTTGAAGGGCTGAGTTTTTGGTGTAAAAGAAATTCAACTGGCTTTGCTGGTGGGTATTGAAGAAGGGAAAATTCCTTGTATTTCTGCAGGAGTGAGATTTACTGCCTTGGAAAATGATTTCTGTGCAATCCATGGGCCAGATTTTCAATACCAGCCTTGAAGAAAGCTACAGAAAACATGAAAAGCACAAATTCAAATTAATTCTTGAGATTTCCAGAACTGCCTAAGTTGGAAGAGTTCACTACATCAGTTGCTCCACTTTTCCCTCAACATTTAAAAAAGGTTGAAAAGTAGCAAACCCAGATTTTTAAATTAAAGTTGTGAACTGTAATTATTTTGGTTCTCAGAGCATTTGGGAGAGAGCTGAAGTGTGATATTTTTGTGTACACACGTGTGTGCACACTGCACTCTGGACAATCCAGCCTCTTTAATTCTTTATTTTGTGGCTTTCAGCTCTGTCATCTGCATAAAACAGTCCCACAGCAATTTACAGAATTATCTTTGTGAGATCCTCAAGGAAATCTGTCCCAGGGAGTTGAGATGCTGAGTCAGAACAGCATCAAAATGCAGAGATGCTGGTTTGGAATGGGGATTGGGAATTCTTGAAGGATTTGTGCTGGTTGGTGGCTCTCTGGAAACTCATCCTAAAGGAGAAGCCTCCTGCTGGCCTCTTTTATCTTCTCAATGGAAATACAGTTGAGAAATTCAGTTTTATTTCCTTTCTCCTGGGTTTGGAGCTGCTTCTCCCAGTGAGCTTTAAGGAGCTCTCCATACCTGAAGTGTAGTTTGAATCTTTGTCCTGCTGTAAAAACCCAGCTCCTTATTTCAGGAACAATTCCCATATTAGGCTGACTCCCACAGACTTGGAGTCTGTTCCTTCCCTTTTCTGCTGGGGTGCAGTCTGTAAGCTGTGTTTTTATTTCATTTTAGCTTTTCCAAGCAATCCACCCTGGGGTTTGCTCCATCCCTCTGATCAGCTTCGTGCCTCCTCTGGATTTGCTCCAGGTCCTTCCCATGCTAGACCCCAGGGGCAGAATTCCCAAATATTCCCGGTTTTGTGGTGTGTGGGTAAAATCAGGATTGCTGGGGTTTGTGCCTCCAAGGAAGCTGCTGAGGAATGATATTTTGGTGAGTTTTTCTGGCTGTGATCAAGCTGCCTTTGCTGGAGCCAGCCAGGCAGGCAGCTCCTGCCCAACAAACAGCAAACCCCTGAGCAAATGGGTCGTGGAAGCTGAAAAGGAAAAAGATTTGGAAAGGAAAGGGAACAAAGAAAAAACACATTCAGCTTCCAAACTGTGCCATGTCCACCCCTGTGGCCCAGGCAGAGAAGTGAGTAGGAACTTCAAAAATGCAGATTTATTCTCCACACTTCAGTGGTGTCCTGTAAGGATGTTGGTGTGAATTGTCTGTAGTTATACACAAATAAACATGCATAGCAAATTTGTATTACAATGTTTAACATGAGTATATAAACTAAAAGGTGCATAATAAATATTTAACTTATATATATATATATATAATTTTAATATCCATGCCTAATGAAGTGTCTCTGTAGTTATACACAAATAAACATGCATAGAAAATTTGTATTACAATGTTTGACATGAGTATATAACCTAAAAGGTGCATAATAGATATTTAACTTATATATATATATAAATTTTAATATTCATGCCTAAGACCAGAATCTGAAGTATCAGCATAGACCAGCAGGTGTTTGCGTAGATTCCTGTTATTTGCTATTAACTCCATAAAAACTAAGAAAATTAAACCAAAACTTCGTTAAAATGTAATTTGAGGACAGAGGTCGCACACATTACAATTTATGACCATTTGAGTGTATTTTACTTATTTTACATTATTATCAAGTGATGTGCAGTATGTTCTCAAATTTAATAATTTCAGTTGACTTGGGAAGTTCTGAAATCAATCCCAAAATGCTGCTTGCTTTGCCAGGTGAGCCCAAAATGCCTGAGACAGCTCCTGCCTTGTTCTCTGTCAGTCTAAACTATTTTCATTAGCTCCTGTAACAAAACAAAAATCTTCAGAATGTCTTCATGTTTTACTCTTTAAGAAAAGAGTACTTTGAAATGAAACAAGGGAAGTAAAAAATAGCAACAATTTTGCTTTGAAATGTTGAAACAAGGAAAAAAAAGAGCCTTTTGATGTTTGCTGAAAACTTCTTTCCCCTCGGATGAGGCAATCTTGTGAATTAGATATAAATAGTTCTGGTGACCTGGATCTGCATTTTTGTACAAATGTGTTCCTACACCTGCATTTTGTCTGTGCTCAGCAGGGTTAAAAATCCCTTCCCACCCAGAGGGAAAGGCACAGGAGTTCATGAGATTACAAATATTTCTGTTAATGAACCAGGTCTTTAAATCCTTGTTTGTATTATCTAAATATATCTAAAACACTGAATCTTGCTGCTCACTGCTCATGAATTGGGTTTCCTACTGGGTTTAAATTTGTTTAAGCTTTAAATTTGAAGTTTTTTTGGGTGAGATCTCTGAAAATTCTTGGACATTCAAAAAAATGCTCTTTATTCCCATCACCAGTGTGGGAGGTAATTTTGTTTTCACAACACTTTTTACTAATGAAAAAACCCTGCTGGGATTCCAAAAATTTCTAATAATTTTCCAGGATATATTGCACCCAAATTTTTCCTTTGCTGGGGATTTCCTTCCTGAAAGGTTTCAGTTCTGAACTCAATTCCTGTGTCAGTTCCTCTGTCTGTCTGTCTGTCCTTCCTTTTTCTCCCTTTCCCTTCTGCCATTCCTCTGGAGATCAGTCCAGGATATTCAATTTGTGCCTGAGTTTTCCCAGGACAAAAGAACCAACCAGCTCCATGGATAACGAGGATAGGGATGTACCAGGGGTTAGAAATCTTCCAGGATGGTAAAAATTATTCCCCTTTGATGCTGCACTAAAGTGAAACAGAATTGTTTTTAGTAGAATAATTAAATTTATAAGAAAAACAAAATGCAGAATTTTTTTTAGTAGAATGAATAAATTTACAAGAAAAACAAAATGCAGAATTGTTTTTAGTAGAATAAATAGATTTACAAGAAAAACAAAATGCAGAATTGTTTTTAGTAGAATAATTAAATTTATAGGAAGAACAAAATGCAGAATTGTTTTTAGTAGAATAAATAAATTTACAAGAAAAACAAAATGCAGAATTGTTTTTAGTAGAATAAATAAATTTCTAGGAAGAACAAAATGCAGAATTGTTTTTAGTAGAATAAATAAATTTACAAGAAAAACAAAATGCAGAATTTTTTTTAGTAGAATAATTAAATTTATAGGAAGAACAAAATGCAGAATTGTTTATTTAGTAGAATAAATAAATTTGTAGGAAAAAAAAATCACCACATAGAGAAGATATTTTGATCTCTCCATTAAATACTCAGTGCAGGAGTGGTTGATTTTTCATTTTTTCAATTTGTTTTGAAGAAGAACAAGTATAAATAAGGGACAGATATTTGTTCTGCAGCAGGAATTGCTGCACCCAGGGGTTTTGTGCACCCATTCAGATGTGCTTTGTGATCTGTATTGACACCTCCTCTGTAGTGCTTGGAAATTCCTGTACCTCCAGCTCTAATTAAGGCTACACATGCCAGGATAAAAGACTCATTTGTATTTATGTATATGAAAGCAAACCTCTCCTCTCAAAGCAAGAGATTTGCTGGCTTTCTCTTTTTTGGTTTATTTATTTTTCTCCTATTTTTAAGGCTCTTTTTGGCTTTATGTAACGTATGTATCTGACAAGAATCCCTGGCTGAGGCTAATTTAGTGGGAAAGGCAGACATCTTTATTTTTAGAGACCTGATCTGAGTAAATGTTGAAAAATGTCTGCTGAGCCAAAGTTTCCTCTCGCAGCATTTCTATTCTCGTGCTCCTCCAGAAGGTTTTGCCTTCCCTTGCTCCTTGTGAAGCCAACACACCTTGACACGCTGACAGCTGGCAGGGTTTATTGTTCAGGGGGACCCCAAATGGCAGAAATGCCCGCTTGGATGTATCCCCCAGTCACTCCTGGTCAACCTCACAGAGAGGATTTTTAATCTGTCCTCGACTGCGTTGCGGTTTTGATCTGCTGGAATCAAAATTCCGTAAATTCCTTTGCACATATGCAAAATCCTGTCAGGAGCAGATTCATCAGGACGGCCCCAGCCGTGCAGAAGCACACGTGGAAATGTAGATTTGAAGTGACAAAAGGCAAGGGATGGCAGCTCAGGCAGCTCCAGATTTGCACATTTTGTAGCACATCTGTTTGTGCAGCATCACACCTGTCCTGAGCTGGAGCAGGATAAGGTGGAGTGCCAGGGCTGGGATGATGCCAAGGAGCAGAGTTTTAGGATTTGAGACCTTGCAATTCTGAGGAGTCACCTTTTCTGGAACTGAGCTGTATCCAAATGGTAGTTATTTTGAAATAATACTGAAAAATATTTTAAAATAGAGTTGTTCAAAAAATATTTCCCTAAAATATTTTCCTTTACAGCTTTGTTTGTGTTTTCAGGGTCCTCAGCAAAACCTGTCCCATATTTTCTGGATGTAGAAATGGGGAGGACAGAGAGGGAGCACATTGTTCATAATATTTATTCTTTGCTATGTGCAAAAAATTTATTTAAATGTAAATTGTAAGGAGTGGACAAATATTTTGCTGCTTTATCCACTTTGTTTGGTGGTTTTGGCAGTCATAGCCAAAATCACCAAACAAAGTGGATAAAGCAGCAAAATGTCTTCTAGTATTTTATTTTTTTTCCCAATTAATAATAGAAAAGGAATTTTAAATCCATTTGGGCAATATCAACGTGAGCTACTCACAATACAGTGCAGAAGTAAAGGGGAAGAGAACAAATAGGATTCTTTATCTTATTCCTTTCCCGTGTGGGGATTTTTATATAATTTTGTTCAGAATATTATGAAAAGTTTAGAAAATTGCACCTGGGTTGGATCTACTCTATACTAGAGCTGCTGGAATGGGATGGAAGTGAGGGATGGGGAGAAGCCACCAGCAAGAAGAGGGGGACTCTGTGTTGGGTTTAGGCACTGATTAGTTCTAGATTTTAAAACTCCCATCCTACATGCACACCCACACATCTGTAAGATAACCCTCTTCCCTCTTATTTACTTTTATTTCTACAGTTTTAGGTTACATGAATTAAATAACATTTTCACGTATTTAAATGACCTGTCAAATCCCAGCATTCAGTATTTCAAACCTGCTGCCTTAGGTTTTTAATTTCCTTGAAATGTCCTTTTTTTTTCCCCTTTCTTTCCCTGCTAACAGCAAGAATGTGCTAAAATGTTTATCAAGCCTTGCTCTTTTCCCTGAGAAACTCCAAGGATAATTACATTTCATAATTATCCACCGCTGCCTGGAAGAGCCGTGTTCACCCTCTGGACCTGTTGTTCTGTTGCTTTTCTATCTCGTGCAGCAAAATTCTCCTCAGCTCCTCTTAAACAACATTAATCCCATCAAAAGTGGCTCAGATAATGTCTTCAGCTCTGACACAGCATTCTCAGAATTCCCTGCCTCTGCTGAGGTGTAATGTCCTCTTAGGTGTAATTAAATTATGTCAAGAGGATTTTCTTGGTGGGAATAGAAAGGAACATTTAGGTACAAGATTGCTTCATTTCAGCCAGAGCTTCAGGTGCTGTTGGGAGATTGTTTATCTCCACCTCGCTGCTGGCAGAGCTCATCCCTCTCCAGACTGAATCCAGAATGGTTTGGGCTGGAAGGGATCTCAAGGATCCTCATGTGCCATGGGCAGGGACACCTTCCACAAGCCCAGGTTGCTCCAAGCCCCATCCAGCCTGGCCTGGGACACTTGGAATAATGGATCTGCAACTTCTGGGCAACCCTTCTGCTTCCCTTCTCCTCCTGAGACACTTTGCTAAATCAGGAGGAATTATTTTTGCTCTAATGCTCTAAATGCCCTAATTCTGGCTGATTCCTTGCGGCTGGAGAAGCTGGGGAGCTTTGTTCAGCTTGAAGCTGTGTGAGCAGCTGAAAGGAGGTGAGGAGAACCCCAGAATGGGTTCCTTCAACAGGAACACAGAATGGAATCACTGAATCCCTGAGGCTGGTGTGGAACAGGACTGGGAGAAGGAGTCTGGAGCCTTCTCCTGGGGGTTGGAGCCAAGGAGGGAGAAGGAACGCTGCCAAGGGACCTGCTCTGGGAACTTTTGATTCACAATCCCTGAAGATGACCTCTTCCAGTCCACAAAACATAACTTTAACTCATATTTGGCCCCAGTGTTCCAAACTTTGCTGCTGCCTTCCTCCTGGGAGCGACGCCCCCATTCCCTGGGAGAGCATCACCAGCGGGGTGAGTAGAAGCGCCGGCATCCGGCCGTCTGTTAACTTTATTGGCACAGTAAATCCTGCTGCTCTGAGCTGTTATTTATGGAGCCCTGAGCACAGAAACTACTGGATCTATTGCCTCTGGTTGCTTCATTATCTATTTAAGATGCAAAGCAAACCATTATGTTTGTTGCATTATCTTCGTCAGACTTTATTGCTCTCGTCGCTGGCGAGAGCTGTAACTCTGTTCTGCCACGTCTGTGTGAGCAATAATTCTCCACAGGATTTTTCCAGCCATCTACTTGTTTTTTTGGAAGTGCCATGGAAGCCTGATAGCAGCAATACTTGTACTCACTAAATCATTAATTTGATCTAAAATGTTATGGGAGGAACGGCTTCGTTTTTAACGGAGCCGTCGTCTGTTTTCTCCTGCAGTCAGCTCTTGTTTAAAAGCCTCTCAGGAAGGAAATGCACATTTCTGAGGAGTTGGAGCTGTTTGAGCTTTGTTCTGGTTGCCTCTAGATGCATCCAGGCAAGGAAAGAGGTGATGAGATCCAGAGGTGACACAGAGTTCTGGGTGGAACTGGAGGCTGAGTTCCTTCCTGCCCATATTATGCATGAGAATTGAGTCTGTACTGATGTGTTTACCTTCTCAGAGTCAATAATTTCTGCTAAAAGAGCAAAATTCTGAATTTGCAGCCAAGGCAAACAAGTTCCTGGTGAATGATAGGCTCTGCCTGTCTCCTTTTGGAAAACAGGATTTTATTCACCTCATTTATTGGAGATCTACGGGAACTTCTGTGGGTGGCATTTCAAAACAATGTGCTCAAACCTCAAGGTGGCTTTCATTCCTGTTCATTGCCTCCCACAGAACTTCAGAAATGGGTGAAAAAAATGTCTGAAGTGCTCTTGTGTTGAGGGAAATACAAAGATAGACAAGGTGCATTTGTACCTGGAGAGCCCCAACATTCTCCCATCATTCCTCTGGACTTGCTCTCTGTTGTGATTTTCGGAATTGGGACTCATTTTTTTACCTGCCAGTGCAATGTTTTCACCACCTCAGACACTCCATAATTCTTTCTTTTCAGAACAGTTTATTAGAATGATGGAAAACAGTCAAACACTTCCCATCTTCTGACTCTGCATAGGGAAAAACTATTAATATTTGATGCTAATCTTTCTGCAGGAGACCAAACACAATTCTCTGCAAAGTGGAATAAAATACAGCACAGCTGAGCCTGCAGAGGAAGTGCCCGGAATTTGGTGTGCAATTGTCATTATTTTTAATAATTTGCTAAATTGCATGATCACTATTCCAAATAACAAACCTGAATGCTCCATACATTATTTTTTGATGCAAAATATGACGTCTGCTGGCCTTTTTTTCATAAGATTTTTCATGATTCCCATGGCAAAATCATCAAAACTCCTCAGCCCAGCCTTTGGAGATTCAGAGATAAAAAGAAAGTGTCAGCTTTCCCCTAAACAAGGCAGATTTTATTGCCCCTCTAACCAGGCCGTGAGAGTGGCTTGTAGCATGAAACTGGGCTCTAAAATCTCCATCAGTGCATTTTGTTTTCTATTATTGGCCTCACTGGTGGTAAGTTCATGGAGGATTGGTTTTTATGTGAGACAGAAATAAAAATTGGGGGGGAAAAAGCCACTGGAGCAGTGTTCTTGCATGTAAAGGTAGAATTTTAAGAGCCCTCTTGGTACAGATAGACACAGGATTATTGCTAAGTTAAAGGGAAAAAAAGCAGCAGAGCATCTAATCTGGATGCTACAGGATCTCTGATTATAATAAAAATATCTGATAAGAGACTGTTAAATCCTGAATTTATTTTCATGTGATTTGTAATCATTTCAGCTGAAATTTCCAGTGTAAAACCCGAGGCTGGTTCATGGTTGCATAGAGAATGAATTTAAAAAAAGGGTTAATAAAATGCTCAATATTTTTCAGATTTTTTGCACAAGACAAAAACTATTGGCTGCTACAATAGTGGGATTTATATCTATAAATCTATATAATACATAGAGAGCTCTCTAATAATTACTGATCTCAGAATACTGCATAAAAAGAAAATCCCCAATTTTAGGATTAAATGTAGCATTTATTACTAAAAACAGTTTGGGATTTATTTAACACCAATGAGTCAGCAGAATCACAGAACCATGGGATGGTTTGGGCTGCAAAGGGACCTTGAAGCTCCCCTGGTTCCAGCCCTGCCATGGCCAGGGGCACTCTCCATAGCCCAGGTTGCTCAGAGCTCCAGCCAGCCTGGCCTTCACACTTTTTTAGCCAAAATCTCTGGATTTTTCCCCATACAGAGCTGCTGGGTGTGTTTCAGTGTCCTGAATCCAGAGTGGCTGAGTGCTGCCTCCAGCATCTCACCCTCCCAGCTTCCCACCTTGTGGCTATTCCCCTCTCGCCTCTCGGCTGTAATCATGCAGCATCGCTAAGCTGTTAAATAAGAAACCACAGAGCACTAAAAATATTGAAAATTCTGCTTTTTCAGCCTCCCTGGCTGCTCCTTATGGGCCTTCAAACACACCTGGGTTGCCTCTTGCATCTCTTTGTGCTCTGGCAGCCAGATCCTTCTGCTCCCCCTCTCGGCTCCGAGATCAAACCCGAGCTGATTCCAGCTCCTGACAGGCTCCAGGCACCAGAGCAGCAGCAGAACGTCTCTCTTTTTGTGGCTTTGTTTCCCCAAGTTGTCAATTAGCAGGAGGGAAAGTGTCACTCTCACCAGCACCTTCAGTTCCGTGCCCAGATTTTTTGGGTTTGTTGGTTTTTTTTTGGGATTTTTTTTTTTTGGGAGCGTCGTTTGTCAAAGTGTCGCTGGTGGAAGCTTGCTGGGGGTTTTTTATGTCTCTGGAAATATCCTTAAAAGATGTTCTTTCATTATCTGGTGTTCGTTTAGACCAAGTGCTTTTGAAGTGATGTTGTTAGGCTTTGGAAATTTCTGAAGTTGACAACAATAAAGAAGGCTGGGAACTTGAAATTCTTTGGTTTCAACAACAATGTTCTTTCCCCCCCCCCTTGTTGTTAAAATCTGTGACTTAGCATTTAAAAAAGAAGAAAAGAAAAGACAGGAGAAGTTTTCCCAGTTTTTATGTTTTTCACATACTACAAGCAAACTTTTTCCTCCTTCGTTTGCAGCTCTTGGTGCTGCTCCCCTGCTTGTGGCCTCATCCTTCCCATCCTGCTGAGGAGCTGCAGGGATTCAGGGATGTGGGGAGCCCTTGGCATTCAGGGATGTAGAGTTGGGATTTTGGGAGGACCTGGGCTGTCCTTCCTTATTTCTCTGCTTATGCTGGAGCATATCCAGGGTAGGATGTGGAGCTGGGAAGGGTTTGGAGCACCAGGAGGGGCTGAGGGAGCTGGGAAGGGTTTGGGGCACCAGGAGGGGCTGAGGGAGCTGGGAAGGGGCTCAGCCTGGAGGAAAGGGGGATCAGGGAGGGCCTTGTGGCTCTGCACAGCTCCTGCCAGGAGGGGACAGCCGGGGGGATTTGGGATCTTATCCCAGGGAACAGGGACAGGAGGAGAGGGAATGGCCTCAGGCTGGGCCAGGGCAGGTTTAGATTGGATATTGAGGAAAATTCCTTCATGGGAAGGGTTGTAAAGCATTGGGAGGGCAGTGGTGGAGATGCCATCCCTGGAATTGTTCAATCCCAATCCCTGGAGCTGTCCAGTCCCAATCCCTGGAATTGTTCAGTCCCCATCCCTGGAGCTGTCCAGTCCCCATCCCTGAAATTGTTCAGAAGATCTGTGGATGTGGCACTCAGGGTCAGGGTTCAGTGGGAGCAGTGGTGGTGGTGCTGGGTTGTGGTTGGGCCTGATGATTTTAAAAGTCTTTTCCAACATTACCAAGTCTAGAATTCCAAATTTCTTGCCCCTGCTCTTCCAGTAGGGTGGCAATAAACCTGTAATTGTCCCTGCAGGTGAAACCCCTGGGGCACCTTGTGCTCTGAGCTCGTTTTGTTCCATGGGCCCTGCTCAAATGAAATATTTATTAGATACAAATATTATAAAACTAAAGTAAATAAGAACAGAAGAGTGATCCTTGCAGGAGAGGCACTGAGGGACTCACGTTGCTTTTTCTCTCCCTGTAAAACATTTCTTGCTGCTGTTTGGTTGGAAAATTCTGTGGATTTGCTGCAGCACAATCAGGTTTGCAGTTGCAGCAGATCCTCAGTGCTACCTCAGTGAGCGCCTCAAGATGCTCCCATACTCATTTTGTAATAAGAACATCTGTAAGATGTTCTCATTCTTGCTTTGTAATAAGTCCACAGCTGCTCTTTTTACTTTTCCAGGGTACTGAATACAACTGAGGGCTTTCAGGGTTTTTTTTTTAATATTACAAAAAAATGAAAAATGTGTTAAAAAATTATAAAAAATCAGGCTGCAGGAAAATAAACATTTGTTTTGTCCTCATTCTTGAAGATAATTACCCAGATATTCAGAATGTAGCATTTCTAACCTTGCTACTGCATGTGTGCTACATACTTTATTTTATTTTATTTTATTTTATTTTATTTTATTTTATTTTATTTTATTTTATTTTATTTTATATTTTATTTTATTTTTAGATGTGGTCTTACATGCTACTTGATTTAGGGATTGCCATTATTATTTAAAGTTTTCTCAAAAAAATTAAGGAAG
The DNA here is from genome assembly GCF_051311805.1 of Agelaius phoeniceus. NCBI lineage: Eukaryota > Metazoa > Chordata > Aves > Passeriformes > Icteridae > Agelaius > Agelaius phoeniceus. Next base: position 24,682,575 of record NC_135274.1, on the reverse strand, counting down.
CAGACTGCTTATATCCATCCTACACAAGTGAACATCTGTGACTACAGGGCATGGAGATTAAACATAAATATAAATAAATATAAATTAAAAAAAAACCCCAAAGTCAGAATAAAAAACAAGTCTGAATAAAAACAATCTCTGAAAGTGGTGACTTTTTACAGTGTCTCCATAGCATGAAGATTCTATCCTTGAAAGATGCATGAATATTAAAATGTATTACATTTTATATAATATGCATGATATTTTTTTCTTTCATTTGCAAAGAAATAAGAGAAAAGAAAGAGGAAAGAAAAATCAAAAGTGAGATTTTTTTTGTCTAGTACCCAAATATTTTCCTTTGACATAATCAGTTCTGCAGGATATGGAAATTTATGTCTGCACATGTAAATATTTATCATAACAAACACATCCTCTATAGGTTGATGCTGTAGATGAGTGTGAAGGCCACTCACACTCAGCTGAAAATATTTCCAGCAGCTGAAAATATTTCCTCTCTCAGGGGCTCTTTCTAGACCAGAACAACAACAACAACAAAAAAGTTCTGATTTATTCCTCAGTATGGAATTTGAATGTTGGAAATATATAACCTGAAATTGGACATTTTCACTGCATTGTCATTATTTTAAAAGCTTCTTTTAGTTTTGCTCCCCCTTTATTTAAGGAAAAAAATATATTTCATTTTGACCCATATATGCATTTGTATTCTATAAATCTGCTTTATGGCACAGTGGGAAGTGAATTCCCTGTCTGACATCCAGAAGCAATAAATACAAAAATCTCACAGGAGTTATCTCACAGGATGTGGAGAATTCCAGCTTTTGTTATTCCCTTGTGAGGAAATAGTGAATAAAAGGGAAATCTGAATTACCTCTGCAGAGCGTTAATGGAAGACTCAATCAGAAGTGCATTAAAATGCATTGTAAGAGGCAAAAAGCCTGACCCAAAATTATTCTCATAAGATATTAATGAGTGGTTCTGTTTTCTAGGTCCTGGGTATTTAAATCATGGAATTTCTGAACTTGGAAGGGACTCAGAAAGGCTTTGGTGCATGGGACACTGATGGCAACACTCACTTCTAGAATGGCAGGAAAGCAGAAAAAAAGGTGAGGAAATCGCCAAAATTCCAGTTTGGGGAAAGTCAGCACAAGAAGGGCTGGAGTGATGTCCAGGAATGGGAATGTTGGACTGAATTAGGTTTTTGGGGTACAGAGGAGACACAGGAGAAACAGTCAGGATAATCTCTTGCTTGGAAAAGAAATGGAAATTCTCTCCTGGTAGGTTTATCTGTGTAATTCCAGAGGTTTCAGGGATGACCTGCCTGACATGAATTTTGGGAAAATCCAGCTCCAAGGAATGCTGAGGAAATGCAGAGGTGCTGCTCCTGCTCAGTGTAGGATTTGCTTTTTGCTGGTTTTGCTAAAACCAGTTTTATTTCTCTGCGTCCCTAGGTAAGAAGAATGTTCACTTTCCATCTGGGATATGACAGTGAAAGAAGTGGGGTGGGATGTGGGATGAAAGGATATTTCCAAAGAAAAGGGAAAAAAAGGGAAAAAACACTTTGGGATGTGCCTCAAGCCTGAGAGTGGCACAGGATTTCTAAACCACTTAGGTCTGGGTATTTTGGAATGATTTGGGGACAAAGGGATTGGTGAGATTTTGTTTATCTGAGCACCCTGAGTGCAGAAATTCGCTTCTCTCTTTGGAATTCATTTAGGAACAAATATCACTGAGGAAGATTTTTACCTGCATCACTCTGAAGCCACAAATCATTTAATGCAAGCACTTGAAACAAGGTAATTACATGATTTAGAGCATCCTAAGTCATACTAAAAAAGGAAAATTCAGACCATGACAAGATTTTTAATGTTAGTTTTTAAATTTACCCCGATTTTGAGTTTTTCTTTAATTTTTATTGTTTGTGCAACCACACATTCTCCCAGTGCTGAATTTGATTTAAAACTCTACAAACATCTTCATTATTGTATTCCAGATCTCCATGGTGCTTACATTAAAAAACAAAAGAACAAAGTGAAGCCATGCCTGTGAACAACAAAAAAAAAAGGAAAAAAAAGTTATTTCAGCAAAGAGAGAATTTTATTTTGATTTCTGAGGTTATGCAAGAGCTCCAGAAGAAGTGGGACAAGGATAACAAGGAGGGGGATCGATATCCAGAGTTCAAAGGTAGGCAACTGATCAAAGGTTAAATACAAGAAAAGAAATTATTCCATTCAAGTTAAATATAGGACATCGTAACCCAAATAGGTGCTTGGCTTCAATTAAAACCCTTGGAAAAGGCTTTTGTGCTGAGGGGAAGTTCTCAAAGTCAGGCAAACTTTGTTTTTCTTGCTTGGAAAGATGTGTGGGAAGGGATTAGGCTCTCCAAAGGATGGGACATCTCCATTTTCCCTCCAAAATGGTTCTGGTTATAAAGGGCAGAACTGATGGAATCCATCCAGGATTGCAGCATGCAGAGGTGGCAAGGAAATATTTCCTGTGCTAATGTGTTTTGGTTTGAAAAGCCAGGTGTCTGCTAAGGAAGGCAGGAGCCTCTTTTGAAATGGAAAATGTAAACCCCCTCCCTCTGAATTATTATAAATTTGAAATTAAGGGGCTCTGAGGAAAAGCTATGGGAATAGGAATAACAGTTCTTTACTAGGAAAATGAAAAATACAAATGCAATAGTACAAAAAAAACCAAACCACTGCCAGAGACACTCTGCAGCTCCAGGGCTGCTGGAGATGGGCCTGGGCTCCCTCTGGCAATGCAGGGCAGCAGAAGCTGCTCCTCTGGGAATGCAGGGCAGCAGAAGCTGCTCCTCTGGCAATGCAGGGCAGCAGAAGCTGCTCCTCTGGCAATGCAGGGCAGCAGAAGCTGCTCCTCTGGGAATGCAGGGCAGCAGAAGCTGCTCCTCTGGCAATGCAGGGCAGCAGAAGCTGCTCCTCTGGGAATGCAGGGCAGCAGAAGCTGCTCCTCTGGGAATGCAGGGGGCAGAGGCTGCTGTGCTGTCCCAAAGCTCAGATTGTACCCAGGTAGGAATGCTTGGCTCCTCCCCTGGGCGGAGCATCTCCCCATGGGATGATGGGATTGGATCAGCCCTGCAGGGACACTCACTGGCCATGGACAGGAGATAATTAATAATGAATGGCCCATGAACAGCAGAGATCTCCTGGAGGGAGGATTGGCTGCGGGAGAGATAAAGAAAACTGCCCAAAGAACAGCAGAGAACTGCCCCAGCTCTGACAGGTGGGGATAGAGCACACACCCAGCTAAACCTGAGCTATAATGTAGAGATGGAATAACAGAGCCTGGAAAAGCATTTTCTCCAGCCTGGTCACAGCTCAGAGCACTGAACAGAGCCAAAAGGTGGCAGGAAAAAATGAGAAAGGGAGTGCTGAGGGGAAGAGGAGTGCAGTGGGAGAGAGATTTCATGGAAGGAGTTGGAATATTGTGGAGGAAGCAGGATCTGCCTGCATAGAAAACAACAAAATGCCCTTCCCAGCATCCCTGCACTGGAGCATGGCTGGGAATATTGGGGAGCACAGAGTAATTGGAGAGGTTGTGTATGCAGAGCAGGATATTCTGTTTTCTTTCATTATTGAACATGAGAGAAATGTGGGAGGATTTGTGTGGATCAAAACAGAGAGGAAAGGAGATTTTGTGGCTGTTGTCTTCAAGGGATGCCCAGAGTTGTGCTGTTCTGAGGAGGAGTGTCAATACAGAGAACACTTATGAAATATTTATCTGACAGTGTAAACACTGATAAAAATTGCTTTTAATTTCTCATTAATCTGTTAAAAATAATAAGCAATATAATTAAATCTATTAGTGAAAGCAGTAACAAGAGGTTGGACTTGAAGCAGAGCCCAATTCTTTGCAGGTTTCCCTTTGCTAACTTGATTCAAACACATCCCAGTTTGTAACTCACCAGTACATTCAAATTCAGCAGAAAATAACACAAATCTGCCAGGTTCTGTCATTTTTAGGCAGCAGCTCTTTTGCATTCCACCCAAATCCAAAACCCCTCAGTCCTAGACTTTTATCCAGTTATCAAATCAAAATTCCAAGGCCAGGTTGGATGGGGCTTGGAGCACCCTGGGATGGTGGAAGTGAAACAAAATGAACTCTAAGTTCCCTCCCAGCCCAAACCATTCCATGGTTGCTTGAAAACCAGCTGTGGGGATATTTTTATCCATGCATACAGGGCATTGGAAGCTGTTATATCAGCTCCTGGGCTCACCTGATTTCATGCCAGCTGCTGGGGCTGTGTCCTGATGAGGTGGTTTGCATTTTTGAGTATTTTCTCTTTTACACAGAAGATTCTTCCAGTTGTTCCCGTGCAGGCAAAGGAACCCACAGATCTGGAGGGATCCTCTTGATCAGATTCTTTGCTCTCCTCCAAGCCTGTGGTACTTTCAAGGCTCAGTTAATAATGTTTTTAAGAGGTAGTTTTGGATATTTTGCTTAAATATCTTTTTATTTGCCTTTCCTGTACTGGATACTCGATGCAAATTTTATCCATTTTTAAAAAGGGCTGGGATATTTCAGTATCAGCTGCTTTCTGGGCTGACCCTGAGTGTGGGGTTTGTATCAAGGGGAGGAAATGGGGCTCTACATCCACCTGAAAGGTCTCCTGCAATGATTAAAAGGCACCCACTGGTCAGGGAGCATTTCTGAATCTCTTATTCCATAATTATTATAATGTGCATAATGCCTCATATGCATTAAACATTCAACTGAAATGGCTCTGAATGTGAGAGCAACCATATAATAATGGGAAAAAACCCTTATTTTACATAATAGAGTTTAAAATACTAATAATGTATCTAATATACATAGGGTATGTTTCAGTGTGCACACTTAACCATGCAGTTATGAATTATATATGTAAATACAGCCCATACCAAATGTGTATTTAAACACTTAAACTTTCCACATGGGCTAATTTGAAGTTCACTGCATTGGATTAATTTTTAACATTTTACTTGCAAATAATCATAACTCAAAAACTCGTATTGCAATATATTTGTATTGGTTATTGAAAACCCGACCAAGCTTGACTGAATCCTTGCAATCACAGGAGATTGGTGTTGCCAGGAAATGTAAAGAGGAACTTCTAACTCTGCATCATTTAGCAAAGATTTCCTGGTTTAGTGAAAAAAAAAAACTCCAGAAGTTCTTCAGCTGAGAGGACAAAAAGTGAATTTTTTGTGGGAAGGGGGAAAGAGGAAAGGAAATGGGAAATGGGGAAGGAAAAAGGAAAGGAAAATCCCCAAAGGTGCTGAACCTTCTCTTTTCCTAGCCCACCATGCTCCAGCTGTGCTGCCAGATGTTGCCATCCAGCTGCTCCTTCCAGCTCCAAGGAAAAATCCAATTACCTGTGCATTTCTGGCAGCTTCATTAGAACAGGCACAGCCAGGTCTGACGTGGTTTTATCTTTTCCATGACTGGAATTGTAATTCCAGGGCTGTCCATGGCTCTTCAGTGCAGCAATATCTGCTCCTCTTCTACCCCATCCAGTCTCTCCCAAAATTTGGGTCCAGGAGGAGCCTTTTCAGTGCAGGGGTCATTTGGGAACCCTTTGGAACGAGAGCTGATTTTCCATCATTTCCTGCCCGCACCAATTAGTGGTGGCTTCCCTCTAAGCTGCCAAAAGTGGGAATTTCTCTTCAGCTGCTCTCAAACCTCAAGAATTCCAACAAAATTCCAAGAGTTCCGGAAAATGAAGCTCAGAAAAAAAGATTTGGAGTGCAGAACTTCGTCTCAGGGAAGACTTTTTGGATTTTCCGGTGGGATGTACAGCAGGATTGTGTCACTCTGGGTGTTGTTATTTTACAAGAGCTGGAAAGTCAAAGTATGAGGAGAGGGAGAGTGGAAAAAAATCCCACCCCAGCACAAGCAGGATGTGGAATTCTGTTGGAAACTCCCCCTTGCTCAGGATGATGGATTTCCATGGGATTTCCTTTTTCCAGTTGGGGCTGGATCCAGGGTCTCTGGGGGGTGGGGACAGACTCCAAAGGGGCAACCCCAGGGGTGGCCAAGAGAGTTTGAAGCTGGGATTTCTCAGCCTGGGTGAGTTCCTGAGGAATTCCTACCCTGGGGACTCAATGAAACCTTCCCTGGGGCTGAAACAAAAGGATTCATTTGATTTGCTGGGACTCTCAGTGCTGGAAAACTGACAAGAATGAGGTTCTCCAAATAAATAGGACAAAAAAGGAAAAAAAAATTTTTTTATTTGGAAGGGTCTCAAAGCTAAAAGAAAATCCAGTAACAAGGTTTCCCCAAGAAATAAGGGAAAATTGGGTTTTTGGAAGAGTCTCAAAGCTGAAAAAAAAAAAAAAGAAAAAGCTAATAACAAGGTTCCCCAAATAAATAAGGAAAAACTGTGGTTTTGGAAGCCTTTGGCTGTTCCTGATGTCTCCAGTGTCACATGAGAGGGTGCAAAGTGGTGGGACAAAGAGAGAGGGAGGGGCTGAAGGGTCTGTACCCCTCACCCCTCGCTGCAGCAAAGGGACACATCTGCATCAGCTCTGTGAGAAACAGGGAAGTTTCATGTGTCCAAATATAAAGGATAAAACTACTCCTAAATGAGCATTTTCTTGGCCAACATCATTATCATTTCACAGTGAAATTTCAATAAATTCGCCCCCTATAATTGCATTAATCCACCTATGAGATGTTGGTTATTGAGTTTTGTACCCCAGAACTTTAAATGCATGTCAAGCACAGTCACTGGAGATTGCCCCTACCTCCTGCAGCATTTATTCCCATCAAATTTAATTGTAAATATGTTTTTCCAGTCTCTTTAGTTCATATGCTGCACTCTTGGGCTAAAAAGAGGCTTTAATGTGAATTATTATTATGGTAAACACACAATAACAACAATTTCCTTCAGTGAAATAAACAGAGACCAACATTCATTAATTAACCTTCAAATTTCGGGTTTTATTTTACAACTTCAAGTTAAACACAGGGAACACAAATCTGGCTGAAGTCATACGAGCCCCCCAACTTCAAATTATTTTTCCAAGTATCTGAATACTTTATGGACCAACATCTTGAAACATTATTTCATGCTAAATCAGTCATCTCAAAACGTTTTATTCTACTTTATCTGGCCTAAAATTCTCCATAATAATGGCCTGCCTGGGTGTAATTAAAATTAGGATGGAGGTTAAATATAGGTAAAATTACAGCTTCAAATCCAATTTGGTAACATCAGCTGCATCTTTTTTTACAAAATTAATCAGATATGAAGTCTGACAGGAATTCTACTCTAAAAAACAGAGTTTTTCCCTTCAGTCCTCACTCTGAAAGATGAACTTTATCCTCAGGTGGCTCTGCTGGCTCGTGACTGCTTTGAACACAGAACACCTGGCTGTGAACTGTTCTGCTGCGTTGGGAAGGGCAAAAGCATTCCAGGGTGACAAAAAAGCACTTTGGAAATTGAAAAGTGGTTTGAAAAATATGGGAAAATGCAGAGGTGTGGCCGATTTTATTGTCCTTCCAAGGTCCACTGCAGGGTGTAGTTCTGGCCCAGTTTCAGCTGGAGTTTGGTGATTGTCAGGAGCTGGGAATAAAAGACACAAAATCCACATTTAGTAACTGAGCCCTGAAGATCCACAGTGTTTTCTGTGCTCCAGGGAGAAACTGGATTCTCATTTTATACTGCAAGAATTTATTTCCCTTTTTTTATTTACATTTGTTTATATATCACTACACACACAGTTTAACCAGCACAGATTTGGGAGTCTGACCATGGCTCTCTGATCCCTCCCTTCACCCACGGGCTCTTTTAGAGCTGAGGTTTCTTTTGTTTTAAAAATAATTTTTTTAAATACATTGAATACATTATTTTTTAAATAATTTTTTGAATACATGGCAATTCAACAGTGGATATGAATTTTTTTTCCATCAAAAAGTCAACAGCAGAATCTCAGAGAAGGTTTTTCTCCTGTCACATCTCCCAGGTTGCAAGGAAGCAGTTAGGGAACAAAATCCACTGCCAGAAGTGGCATTGAATTGTATTAAAGAATCATTACCTGATGGCATCTTGTGCCTCTTTCTGAAATATGGTTTATTTTAAATATGGTAAATATATGTGTATTTTAAACATGGTAAATACGTGCATTTTAAAATACAGTAAATATTTTAAATATGCTAATATAAAAATTCTAAATATGCTAAGTAGATAGGTATTTTAAATATGCTAAACATACAAATATTTAAATGTAGTAAATATTTTAAATATGCTAAATATACAAATATTTTACATATGCTAAATATACAACTATTTAAAATATGGTAAGTAAAATATTTTAAATATGCTAAATATATAAATATTTTAAATAGGCCATCATAAAATTTTTAAATATGCTAAATATATATGTTTAAAATATGGTAAGTAAAAATATTTTTAATTTGGTAAATATATAAATATTTTAAATATGGTAATTATATAAATATTTTAAATACGGTAAATGTATAAATATTTTAAATATGGTAAGTAAAATATTTTAAATATGGTAAATATATAAATATTTTAAATAGGCTAATATAAAAAATTTAATATGCTAAATATACATGTTCAAAATATGGTAAGTAAAATATTTTAAACATGATAAATATATATTTTAAATAGCCTAATATAAAAATTTTAATATGATATATATATTTTTTTTAAATATGGTAAGTAAAATATTTTAAATGTGATAAATATATATTTTAAATAGGCTAATATAAACATTTTAATATGATAAATATATATTTTTAAATATGGTAAGTAGAAATATTTTAAATTGGATAAATTTATAAATATTTTTAAAAGGCTAATAAAAATTTAATATGCTAAATATAGATATATTTTTAAATATGGCAAGTAAAAATACTTTAAATATTTTAAATCTCCAGCGGTTTAAGAGCACAAATGCAGGTTTTTGACCCTTCAAGCAGCATCTCACCTTGTTCTTGCTGTATTCATACTGGTGGCTTGATGGGATTGCTGCCCCGTTCTGTGCCACTGACACCTGAGTGACGTTCCTGGGCACCCCCAGGACCCTGACCTCAGTGAACGCGAGGTTGTTTGGGTCTGTGTAATTCTGGTGAGTAACTGTGATCTCCAGAACGTTCTGGAAGGAAGAGGGAAAGGCAAACATCAGAGGTTGGCATTAGGCTGGTGCAAGTCCAGAGCAGCTGTCCCCGGGTCCCTGGAGCAGCTGGGACAGTGGAAGGTGTCCCTGCCATGGAATGAGATGACTTTTGTGTCCCTCCCAACCCAAACCATTCTGTCATTCTGTGAAGTCCATTTCAGCTTTTCAGTGGAAGTCCACTTCCACTTTTTCTGTCCTCACTCCTGTTTTTTTTTTAATTTTTATTTCCTAATACCTGTGTGTTGTTATTTATTCTTCAGATGCTGAAAGCTTTTCTCCGCTTTGTTAGCCTGGCCAAATCCTGGGCTCTGCTGTGCTTTAATTGCCACTCAGCTGATTGATTTGAGGAGTGAGGAACATGAAATTCTCAACCCCTGGCTGGGCAGCAAGAGCTGCAGGACAAAGCCCTCCTTCCCTGCCCTGTGTCACCTTCCAGGGCTCTGAGAGCTGCTCCAGCCTCTTCTCCTCCTTCCCTGCCCTGTGTCACCTTCCAGGGCTCTGAGAGCTGCTCCAGCCTCTTCTCCTCCTTCCCTGCCCTGTGTCACCTTCCAGGGCTCTGAGAGCTGCTCCAGCCTCTTCTCCTGCTTTTTGCCCTCCCAGAACAGCTCCTGCCTCCCCATCCCCTCCCTCAGCACTCACAGCCCCCACCTCCCATTCATTTAACTCGATTTTGGATTTCTTTAGGACGTGCCCAAAGGTGCTGTGACATAATTCCATGTATTTGGTGCTCAGAGGGTGAGTGTTTCTCATTGTTGGTTAATTCAAGACCTCTTTAATTAGGCTTTTCCTTAGGAGGTTTTTGTAAGAGCAGGGAAAGGTGCTTTTATTTTATGATCTCCTTACAACTGCAAATATTGAGTGTTAGCAAAACAAACTCCTTTCCTTAGCAATTAACACCCTTTTATTTGACAAAGACAGAATTAGATGAGAAGAAAGAACAGAGTGGATAAAATTAGAAGACATTGTGGCACACTGGAAAATAATGAAATAAGAAAGTGTGTTTTCTCCTACAATAGAAAGAGCTTTTCTTTTAAGCCAAACGTCCCTGTAATTAGAGCCTAATTTATTTCCAGATATTCCACTGGTTATGGAAATGAAATCTGACAATTGTGCTCAACAATACTCTTCAGATTCACTCCTAAATTCATTCTTAACACAATTTAATCACATTTCTTGTAGCCTAATAATCTGTGAGCACAATTTAGTGTAAGGTTGGAATGCACAGACATTAGGAATACCCAAATTGAAATACCCACAGTTAAAAACAAAAACAAAATCACCTGAAGTGACTATTAAATAAATATGAGCTAATGTGCTTACCTGCTTAGCAGTAAATGATGTCAGCAGGTAAACACCATCTTCATATGCATCTGTTAAAAAGAAAGAATGAAAGAAATTAAAGAAATGGAATGAAATGTCTTTTGCTGGCCACCTTGTTTAATGCATTATCAAAAATTTCTGTCCACAGTCAGCTTACAAATACAAGGAGTGCATTTCTATGTAAATAAAGAGAAGTTGTGCATTTCCAGGAGATGAATGCTATTAGACATAAAATACTTTCAGCGTATATAAAGCTGAAATGAGGATAAAAGGAGAACATTTTAGGGGTGAGATATAAAAGCAGGCAAAGAAACAGCACTAGGGAGATCAGGGGAGTTTAGATGAGGAGAAAAACATTTGTTTGAAACACTGAAGAAATGAAAAGTCATTTCCACATCCCCCTCCATTGCCAGGTGACAATTCCAGGTGACACCTGACGGGTGCTGCCTCTCTGAGGCCCCTGCTGGTGTTTCCCCAGCTGTGATTCAGCTGTCACTGCCCTCAGAGCAGCGCTGGTCCCTGGCCCCTGGGGCTCCTGTCTGTCCTTCCTTTCCACACTCCTGGCAGTGTTATCCTGGGAGATGCCCCACCCAAATTCCATGTGTCATCAGCTTTCCCTAAATCTGGCCATCTGTTCTGGATTCCAATGCTGGCAGAGGGTGTGAAGCACCTCCAGATCCACCTCCAGCCTCCTGCAGGCTCCCCCCAGGTCCCCATGCAAGGCACATTTCCTGCATTCCTGGTGGGAATTCATTGTTATTTCAAGGGTAGTGCTCTCTAGGTGGGGAGGAGAAATGGCAGCTCAGTGTCCTTCACCTGCAGATAATTTAAATTTAGCCATGTTGAGGAAATCAGTGAGAGCTCTCACATGATCTGTGGTTGTGGTTCCCACAGGTTTGAGGAGGAGTCTTTGCTGCCTGCCTTTCCTCAGGCCCAGGGCACAAGTTCATTTATACAACACTTTAATTCTGTAAATCACAGCGTGGTGTGCCTTCAGTCATGTTTCTGTAATGTTGGTCTGCAGGTTTCATTTCAGTTTTGCCTCTGAAGGTGAGTTCAGATCTGTCCCCCAGAAATGGCCTTGGCCAAGTCCACCCCTTCCCTCTGCTCCTCCCCGGACACCCCAGAGTTTGTTCCCTCTCTCCCCAGTTCACATCCTTGGGTTTGGTGTTGTCTGCTTAAATTTGGGCTTTGAATATCCCCAGGGCTGGAGCCTCCCTTGGCAGAGCCCAACCATTCCCACAGCAATAAAAAGGGTTTGAGGGAGGGAAGAAGGGCTGGCCGTACCGATGCGAACCCCATCATCCCAGTAGAGGTGTCCTGCTGCAAGCTGAGCATCATCCAGGGCCACCGTCAGTCCCATCGGGTTCTTCCGGCTGTGCAAAACACAATTTTCTCTCAATTCCCTCAGCTGCTCACATTCCATGTTCCCCAAATGGTAATTCCTTTCCAGAAAAGTCATGAACCACCCAACCGACCTCCCACAGCCATCTTCCCATCCCATACTCCTAAAAACCATTAGGAAAAAAAACCCCAAGAAACCACCAAAAAGACAAATTAAATTGAAAATTTTCACTTCTTCCTACCTGGAAGCAGTTGTTCTAGCAGGTGTTTGCCAAGGCAGGATGTATCCACCTCGGATGTGCAGGTTGATGTGCTCCAAAGGAGCTGACAGATTTTGGAACTGTTTCCTAAAGCCAGTGTCTGAGTTCTGTGTACAAAAAAAAATGAATTTTTACAGGGTTTTCCTTCAGAACAAAATGTAATATCTCTCTAGACAGGTTAATTAGGAGTTGTTACCACAGGAGTAACTGTTAATAAGAGAAACCCTGAAATTTTGGGTCTGTAAAAGGCTGGCCTGACCGTGGGTGATGGCAGCTGAACCAAGGGGGCCAAGCAGGTGAAACACAAACCTGTGATTAATGAAGGGAGTTTTGATCCTGCTCTTCCTATTTCCAAATCTTTTATTATTTTCCAGGAAAAATTATGCAGCTAAATCTGGTTTTTTCTTTCTTCATTAGAGCATTCCACTACAAAAACCTTTTGTGTATCATTTGAGGGTTACAAAAAGTGAAAAGAATTCTAAATTAAAGGTATTAACTTCGCCTTTTCATTTATCATAACTCTAGTCATGTTATTATACATTATTATAAAGGAATTGAGGATTTTTTTTTATTTCTTTTTTTGTTTATAAGAACTTATATTAAATGCAAATTAGGCAGGAGAATGTTCCCACCTCCCTGCCATGCTCAGCACTGTGAAAAGACAGAAAATCCAAGGCCAAGTCCACCCCTTCCCTCTGCTCCTCCTTGGACACCCCAGAGTTTGTTCCCTCTCTCCCCAGTTCACATCCTTGGGTTTGGTGTTGTCTGCTTAAATTTGGGCTTTGAATATCCCCAGGGCTGGAGCCTCACTTGGCAGAGCCCAACCATTCCCACAGCAATAAAAAGGGTTTTAGGGTTTTAAAGGGTTTTAAAATACAATTTCTTTAGGATGACTTACTGTGTGGTAATCATACCAGCGGGCATCGGGGAAGTAGGCGATCACACTCCGATCATTCTGCGGTTAAACACACAAATTTTAGGCACCTCAGATCAAAAAGTGAAGCTCAGTTAAACTGCCTTTCAGTAATCAATAAAGCTTGAGAGCCCACCTGTTTCATCACGGGGCTGATGAGCAGGGCAGGACCCCAGAGGAACTGCTCGTCGATGTCCCACGTGGTCCTGTCTCCCACAAACCTGCCAGGAGGAGACAGCCAGAGCTGAGCTTTCCCAAAAAGTTCCTCCTTGAACACCCTTCTGTCAGTAATTGCACCTACCCTTTCTAGTACCTGTTTCCTCATTATTGCTGTTAATTATCAGAGATCAATTAACGGCTGCACAAAGATCCTGATGTGACGCTCAGGGAAATGAAATTTAGTGCTTAACTTTAGGGGGTTTGGTCCATTTCTTTGCCTTTGCTTTTTAGTACATTGGGATGACAAAACTCTAAAAGTCTTGCACTTATTATTTACACTAATAAAGTCTTGGACAGACTGGGACAGATTTTTAATTTGAGCCACTGTTTTCAGAGCTTCTTTGTAAAAAGCAAATTGCTACATGCAAAAAGCTCATTTTTTTCCCAGCCAAAACTTGGTATTTTTTAATTGTAGGGGGGAATGCTGTAACAAAGAGACAACTCTGTTGTTAGGGGGTCACAACTAGAGGAGTTTTAATGGGGATTCTTGGTGGGGAGAGCAGGGGAATTGCACATACTCGTGGAGAACGGGGCGGACCACGGTGCTGCCGTGGGCGTGGGCATCGTGCAGCAAGGTGTAGAGGTAAGGCAACAGGGTGTATCTTATGTTCAGCACATCCCTGGACATGTCTTCAAATTTTTTGTCCCAGGAAGCAGGATCTTGCCTCTGAAAGAGAGTGTTGTTAGAGAAGCTGGGTTGGACTGTGTGAGAAAGTTAAAAAAGGGCAAATCAACACAGCAAAACAAACCGAGGAAATTCCCTCTCTGAAGCAAAGCATCTTCACCTCAGGAGCAAGTGAAAACTGTGGCTGTCACTGTCAGCCCCAGGAGGGGAACTAGGAAGAGGAAGGCTGATAAAAACCCAGGGGAAACAGTAAAACTGTTTAATGCAAAGTGTCCCCAAGGTGTGACACGTCCCAGGGCACGTCACCCATCAGCCTCTGCTCGCAGCAGGAGCCCGAGGCACCAGGGACCGGTGTCAGGAGAGCCTCAAGTCTTTATTAAATGTAGGAGCAACACCTTGGCAAATTGGGTAGCACTGGAAGCACCACGATAACCCTGAATCTGCATTTTGAAGCTTTCAGGGCCCGTGGAAGGTGTGTGCTGTGAGATAAAGCAGTGGCTTTGAAAAGGAGACTTTAATCCATTCGATATTTGCCATCTAAATAGCTCCACTCTGCTGGACCTGAAGCTTTCCCTGGAACACAAGTGCTGTTTCCCTCTTTTTCATTTTCCCAGTTATCTTGTTTTACAGCTTTCTCCACTCCACTCCTTAGCCTTCATTTAGGCAATTATTTCCCTTTCCTTTCAGCAGAAATACAATATCTGATGGTGGCAAACAGGCAGAGCACACAAATTCCTGAGTCTCACTCCAGCATCTTATTACACTGCCCCGTTTTCTCATTTGTTGTATAATTATGGGCAATTAGGGCTGAGAGCACTGAGGTCAGCTGCCATAAAATCTCCATTTTAGCCCTGCTGTAGCTCATTGAAATCCAAATGGCACAGAGGGGAAAATACGCAGAGTTCAGAGTCAGTGAAAGCAAAGTTAGAAGGGGCTTCCCTCAAGTGCCCAAATCCCAGAGCAGCCCCTCTGTGGGTACAAAACCTCCCAGGTGATGGGGAGGCTCACAGCAGAGCCAGCATGAAAATGATGACAATTTTCATTTGATAAAGAGCCAAAAGTGTTTTGGTTTCCTCCATTTAACATGGAATGTATTTTTTTTCTTTTTTTTTGAGCCAGGGCAGTTGTGCATTGTTCTGTCTGGTTTTGCCTGTGTGTTGCAAAGGCCCAGCTGCTCTGAACTATTAAAAAATTGCAACTCACCCGTGTTCCTTTCTCGTTGTGATTCCTGGAAAATGGGTAAAAGGCACCCAGCTGCATCCAGCGGGCACACAACTCATACTGGGAGTCTTTGAAGAAGCCACAGATATCAGCTCCTGTCTGAAATTTTCAGAATAACCCAAATGGAAAACTGTATTATCATGTACAGCATCATGGTAATTAAATAGAAGTTAATAACTCATTAGCTTACATAAGATATTCCAAAGAGACTGAACTCCATCATGCCTGAAAAGAGAAATAAATTGGAGTTACTCGCTGGGTTTTTTTTACTTTATGGTTACATAGACAGTGTTTATTACACTACTGATTCAGAAGAGAAAAAACCAAATCCAAGCCCCACAATTTCTCTAATGTGTTGTGTTTTCCTGCTACAGAAGGAGATGGGATGTGGGTGGACAGAAGCAAAGAAAAAAAAAATGAATGGCAGGACACAGGGCATGGAGGGGCCTGAACCCAAGGGAATTCAAGGAGTTCCCAGCACCTGGTGCAGAAGGAAATAAGAAGAAAAAGTGAAAAAGGAATTGACCACAAATTCTGGTTGCTGAACAATATTTTTCAGCTAAAAACCCCAGGAATACAACAAGCAAGGAGGTGAAGGAGAAGCAAAGCCAGGTTGGACAATGCTTGGAGGAGCCTGGCCTGTGTACAGTGTCCAGGGCAGAACTGGATTTAGGGCTTCAAGGTCCCTCCCAACCCAAACCATTCTGCGAGTGGGTGTTCCCAGGCACGCAGCCCCTTTCCCTGGCACGTACCAATAATGGATTTGTGCAGCTGGTCCCAGGCTGCCGTGTTGTCCCCCAGCCAGTGTCCCACCCATCTCCCGCTGCTGGGGTACGTGGAGCGGCTGATGACGATCCCACGCTCCTTGGTGGCAGCTTGCAGAGCCCTGCGTTGGGAACAGCCACAGAAACAGCTTAAGGGAGAAACACTGCACCAGAAGCTACTGCAGGAGAGCCTCTCAAAAGAAACTTTTGGGTTTGTGTTATCCTAGTGAAGGGCTGAATCATAAACATCCAGTCCCTTCGGGGTTTTTGGGGCAGCTCTGCATGATCCAGACACAATCCCAGCAAAGCGGCCAACCTGCAGCTGCAAAGAGAACTGGCAAACGTGAGGGATTAAAAAGGAGTTTTCCAGCTCAGGCTAACTCCTCTGTGGGAAAAGTTTTCTGAGCCCATTTTCTAGGTGCTCCACAATGTGTGTGAGGGCACGTCATTCCTTTCTTAAAGTACCCAAAAAGTTGAAGCAACAGTTGGAAATAATTTAGCAAAAATCAAACCAAAAGGCTCACAAGAGTGCAAACAGAGGTAGCAGGAATATTGTACGTCTCAGGATAAGTTTAGTTGATTAAAAGGTGCTGAAATTAAAAAAAGAAAAAGTGTCAGGGGCTTTTAGTCCCTCCTGAAAGACCAAGGTGACAGTATATCAATATGAATATTAGTCAGAAAATCACCCTGATTAAGTCCCACTGCTCTCCAGTGTGAGAGCCCCATAATTGCCTAAACTGCTGCTTCAATAAGGCACTATTTGCTTATTTTTCTATAGGATTTGCAGCTTTAGTGACACTGTAATTACAGTAAAGATACACAAGTCACTTAAATTACTGCAGCAATTAAACCAGACTAATTTACCACAATTATTTCCTCCAAGATAAACAGTAACTTTCCTAGGATCCTTCATTCCTTTATAACATATTGTCCAACACTTTAATTCTCTGCTTCCTTTCCCTGTGTCAATAATGCTTTGGAGGTGGCAGCCAAAATTGCAAAAGTGAAGACAGCAAATGTCACGTGCAGAACTGCTCAGGGATGAGCAGGACCTGAGTGTTCAGTGCCTGGAGCCTCAGCTCTGTAGTTCTATGCATGAAAAACAATTATTCAGGTCACAAAGGCTGCATTTACCTCCAAAAGGTTCCTGTATTCACTAATAGGGACTCTGGCTATGCAAAAACCTCATTACAAAAGAACAGCATCGAGGCCATATCCCAAAGTTCCTGTGTCTAATGGATGGAGGACTGAAATGACACCAGGTTACATAAAATACTGATGTTCACTTCTCAGGTAGAGTCTTTTGTGAGTTTTGTGTGCAAATAATCTTTCTGTTTGGGTGGTTTAGTATCAAAATAAATTATTGCATTTCTTCAGTTTCACAAGTACCCCTTCAGTTACTGCCAAAAAATAAATCTGGGACTGAAATATATGTATATGTATATATTTTGTAGATAACATTCGCTATAAATTTCCAGTGTGAGAGTATCTGTGCGAGCTGTGAGATTTATTGTAGTGATTTCTGTTGCAGTGCCTCACAAAGCAGAGGAAAACAGTTCACATTTAAAACACAGAAACGATGGTGATATTCCTTTTCCCATCAAATTCTTGTCTGCTCCACTGTGTGGGCACAACAAGGTCTTGGCAGGGGGTGGCTCTGGTGAGAAACTTCTGGAGCTTCCTCATTTGTGACAGAGCCAAGAGGGACCTGCCCCAGGCTGAGCCCATCACTGAGTGACTTTGGGATAACAGGAATAAGAAAGGGAAAATGTAACTCCCAACAGCAACTGGAGCTGTTCAAACTGCAGGCCCCAAGCACGAGCAATGTGAGAAGAGGAGGGCGGGCAAGCAGGCAAGGAGGATGAAACTTCATAACTTGCAGCTGTTAATTGGATAGTCAACTCCTATATGCAAATGGACTAAAAATGTGAGATCTCATCACCAAACCCTCTTTTGCTTCCATATCTTGGAGCTATTGGGGCAGAGCCATGGCTGTGGCCTTTGAAGGCACTTCAATAAATATCCACTTTTATTCCTCCTAACTCCTTCTGGCCTCTGTTGCAGCTCCTTGAGGCATCAGAGCATATCCTGGAGGCAGCATGGAACATGCAAAGCACTTACTCCAGGCTGGGTCTGGCCTGGGACCATCCGTACAGGCTGTGGACATCATAGTGTCTGGCTGGGGTCCCGTCTGGGAGGTAGTGTAGACCTTCCATGCATGGAGTTTTGTGGATTAATCCTGTTGACCTATATCCCAGATCTCGTGAAAAGGGAAGAAATATATTTGTTATTATAAATAATCACGTATTAATCATTTGAGTTACTTTTTCTTAATTTTCATAATCTGTTAGGCATTCAGTCTCTTTGTACTGTCATTTATTAATAATTATAAAAATAGCATTTCCAAAATGGAATATTTCCAATATTCCTATGCAGGTGTCTGAGCCTGTCACTTATTTATTTATAATTATAAAAATAGCATTTTCAAAATGGAACATTTCCAGTATTCCTATGCAGGTATCTGAGCCTGTGCATGTTTTAATAGTTCAGTTACAGATGCTCTTACTACAGAGGCTCAAAGAATAAACAGAGTATATCAGAAAATATTTCAAATCTTTTTGAACGCTGTCACACTAATCACATAAACAGAAAAATGGATGTGGTGGGGGTATGATCTGTCTATGTGAATATTAATTTCCTGGAAATTCACAAGAAACCACTCATGAAACCTGAATACAACAGCAAGCAGCAAGAGTATGCTAATAAACCATTAATAAATAATCCTAATTAGTACTACTTTACACCAGTACTTCAGGAAAGCCGAGCTAAGAAAGTGAAGCATTTCAAGCATTTGACTGCTTGCATAAATGGTAATGAGAGGAGACACATGGATATTTTCTAAATATTTAATTAATTGCATTATTCATCTGAGAAAAGTGCAAAAACAGAGAGCTCAATTCTCTGGCATGCCTCAAGCAAAGCACTTAAACACAAAATAGGGACCAAAATCCATATGCAGCGAGGAGCTGGAAAGAACTTTTTTTTTACAAAGTGCTGCACAGCTCCTGCTGAAATACCTGGGCTTGCAGTGTGCCCATAATCTCAGGAATAAAGGGCCACATCAGTGAGGATCTGTGGGCTTATAAATCCATCTTTATTTCAGCTTTTATTCCCCATATACCAGATAAGAATTTATTTGGGAACCAGAAAAACCTAAAACTCTTGTAAGGAGGAATCAGACTTACGAGGCATGTAGGGGGGATAATTCAGGAGCTCGTTCTTACAGCCACCCATGGCGCCATTCATAAAAGCTGCTGGTTCATTCATGTCCTAAAAACAGAGTAAAACCCCTTAGTTTGCTACAGAACACCATAAATTCTGAATTATACACAAGCAGCGTTGCTGGGTTCCTCAGGAGCCTCAGCTGGGCATCCCATGTTCCATAAAGAGGCTTGCAAAAAAAGGCAGAAAAAGGACTTTCCGTGAGGGCATGGAGTGATAGAAAAAGGGGGATGGTTCTGAGCTGAAGGAGGGCAAGATTAGATGGGGTTTTGGGAAGGAATTGTTCCCTGTGAGGGTGGGCAGGCCCTGGCACAGGGTGCCCAGAGCAGCTGTGGCTGCCCCTGGATCCCTGGCTGTGCCCAAGGCCAGGTTGGACACTGGGGCTGGGAGCAACCTGGGACAGTGGGAGGTGTCCCTGCCCATGGCAGGGAATGGGAATAGAAGATTTATAAGATCTCCTCCAGAATCAATTCTGTGATTCAGCAATTCTTTGTTTTGAGGGAACAACCTCCAAGATCGTCAAGTCCAACATTTCCTTAATAGGAATTTAACACGGGATACTTCTGCCAGAGCAGAGCAGATACTGGGAATCAGAAATTTGGGCCCCCTCCACCAGTGTCAGGCAGAGAAAAGCAATCCAGAAATCAGATATGTTTCCACACTTACAGTCCACAGCCCATCAAACTTGAGGCTTTTTAAGGGGTCGGGATTGTTGTAGACCTCCAGGATTTCCCTCTTGTACCACTCCCCCGTGGAATTGCGGAAGAAGTCTGGGAAAGCACAATGGGATACGTATTTCTGTAAAAACAGAAGGAAAACAAGACAGATGAGAGGACCGAAGGGATTCCATAGTTACAACTCTGGAATTAAAAAAAAAAAAAAAAGACAACAAAAAATAATTGCTTGTTCACTAATTTTTTTGGAAGGCTTAACCAGTTTCTTCAACTTATTCCTGCCATGAGATTTATCAATGATTTTGCTGCTATTTTAATTGATTAATATCTATATTTGAGTCCAGAACCAAACCATGTCAGTATTTACCTCTACTTGGTCTTCATGAGGCAGTGACTCATTGATTTGGACATTGGGAAGAAACGACCAGACCTAATGGGACAAAGAATATTTTAAATAATCAAGCCACACTAAATACAAACTGAGCATCAACAACACACAGTTAAATACTCATCCCTGGACAGTACCTTGGAATATAAAATTTCTTTGGTATCAGGCCACTGCACGAAGATGTTATTGGCCACACCTCTGGTGAAGGCGGGATAATTGGTTTCATTCCCAGAAATGGCTGGATCCTACAAATACAAACACTTTTACCCTTAGGCTCAAAACTCACATTGAATATATTCTCCATTTTTTGATGCTGTATTGGAATTTAAAAACAATATTCCAAACTGACCAGGATAATGATAAATCTCATTCCTTCTGCTTTGATTTTGTTGATCAGAACCGGTAATCCAGCAAAACGTGGGGAAAGGGTGAAGTCCAGGTTCCTTTCCATGTAGTCAATATCTACATATTGGACATCCTGAAGTTAAAAAAAGAAAAAAAAAAAGAATTAATTTTAAATTATTTTCTCCTCTTTTTGCCAAATATTGAAAATTGGCCAAAATAAGTAAAGCGTGGAACTTTCGATGTGTAAAATTGGAAGCAGTGGTAACTTCAGGCTGCAGTTGTTAAATGAATATTACACAATCTTTACATGCAAAATAAACCTTTCACTGCTGCATCTAAATTGGGGGGAGAAATTGATACAGAATAGAGAAAAAAATTTATTTGTCTGTACATATGTACACAGAAACTGCACCTATATTTCCATAGCTATAAGGAAACAATGGGAATACCTGTTCTCTATTGAAACATTGATATTATTATATTTAAAATGAATCCACATTCAATTTATAGCATAATTTTGTTAGGACTAGGTGCTATTCCTACTACCCCAACAACAACCTGGGCCAAATCACAGCTGACTTGACACAGAGCATTATGGCAATGAAATTATGCTCTTCCTTTTTCTCCCTGCTGGTTTTTATTAATCACTGCTCCTTCCTGTCATTCTTTGGTGCGAATAATTAAGAAAATTAAACAGCTTTTAACACAGCCCAGAGTCCGTGGCACAAAACCTGCTCTTCTCTACCGCATCGGGGGTGCTTTTGGTGGGTTACTGCTTTAGTGTTTAAATGGATTTAGTCGATGCTACGAAGCCAAAAGCTCAAATTATTTGTTATTTGCTCCCAAAGTTATTTGCTGCCAACGTACGTGGGGAATCTGAGCCGCCTTCATTTGCTCCACAAGCTGGGAAACCTCCGTGTCATTGGCGTATCCGTAGCGGCACAGCTGGAATCCCAGGGACCAGTAGGGTGGCATGACTGGGCGCCCAATCAGCTGGAAAGAGGAAAGGAGGCTCCTGGTGAGGAGGGGGAAGAGAAACCAACCCAACCCACCAGAGCCCAGCAGCAGCCAGGCTCCTACCTGGGTGTATTCCTGGACCACGAGCTCGGGAGTCGGGCCCAGCACCATGTAGAAGTCGAGGATTCCTCCGATGGTGCGGTAGGTCAGGGCAGGGGTGGGCTGGAAGGTCACATCTGGAAGTGGAGGGAAGGAAGGGAGAAAAGGAGGCCTGGGTTTGCCACCGGTGGAAAACACTGACTGTAAAAATGGAGCACGTGGAGGAGGATGGAGAGAGACAATTCACAAAGGTCTGGAGGGACCAGAGAAGGGGGGATGGCTTCCAACTGGCAGAGAGGAGGCTTAGGTGGGATATTGGGAAGAAGTTGTTCTGTGTGAGGGGATGAGGCCCTGAGGTTGCCCAGAGAAGCTGTGGCTGCCCCTGGATCCCTGGAAGTGCCCAGGGCCAGCTTGGACAGGGCTTGGAGTAGCCTGGGACAGTAGGAGGTGTCTGTGCAGGGGGGTGGAACAGGATGAGCTTTAATGTCCCTTCCAACCCAGACTATTCCACAATTTTATGAGATAAAATGAAGGTTTTCTTACCCATTGCATTGCTGTTAAGCAAGAGAACCCCGTGGGCATTGCCATCTTCTTCAAGACCCATATAAAATGGATGAACACCATAGGAATTCAACAGGTACTGCAAATAAAATAAAATATATTTTACTGGAAAAACATTGCAAACATTTGCTTATTAACATTTAGTAATAAATTTAATAAAAGATGAGACAATTGCCAAACATAGCAAATAAACTTTAAATGTAGGCACCTGAACCCTCCCTAACCACAAAACAGACCTGCAGAAGGTCACTTGGAGCTTCATAATTTGTCAGGCTTGTCTGGGCTGCTCAGGCAGGAAGGAAAGCACAGGCATCGCTGCACTTAAATTTCACTAATGAGAAGGTGCTTCCTCAGGACAAACCTTTCTCTTCTTTGCAAACAGAACCAGGTGTCTGCGTGCTCAGGAGGTGCTGGTGACATTATATTTAATTTTCTCAAAATGTGTTCAGCCTGAACTGGAAGTTAGAGATATAATTAGCTGCTGATATTTCATTGGCCATTCCCTGATAATTGGAAATTTGCTATCTTGTAGGAAATAAGACAAATAAACAGAGATAAGATTTCTGCTTTACCTGTGCAAGTACTAAATTAATCCCCAAGCAACAGGAATTGTTCTGACTCATGTCTAATTTTCAAAACAATGAGGAGAGGAGAATAAAAAAAGGAGGAACGTGCTGCTACTCCTAAGCCATCTGTCACCTTCCAACATCTGACTGAGGGTCTGAGCTCCTCACATTGTTCTTGCAGGTCACAAATAAGGGATTTACAGAAGACATTTGCCATGGAGACACCATCTAAAATTGTAAACTGATAAATATGCTCAGAGCCAGTGCCCAACACCAGCAGACATCCACTGGATTTTAAAGTCGTGCCGAACAGTTCTGCACTCGTTGGTTCAGAAATCACATTTTCCTCTTCTTTGCCCACTTACAGTTGGAGGCTGGTCCCTGGTGAACATTCCCCAGGTGTTCCAGCTCATGTTGTGTCGGAAGGTGGGGTGCTCCACCTCTCCAAGCCCATAGATGTACTGGGATGCCAAGCGGGTGGAAATCTGGATGAACATGTCACTGAAGGTGAAGGTGGGCAGGGCTGAATTCCAGCTGAAGAGGGAAGAGGAAAGGGAAAATGAGAATAGAGCATCCTCAGGGCTGTGTTTCTGGCAGACAATTCCTTTTGAGCCACCCTTTTTCTCTGGAGATCTCACTCTTCAGTGAAAGTGGGCTAAAACTCTTGTGGTTATCAAAAAAACCTAAAGGACATGGAATGGGGGTGTGCAAGAATTGCTGAAGAGTTCAGGGACACCAAATCCTCTGTGTCTCTCAGAGAGGAATAGCACACAGGCATCGTGCACGGCAACTTGGGTCATATTTTGGAAATATAGAGAGAAAATGCATTTCAGTACACTGCAATCCTATTTTCCTCCCAGACCGAGCACTGGAGCCACATGGAATATAGTAAACAAAATGCTTTTTACAGTTCACTGGGCTTTCTGTGCAGATTACACTGGAATTGCATTCACAGGTCACATTTATTATAAATCAGCATCTTTCCAATTAGAAATCAAACTGCAGCCCAGTGGGCTCTGCCAGAGAATTTCATCGTTCCAGGAGCTTCAATTGCAGGTTGAATTATTATTCTAGTTGGCAAAGGAAACTCAATTCACAATTAAGTTTTGAGTACTTTAAAAAAATTAAATAAAATTGTTTTTTTGAATAAAAAAAACACACTCAACTGTTCTCTGTTTTCTAACTCTGACTTAATCAAGGAAAAATGAAGCTCCTGCCAGACTCATCTGTTGTGTTACCAAAACAAATCTCGAGTTAGCTGGGACACCACTTCCTTCTATATATCCCCTAACCCAGGGCACTGGGAATATTTCTGTGTCTGCTCTGGGGTGCCCTGACCCCCAGGGGAGCACTGACTTTGACCCTCATTCATGGAGAGAGATTCCCAGGCTTCAGGATGGAGTGGAAACCACTAAAGTGTGGAACAGATTATAGAGAGTAATGTAGGTGTGTCACTTGGTGAAATTTAGGATTTGGGATTTCTAGTATGTAGTGGATGGAAGCAAGATGGAGGGCACAGGGTGTTGTCCTGAGTTTTCTTCTTCATGCCTCTTCCTTCTTCTTCATGGTGGTATTTTGTAATTGGGCAGAAAAGTCTGCATTGGGGGATCTTTGGGATCAGTTATTGGGTTAAAAGGGAAAATAATCCAGGTGTCAGTTCTTAATTGGATAGTTTAGTCTTAAAAGACCTTGTACCAAGAGATTGTTTGCCATCTTGTGCCTTCTAACAAAAAGCTGCTAAGCTCACAGCAGTGAGACTGTTTTACTGATAAGAAATAATAAACACTTGAGTCCAAACATGAACTATCGTCTCAAGTGCCTTCACTCCAGACCCAGAGAAACTGACAACTGGAACCTCCACACTAACCATTCCCCAAAACTGACCCAAATGGCCAATCCTTAATGAGTGCTGTGGTCACCTAAGGAATATTTTAGGAACTGCAGAAAATCCTTTTCCTCCCAGAAACTCAGGGAGCGCACAGGGAGCAGCCTTCAGAGCCACACTTCAATGTGTTCTTCGCTCCAGCACGTGCGCAGAGAGAGGGTTTGGCATGAAAAAGGCCACCAAAACCGTGTGGCACAAAATCCCAAAGGGTGGCAGTGGCTTACATGACCGTCCCCGTGCTCTTGCGGCGCACTTGGATCCCGAAGGGTTTGATCTGGAGCGAGACGTCGTAGAGCCGCTCCTGGCTCGAGCTCGTGGGGGAGCTGGGCAGGTTCAGGGGCACAGGGACCTCGTACCGTGGGTTTTGATAATCATAGATCTGTGAAGAAAAATCAGTTTATTTAAACAAGCCAGCTGTTTCAAAATCTGTATCAGATTCAGGTTTCGAACACCTCCTCTGGTGAGCATTTCCTTTCAAATGCATGGTCTTGAGCCGTTTCTTTCACAGGAATTTGTTGGGGGCAAAAGTATCCCAACCAACCAACCAAAGATTTGTTTTGGATCATGAATGGCTCGTCTAATGATCCACATGAATTTAAAGTACATACTTATATTTAGAATATAGGCATATCTACTTCATTGTATATAGTTTGTACATAGGTGTATATACTTTGCAAGGGTAATAAATAATTTTCTAGTTCTTCTTTCACTCAACTTTTAGGATTCTTTTTCAGGTTTTCTGTATTTTGAAAGCTGATAGAAGGTAGTTTTTGATGTCTGACCACTTAGTTCAATATTGTTAAACATATGGCAATAAATTACAGTCAAACAACAATGCATGGACAATTTTAGAATAGAAGTGCAATGGTGGATGTAAAAATAAGCTATAGAGTCATGAGAGCACTTACAGATAAATTACCTGCATATTAACAAAATACTTTCAGTTTCAAAGTTCCTGTTTGACATTACACACATACACTGGCATTATACCTTTGATTCATGTAATTTCTTTGTAAAACTGAGTGCTAGGATTTCAGGACAAAAAAAATGCAAGCTAAGAGCAATAATAATTTCTTAGAAGGAGAGACATATTCACACAAGGCTGCTTCTGTCTGTGAAATATAAATTTGGCCATAAAAAGCCCTTTGACTTTCCATAAATAAAACATTTGAGGAATTCTGGGCTGGCTTTACCTTAAACTGCAGCATGTTGTTGAGATGATATTTCACCTCCAGGCGCAGGGTGCTGATTGGGGCAGTGTAAGCCTCGTTAGCCCTGACCTTGGAGTCATCCAGGCTGAGGGTGGCCACAATTCCAGTGGGGGAATACTGAACATTCTCTATGAAGTAAGGATTGCTGGAGCTGTAGTAGCAGGAAGGAATATTCGGATTTGATGTCTCCTGGTGCAAACAGAAAGGAGTTTCAGGTTAGCAAATCAGCTGGATTTTTTATTAGCTGTTAGCATGGAATCCTGTTTTTAATCAGATCTGTGTCAAATGTGGAATTGGGGGGAAAATTAATGGAATCCTGAATAAAGAAATAATACAGAATAATCTCTATGCTGACTCAGGTGTAATGAAGCCATCCAGTGAAGGCTGTGGAAATAGTTCAGTCAGGAAACTGAATCCATGTGCAATTAAGAAGGATTTAATTTCCCCATCTCTGTGATCTTCAGATCAATCCCTCAACGTGGTTTAATCTTGGCTTGTGGGAATTCCTAAACTTCGTCCCTTTTAATCCCATTTCTCTCTGGCTGCCTCGAAGGAGATGTGCCCAAAACCCACTTCATACTCAGGCAGCATCAGAGCAGATCTTTCACTGGCTTTATTCACACAAATTATCCTTAATATATCCAGTGAAAATTACATCCTACTCATCTGAGATCTCCTGACATTTGGAAATGTCCAAAATCACAAAAAATCCTTTTAGTAGTGCAACAAAACCAGAGCAGCTCATCAACTGCTTCAGCAGGTGCTGGTGCAGGAGCAGCCAGCACTGAATTTTGGATTTCATTCCTATAGGAAAGGCCCAAAATGGGAATTTGAGATTTAGAAGAACAGGCAGTAACTAAGTTGGAGGCACCCTCTGAAGTTCAGCCCTGCCAGGCCATGTTGCTCCCACATGTTTATTGATAACTGATAATATTAATACATAAAACCATGTGTAAAAGAACTTCATGTTAAAGTAGCTCCTTGATGCAGATATAAACAAGTTCACAAACGAATCAAGATTTTTGTGGGATTCAGGCATTCCCTGTCAATCTGAGATCCAGAGGAATTAATTTGACTTAAAATGTCCCTTAGTGACACGAAGAGGCTGAGCCTTGCAGGCCATGGTGCCACTGAGGCAGAAGGAACAGCTGAAGATGCTCTTCTGATTTTTAATTAACTCTAATATTATTTCTGTTCATCTCTCAGAAAATAATTTTTCCTCAACTCCTGATACAATGTGGTAGAATTGAAATGGTTGTCAGCTACTGAGGTAAATAAAATCCATCAGTACAGTCCAGCTGAGGCCCATTTTATTTAAACCTGACAAATCTCCCAGACCACTTTTATTCTGTAACAACCACAAAGGAAATCCTTTTATTCTGGATTTTTTCTTTTTTATCCAATTAGTTTAGAGAAATAATGACTTACTTCCCAGGAACAGCCACGTTGTTGACATTTTTCTTTTGTTGCGTTAGGGCTGGGATGACAATCAAATCTTTCATTGACATTCATATTTTGAGTCCATTTGATTGTGTAAGATTTTCCCAGTTCAAGCTGAAGCCCTCTTATAACAGCAACCTTAGAAATATGAAACAATAAACAGTTATTAAATGTTACATCCCATCCAGCTTTCCTTCAGTCAGAAGAGGTGCTGGTCCTTAAGTATAATATAGTTAAAAACCGAAAATTCACAAAATCCCATCCTGTAAGATTTGATACAGTCTCACTTTTACAAAGACACACAACTGATATTTTTACAGATTAAATCTGAAGAATTAAACCTCTAAAAATATGGAGTTCATGCCACAGCTTCCTTGGAAGCAAACAGAAATAAATAAATGAAACAAGCTGTCTGCTGCACTGCAAGCATGACTTAGATGCACTTTTATGCAGCAGAGTTGAATGCAATTGTACTTTTATTCTGTAATAAAATTCACATTGTATTTCATTGAAACAACATTGGCACTGGGTACTGTCCTTTGCAATATATAAAATAAAGTTGGTGCAATTTTAAATATGTTTACTTTCCATTTCCCTGTTATTGCTTTACCTTTGTGGCAGGATCATAGGTGATATCAGGGGTATAATCCTGCACAGCATTGTTCTGAGACACAGAAACTGATGCTATTTCCTGGGACAATCCCAATATCTTGATTTCCTCGAATTTCAGGTTGTTTGGATCAGCATAATTGCTGTGTGTAGCAGTCATTTGTAGAACATTCTGAAAAATAATACAGTGGTCATATTTTTCTTTTAAAAAATCTGCCAAAAGTCCTCCTGATTGAACTTTTTTTTTTCTATGAATATTTTCACATTGTAGCATAAAAAAACCAATATATTTTTCCACATATATTAATTATTGCTCTGCTTGTTGGTATCACAATAAGGCTTTTCTACCATGTATAAAACAATATTCAGAGTTGTGCTTCAGCTTTTCTTCCTTGCTTGGGAAATAAAGAAATGCTGGGGTGGGTCTGTGACAGGGCAGATAAACTCCAGACTCATTGGGTTCCAACATCCAAAGGTTCTCACTTCTCTTGATATAAAAATACCACCCATATATAAAAATACCAGTTCCTATTCCATGCCAGTAATTATTTTTACATGGAGAGTCCAAGCAGAGGAAGTGCACCATGGCTGTGACACGTGTGTGGAACTTTCCAATTGCCCTCCCTGGGAACGTTGAGGTTAATTGTTAATTGCTAATTCAATGTCATCACAGTCAAGCCATGATTTGGCTGCTGGAGTTTCAAACTCCAACAGCAACTGAGGTGTCTTATCTACAAACAATTATCTGATTAGTTATGATTTTAAAAATTACTAGTTCATGTGCTTCACTCATGTTCCTCTGCATTCTCTCACTCAGTTTATGCTCTTTCATCATGGCAAAGGAATGAATACCTTTACCCAAGATTAATGTTATTGTTATCAGTGTACAGATAATATGTTATGTAATTATGACATTATTACATAACATGTTGTTGGCAATCCTTGTTTTGTGATAGTTACTGTCAATGTTAGATAGAAACACTACCAGGACTCCACCCTGATGTCCATGAACCCTGCAAAGGCACTTTCAGCTTAAAATAACACAATAAAACGTAATAATAATACAATAAAACTTAATCCCAGTGTAGTTTCTGAGGGTTCAGACAGGGTGTGGGTCTCTCTCACTCTTTGGAGACATTCAGCTGTATTTTCACAGTATAAAAATGTATTTTTTTTTACAGTGCCACTATTTTGAGAATCACAAACACATCATGCTCGTCCTTTTTGACTCTGCTTTCAATGTCTCTTGTGCTTTATAGTTCTCTTGTTCAGTGAATATTGCTGCTGAGTTTATTACGTGGAAGGAAATAGGAGTCATTTAGATATTTCTATTAAATAGGAGAAAAAAACACCACAGATTTCATCCCAATTAAATGGGAGTATTTTGAATATGATTCCTCCTGGCTTTGGCAAATGTTTTGTTTTCCAGCGAATCTTACAGGAGAATAAAGAGAGAAAAGAATGCTCTTAAAAGATTCTGGATAAAAATCAGAAATTAAAATCAAATACTTACGTTGGAAACTTTAAACTCATAGTAAATGTAGGCTTTCTTGTCAATTGTACCTAAAAGGTAAAGAAAGAGGTTACAGTTGGAGTGCAGAAAAGAATAAAATTAAAGTAGGGCTGTGCCACTGCTGGAGACCAAAAAACTGTTAATTATCAGGACTGCATTCAAAGCTGCACTAAGCAACTCAAATATTTACTAATGTTTCTTTGAGGAACTGAAATGTCCCTTTTTCCTTTGGCCAGCCTCCCAGGAGGCCTAATTTTTTCCACGAAAATTCAGTGAAAGAAGCTCTTCTAAAATGTAGTGGGTTTTTTATTGAACCGTTATTTCTTCTTAGTTTGTCTTAAATATAAAAGTTTTGATCAAAACTAATCCTTTAATGTAACCTAAATAAAGGTTCTTCATATAAAGATCATGGTGATGATGATGATAATGATAAATGCCATGGAACCATTAGAGAGGAAATAACACATGACCAGGAAAAAGAAATACAAAAGTGTGGTCAAAGTCACTTTTCTTTTTCCCCCCACATACAAAAAGACAAATCCTGCCATCACGAGCAAATTGCAAATGGTTCCCCCTGTAAAACTGCAAAAACTGTAAGTTTTGGGCAGGCCATAAAATGATGAAATGTTTTATTGCTCTGTTTGGCAGCAGCGGGGAGGGCAGTAATGGCTTTGTTATTTTAGGCCAGAGGAGCACGTGGAGCTGTCACCCCCGTGCACAGCAGCCACCCAAGGCCTGCTGGATTTATGGCAGCAATAATCAGCTGAAGCACTGCTCTATTTCTTAAAAGCAGCCCCAGCCTTCACTAAATTCCCAAAAGCAGAGGCTTGGGAGTTTTCCTGGGAGATACGATTGGTACAGGCCACAAGGAAAAGATGTCCAAGTGGAGTGTATGAAGTTTTCCAGTACTGATGTTCAGATACCTCCCTGGATGGGCAGTGGTTTGCCTAAATCCCATGGGAAAATCCCATCCTGTCACCTCCTGACAATCTCAAGATTTCTCCTGAAAACCAGAGGTTTATTCTTAGATAGAGCCTCATGTCTTTTTTCTTAACTTCTGCAGAATTAAGTCGTGACTTCAATCTTACATTAATAACAGTCACAGTTTTCTGCTTCAAAGTGATGAAAACCATTTGATTTATGAGCAAGTAGCAGCAGTGTGTTGCAATATCTTCTTTTCCAGCAGGAACATTGAAATTTGAGCACATTAGATCTTTGTTAACCGTATTTATTTCACTGTTGGTGGCTGCTCACCTGTGGATTCTCCATCATCCCAGAACAAATCCCCAGAAGCTTCATTGTTGATATCCAGGGCAATTATGAGTCCCATTGGATTCTTGCGGCTGTGGAAAGAGAGATTTATGTGTGTAATAAACATCTGAACATTCTTGGTGCTTCCTCCATGTTCATGCAAGAGTGAAACATCCAACAGGGTCACAAATCCTTGGAGAATTGCCTTGATTAAGTTTAATCCTTGGTTTCCTTTCATTTTCATGCAAATGGATTAAAATACTCGGTGAATTTTAAAATTCCTATGCAAATAATTCCTCACTGAAGGTGTGGAAGTGAGGTTTGGATCACAGATATTCCCACATTTCAAGGTGAAAATCCTAAATTTGTAGCCTAGAAGTCCTCAGTCCCGTTATGGGGAAGAAAAATAAATGTTAAAAGTGTTCTGTTTGGGATCCTACCTTGCCACTGTGGTGGTGTTTGGTTTCTGAGTAGGGAAAATGTATCCTCCTCTCAGGTGCAGCCCCATTTTGTCTCCTGGGGTTGGTATATTGTACCACACTTTCTTCAGTTGCACTGGTTCACCCTGATGGACAGAGATTGAAAAGAGAGCAGGATTTTGTATTATCTACTGCTGGGAGTGTTTTCTTAAGTCCTGAGTTTCATCAAACTGTTCCTTATAAAAAAAGCTTAAGTTATGTAAATATCTATGGGCTAATGGGCACATAGAATATACTATATATTATAATATATATTATATATATTATAAAATATAATATAATTGCATATATGTAAATTAATTGCATATAATTGATTTAATGTCATAATCTGAGCCCTTTCTTGAGGTGTCAGTTCTTGTGCTGATCCCACCACCCTTCATCCCTTGCCTCCCAAGTAACCCCAAAGTCTTTCCTTCAGGTCTCTGTCCCCAAAGCAGGGCTACCAATTCTATGTCATCACAATCCCATTTGGAAAATGATGTAATATCCCATAATATCCCTGCATTTCCTTACCGTGTCATACTCGTACCACTCTGCCTCAGGAAAGTACACACGAGTGAAATTCACACCCTAGAAGTGAACAAAGAAACAACATGCAAATTTCAACTTAATCAGATAAACTCAATTTTCCAATAAAGCTGAAGTCCAGTGTGAGAAGAAAATCACGACATTCCTACACTTTGCTGTTTCCTGATGTTGAGGATGGTCCAGACAGGGGGAAGGACAACCCAAGCAGATTTCTGCAAAACTGCTGGGGTGTAACTGAACTGCTGCTCTGCAGCTCATTGAAAGCCACCCAAAGCCACAATGCTTCAAACCCAGTGAACCAGATCCTATCCACAGATATCTCTATCATCTTTATTTCCATTTATTTTGGGGCTGGCACCTTCCAGATTCTTGCTTTCCCTTTGTCTTTAACAAATGTTTTATGTTTCTCCATGGCAAATGTGTTGCTGGCAGGAGAAATCATTATTTACAAGATTCTGCCACAGAATAAGCCACGACCTTTTTGTTTTCTTCTTGTACCACAGGGAAGCTGAAATGCAGCAAGAGGAGCTGGCTCCAAAGGAAATTCAGAGAGGAATTCTGAAGGAATCCCAGAGGTGATGTGAAGATGAGGTAAAGCAGAATATCAGACCGGATATCCCTGACTCCATAGAAGACTGGAAAACAGGAGCAGGATTTAACGGAGAGATTTTTCTGTTTCAGCAGGGGTAAAAATGTGCTGTGGGCTCTCTCACTGGAAGCAATAAATGAAGGAGAGGGAGCTGGTGTCTCCACATGGCCTGTGACCACCAGACAGATCCCAAACCAGCCAAACCTACCGGCTCAAGAACAGGGGAAATCAGCAGCCCAGGGCCCCACAGGAACTGCCTGTCGATGTCCCAGGTTATTTCATCAGAGTAGAACCTGAATAAATGTGAAAGATAAAGCAGAAATTGAGATTTTTTTTTTGTGATTTATATCAGCAGCAACCTCAAGGTTTCAGGGTACTGATTGTTCACAGTCATGACTAAAGGATGCTATACAAAAATCACCTCCTGATTAGGCCAAAATGGTGTTTCACCGATTGGGAAGCCACCTACAGATACCCCATTGTGCATTTTCACAGGATAGAGGTTTAGTAAGTCCCCCAGCAGTATGAAATGAGTCAGATTTCCCTCTTGCTTACACACTCCCAGACTCACTCGTGGAGCAGGGGCCTGGTGACCGTGTCCCCCCGGGTGTGAGCTTTGTAGAGCAGCGTGTACAGGTAGGGCAGCAAAGTGTAGCGAATGTTCAGGTAGTGCTTGGAGCTGTTCACCAGCAAGGAGTTGGATCCAAACACAGCTGGATCTTGATGCTGCAAACAAATATCCACTGTTTTTATCGCCAGGTTTTCAGAAACACTTTGCCAAACGTGTGAAAAGCTGTTTCAGCTGGGGTTTTGTGGGGCAGCCCTGCACTGGGTTCTCCTTTGTGGTGCTGTGACCTGGTGTGCTGTCCCTCCTTATCCATCAGGGTTATTCCAGGACTCATCCTGGCACTCATGTTCATGCCAAGGAGCTCCCAGGGCTCAGCCTGGTGGCTCACACAGGCCTCAGTGTTCCTTGGTGGTTTGAGCAGCCAATATTCATAAAACTGTTACCAAACAACTGCATTCTCAATTAACCCTTATGGAACCCAGCCTCTCCCATCTGTAATTTCATAAAGACAGCTTCAGGTTTTGTTTTCAAGCTACTCAGTGAGAGTGAGGATTAGAAGTGGCATTAAAGGAAATGTTGTTATGCAACACAAAGCAGTTTTGAACAGAAAGCACAACTTACTCTGACGTATTCACTATTGTGGTTCCTGGAAAATGGGTAAAATGCTCCCACTTGCATCCATCGTCTGCAAAGCTCTTCTGTGGTGTCTTCAAAGAAACCACAAATATCTGCTCCAACCTTAAAAAAAAAATTTAAAAATCAAAATGTGTTGGATGTACAGTGCACCTCAAAAGGTGCAACATATTTGTAACTTTCCTCTCCCAAATCCAGCTGTGCTGTCCAAAAAATTAAACTGACCCCTCACTAACACTGCCCATCATTCTGCTTCTTCCAAATTTTACCTTCCTGTTTGGTGATCATATGCACGGGGAAAAAAGCTTCAAAGCCAAATTTAAATCACAAAAAGGATTTTGGTTATTTCCCTTCTAAGTCTCTAATGTCTCTAATTTGATGTCTCTAATTTGAAATTATAAGAAAACCAGGAATTGTTTCACATCCCCCACCGGTGTTAAAAACTGCTAAAATAAGAGGTAGATTGGTATATATAAGATAATAAGTTTGTTACCCAGTTTTATGTCACTACAGCCACAAAAATCAAACAGCCTAAATCAAAAATCGATGATTGAAAAAGAAATGTCCAAAAGAGATTCCTAAAAAGGGTTGATTTTGAGGTGCCAGTGTAAGTGGTTATTTCGAGAGTGCTTGGTTAGGTAATCTGTTCTCTGATTTGAAAGGATGGCAGGAACTGATGTCCTACATAAGGAATTCCAAAGAGGTTGAACTCCAGCATTCCAGGGATTGCCCATCTCAGCTGGTCCCACGTGGCTGCATTGTCCCCCAGCCAGTGTCCCCCGAACTTTCCTGATCCTGCAAAAGTGGACCTCGAGATGAGGAAGCTTCTCTTTCCTGGGAACAATGTCTCGATGGCTCTGGAAAGGAATGAGGCTGGGGTCACACAGAGGAAAACACAGCTCAAATGTTGAAAATTCTGAACTAAGCAGATTCACACCGATTTGCACTGATTATTCATCCCAAGGATGGGAGCCCCTTTGCAGGTGTGTTTTAGCAAGGTTCAAGAGATTAATTTGAAATAAATCTCTTTACACAGCTCTGGCAGCCAATTTGTGGTTTTTCCTACCAGCTCCAGGCTGTGGATTTTGCCTTGGCTAAATTAGCTCAAAGGCAACACAGCATTTTCCAGGAATCTCATTCCTTTAGCAGCCACATTTCATGGTGCTTTGGAAAACACAGGTCATGGACTGTTCTGAAACCTTTCTGCAGGATTTTAGCTTGCATTCCTTACTTCCTAGTGGATAGGGTCATGGAATATCCATAAAGATTGTGGACATCATATTGCTTGCCCCATCTCTGCACTGCATCCAGGCAAAGTGTCTTGGAGTACATGAGTCTGTCGAGGATCCCTTGAAGGAAGGAATACAAACAGCACTGGTAAGGTACATTTTTATTATTAATATTTCCAATCTTTAATGCACATTTATGATATCCAAGCCCCTTTTTTCTCTTTATTCTTTCACCCAGGCAGTTTAATTACTCCAAAACCAAAATGCTGCTCTTGGCTGTTGGTTTGTTCTGTGATATTTCCACTCCTGAGCTTTGCACGCATCCAGGGCACTGGGAGCTGTGCTCTAAATTCCTGAATCACCATCGGACAGCACACTGGCAAAGGTTACTTAAATCTACTATTAATGCTAACTATGAACTCCACTTTAGTTCTGCAAATATCTGAAAAACTATTGACAGTGCAAGAGGATCGTAGCATTATCAGACATAA
Organism: Agelaius phoeniceus; assembly: GCF_051311805.1. NCBI lineage: Eukaryota > Metazoa > Chordata > Aves > Passeriformes > Icteridae > Agelaius > Agelaius phoeniceus. Next base: position 24,647,465 of record NC_135274.1, on the reverse strand, counting down.
TTTAGGCAATGACAATATCCAGTATTTATTTGATGAGATAAAAGAGGCAGTTCTATAAGCCACACCTGAAGTATACAAATACAAGCACATAAATATTGTCTTCTGTCAATAGGAATGTCCAAACTGCACCCATAGGAACTACACTAAAACCATGTTGTATCCTTGAAGGAAATTAACATTTTATTTGATATTTTATTATTCTGATTAAAGTAAGTGTACTTACTGGGAGTGTAAGGAGGGTAGTTTAACTCATTGTCTGCACAACCTTTTTTTGAGCCTTGAACAAAGCTGCACACTTCATTCATGTCCTGGAAAGGAAAGATGCAGGATGTAATAAAGTTGCCTTAAGTACATTTCCCTAAAAAAGTCTTCCACTCTATTCTGTCATCCTTTAAGGAACCACTAGTAGCTATTCTTCAATGTCTCCTTTCTGACTGCAAAAATACCTTTCAATCCAATAAAAATTCAGTGTGATAAACACCTGCTAACACCCATATTTAAAAAAAATAAAAATAAAAATCTCGAATTACTCACAATCCATATTCCATCATAGGGCACCATGTCATAGAACAATTTGCACTCGTTCACCCACCAGTCTGTGCCCTCAGCGCTGGTGTAGTCTGGGAACACAGTTTCCCCTGGCCACACCTGGAATATTCAAAGGAAAATAATTAATGAAACTTTGAATGAGATTAAAAAAACTGTCAAAGGATCAGAGAACTGCTCAGGTTGGATGGGAGGTTGAAGAACACAAAGAGTATGAATTTCTTAACTTTGAATTTTTCAATTGCTTTTCTTGTGAGTCAACAATACACAGCTGAGAAAATTCTCAATAGAAGTTAAGCTTATAAATTAAAAGGATAATGTGGGATCTGGCTCTTCAATTGCTATTGGAAATAAATAGGAGCTGGTTGATGAAATGTCCCTTGAGCCTTCAAACTACCCTTTGACGTAAAAAAAAGTTAGTGTTAATGTAAAAAAAAAATAGGGTTAATGTGAGCAAGTGTAACTTTAATTGCTATTTTAGTTCTATTTTTCTTTAAAAAATTAAAATTAAAAAAATATAATTTTGATGTAGAATCAATGAAAAATGCCTTTTAAATGTAAACAATTGGGAAAAAAAAAAAAAAAAGCTAAGAAAGGTTGAGAATTATCACAGTCTACAAGAGACCTTACAAACTTTGCTCTCCCTGAGAGCCAAGTCCCCTGGGCTAAAGCAAATCACAACAGTGACAACAGATGAAATTCAAGCGTGTACAACCACAGTTACCTCCCCAACCAGCGCTGTTCCATCTGACTCATTGACCCAGACGTTCCTCTCCGATCCCCTGACGTAGCTTCCATAGGGACTTCCATCAGCCATTTTTTGGGTGCTAATAGCAGGATCCTAAAGAAATTAGAAAACCACAAAGAGAAGAAGAAATCAGGATATTCCATCCATTATTACAGGCTGTAAATGAAGTAATTGCATAGAGTAAGTAAAGAATAGTAATAAAAAATAACTGTAATGAAAGGGTTCACAAGGGAAAAAAGGAGTAATGAAGTGCTTACCAATATGATGATGTATTTTTGTCCACGGTCATGCAAATAAGATGCAAATTGAGGGAGGTCTTTGAATTTCTCTTTGTCATAAGTAAAATCTTTCCTCTTCTCCATGTAATCAATATCAATGACTTGGATATCCTGAAAGAGAAGGGAGTTCAGATTTTCCATGAAAAGTGATAGGTAAGGATTTTTATTATTTTTCTTCCCAAGTATTAGCTGAATATAAGGCTATTTTTATTCTATTGAAGACATGAGGTTCATGTCCCCTAAAGTCTAATTTTAAAAGTTAATTGTACTTTGCCTTTGACTATCAATTAAGAATAATATATGGTTCCATAACTGTCCATAGGAAAATAAAAAATGTTTCAAGAGAAGAAAAATGGATGGAGTTGGAAAGAATAAAAGAAAAATTATTACAAGAAAGTGTTTGAATAAATCTAACTGCAGTTAGATGGGACACCCCTAGATGGGATGAGAAAATTCAATGCTCCACCCCTCATCCAACGTTCTGATGATGGGTCTAACATCAAAATGCCCAAAAACCTTTGGCACCACAGGTTTCCCAACCCAAGCTCATGGAAAACGAGCCAGCTGTGGGATCTCAGAGTGCTCCCCAGCCCCATACTCACGTAGGGCAGTCCAACAGCCCTGTTCCTCTCCACCACTTCCTTCACCTCGTCCAGGGACAGGTACCCATAGCGGCAGAGCTGGAATCCCAGGTTCCAGTAGGCAGGCAGTGCTGGCAGTCCCACAAGCTGGGGGGGGAAAACACAAACCCCACGTGCTGCTGGACACCCTGTGTCACCCCATTCCCTTTCCCTGCTCCCAGTGATGCTTTAGGATTTTATCTTTTCTATTTCCATCTCTCTGTGACCCTGCAGTTCTTTAGTGTGTAACTCTGAGCTCCACACCCAGTGCCAGCTGCTGCTTTCCCATTTTGGGCAGACACAACAATTCCTCTCCAGGCCTGGCAATCAAGGACACCTCAGTGCCTCAGGGCCCAGAGATGGAAACCAAAGTGAGTTGGGGCAGCAAACTGGGCTCAATGACTTCATGACCTGAAGCTGGAATTGGAGGATGAACCCCCAAAGTGCAAATGGCCCAAAGTTATAAAAGTGTGAAACCGTGAGCCATGGGGCATTTTGGGTTGGTCTGCCCTGGATGTACCTGAAGGGCTTCAATAAATAGAACTGCTTTTTATTCCTTTAACTCTGTCTGCCCTCTGGTTTTAGGGAGCCCCAAAAGGCATCACCACATTTCTCAAATCTACTCCAACAGCCCACTCCTAAATACAATATTTTCCCCCTATTATTTATTTATTTTAATAAATACTGGTATTTTGGGACCACGCCCATTTTTTCAGGTGTCACTGGAACCACGGAAGACCTCGAGAAGTGCAAAAGACACTCAGTGATATCTTGTGATCACAAGATCCAGACATCCTGTAAACACACTCTCTATCCCATAGTAATGCCATATGAATGGGAATTTTTCCTCATGACAAGAGCAAGGAAACAAAAATTATTCTAAAGACCATCTCCAGCCCTAAAGGCCACGGTGTAAATTACAGATTTATGAATTTTGGAGCTCTTGGGCCTCGAGCATGGTCTCCTCTCCAGTGCCCAGAGAAAAAGAATATGATAAATCCCAAGCACCTTTGAAAACATCTGCCCAATGCATAATCCCTGTAGGTAAAGGTACCTGCAGGTACTCCTGGACTACTTGCTCTGGAGTGTTCCCCACAAAGATGTAGAAATCCAGGATGCCTCCAATGGTTCTGTAGGTCACTGCTGGAGCAGGCTGCACCACAAACTCTGCCAGGCAAGAGGGCAAAAAACAGTTCTGAAGGACAGGAAATTCTAAACTAACTTTTCTAATAGATGATTAGAGAATTTACTGAAGTAAAAACCACAAAATGCCTAAAGAACCCTAAACCATTAATGGAACTTGCAAAGAAGGGGAATCAGACAACTCTTTATGTGTCCCTATTTCCATTCCTTTTCATCCTACAGAGAAGAGCATCAGAAGAAATCCATAGTTCAGCCTTTTATCTCTGAATTTTTAGTACAACTTTCTTCCAGCCCAAAGATGTGCAGAGCTCAGTAAACATAAATATAAATACACTTATCTGAAGGGATTAAAGGACATTCACTTCCAAGTGTTGTTCACTCCAAATTTACTCTCTTATTCCAGTGCAGACCTGTACAGCTTTTGGATAAATTCCTGACCCTCAGATTTCCATCAAAATCCTCAAGTTAACTGCAGGGAGCTACTCACTGCTTGTATTTGAAATATTATTAGACACAGGGTACGACTGCCCTCAGATATTGGGGGTGTTTTTAAGAAGGGACACTTACATCAGCTCCCTGATGTAAGGAGTTTTATTGCAATAATTTCAAAAAAGAAAAGAAACTCAGCTGCACTTCTCAGAGCCCCAGAGAAAGGTTTCTCACCCATGGCATTGCTGTTCATCAGGAAAACACCAAAGGAGGCTCCAGTGTTGTCTTCCAAACACAGGAAGAAAGTATGGGTTCCATACAAGTTATCCACTGTCTAAAATAAAGGGAACAGGCAAGCTGATTAACATCTAATAACAGGATCTGCTCGGTAATATTCCAAAATATATCACAGGTAGAACTCAAAACGTCTCAAAATGGAGCAAACAGCAGAAATTTAAATCCTGAAACTTCCCTGTTTTATATGTTCTGGTTTTCCTGGTGTTATTCTCCTTTATTTTCCATTAAAACAAGAATTTACCTAATAAATAGGTAACAGATCTGATGGATCTCCAGGAAAGCTGGCAGATATTGCAGCTCTATTTCTGGGGAATAAGTGTGCTCATCAAGAACTTGAGAGGTGCTTCCCTTTCACCACAGATTAGGTTTTACATCTAATCTATATTTCTATTCATCCTACAAGGCAATAATTTTGATGCCTAATCTATGGAAACAGGAGAGTGCCTCGCTGCTTTTTCATTTCCTTTCTAATTCTTTTTTTATTTCTGCTGTTATTATTAGCAACATAACCCCTGAGAGATGCTAACAATTGTTGCAATAGTTGTGTTTTTTCTCCTGAAAAAGCAAATTCAGTTCAAATGAACAAGAAACAGAGCCTGAGCAATTGGAAATCAGCCTCACTTGGTGCTGTCCAGTGTCATTTTAGCTTAATGAGTCTACACTGAGTGAAGCCATTCAGTTAAGAACTATCTTCAACCCAGAGCAAAGAGTGAGGAGGAATCTCAAGGCAACGGGTACAAATTCCAGATTATTAATTAACTACATGCAGCCATCTCACCCTCGGGTTTCAGTCCATTTATCTCCTGTGGCAGGACAACAAAAGTTCTCTCTCAAAGCAGGGAGTTGCTTTATGAAGCTGAGGTAATGGTGAAAATAATCTCACAATTACCACAAAATGGGTGTCACAGAAATTGCTTCATAAAGGGACAGCCAGAAAACTATAGCAACAAATAACAGCTGACAGACATATTCTATCTTGGAAAGAAGCAGCTGTTAGGGAGAATTTTTCCATAATTTGAGCTCCAAAGATGTTCAGCCTCTCCATCTGAACTGAACCCTGCCCTCAGCAAAGCCTGTTGTTATTTACTAGTATGTTATTTATTCTGGTTATCTGTAGAAGTTGAGGACTCATCTATTAAGGTTTATCCACTGGTTTTCCACTGCACACCAACATAAAAACCAGGGAACACCCATCACTACCATGGAGCTGTTAGCAACAACACATAGTGCCTGGAAAATCTTCATGGAAAACTCCACAGGCAGAAGGGCTTCAGTGGGCTGAATTTAGTGCTATTGAGTTATACTCAAATGTAAATTATGTTAGGACAAGAAACAGAAGGAGAACGAGCTTGTGACCCAGGTCTGTAAAAGTGTAAATGTCTCCTCTTTTGACCTGAACTCCTTCCTGTTTTCAAATAACACTAAATAAATAAAATGAAATGTTTGTGCCAAATGTTTAGGCAGATAAGATGTCCCCCTCAAAAATAATATCTTGAGCTGAATTAAATGGATGAAATTTGACCTTGTCTCAAATTCAATTCTTCAAGACAGCACTGCCATGCAATCCCTCTCTTTTACAGCAACAGCCTCTAGTAAATCCACAAGAAATGCAGGAATTTTCACTAAAGAAAGATACTGATAAAGTAGCAAGGAAGTTTTGTTTCTTGTGCCAATTTTATTGTTTCAGTAACTTCTGTCAAACCCAAGACTAACTGAATCCTTCTTTTTGTCCTTCAGCTGTTTTCTTTTAAATCATAATAATCCATTGTCACAGACATCTTTTATGAAAAATCCTTTCCTTAGGATTTTTCCTCCTGAGAAGCTGAGAGGCCTCAGGAACAAAATGTAAACATGGATTATCTGCTGCTGTGGAATGCAACAGGTGCATCTGTGATTGGCCCATCTTGGATGTTTGTAATTAATGGCCAATCACAGCCCAGCCGGCTCGGTCAGAGAGTCCGAGCCACAAACCTTTGTTATCATTCTTTCCTATTCTATTCTTAGCCAGCCTTCTGATGAAACCTTTTCTTCTCTTCTTTTAGTATAGTTTTAATGTAATATATATCATAAAATAATAAATCAGCCTTCTGAAACATGGAGTCAGATCCTCATCTCTTCCCTCATCCAAGAACCCCTGTGAACACCGTCACAAATCCACAATAATTTATTCTCACCCAAACACGGAATCAACTCTTGATCCACAACAATTAATTTCAGCCTGGTGGATGCACGAATGTGCTCACAGCCAGGTTTGGGTGACAGAACTGCCAGGACAGAGGGGAAAGGGGCCCAGACTCACTGCAGCTGGGGGAGTGTCCCTGCTGAAGAGGGGCCAGGTTCTCCAGTTGACGTCGTGCCTGTACTGCTTGTGCACGTGCTCCCCAACGCCGTAGATGTTTCTGCTGGGCAGCCTGATGGAGAGCTGCAGGAACTGGTCAGCATACTGCAGGGGCCCAATGGTGGTGTCAAACCTGGTGGAAAAGTGCAAAAAGAAATGAGGGAAAAAGGAGGAGTTTTACCAAGGGCTGTTGCAAGGATTGTTTCTGGTCATTTCAGCTGGAGCTGGGTGGCACAGTCAGGTCTCCACTCAGATTTTTCAAGTTTTCTTCCAGCTGTTTTTGGAATCAGAAGTCTCTTTTGGGGCCACAAAAGATGGTGGAAGGTCACAGACTTTATCAGAATAATCAAGATTTTGGTAATGAATTGTCATGACATAGTCTCCTTCTATAAAAAGGCCTCTCTGTTTAAGAGCTGGGGAAAATCAGTGCAAACCTTGTGCAAAGAAATTTATCAAGGATTAGTCTCTGCCCTTATCCCATGGTAGCAACAGCTTCCTTTGAGAGCCTCAAAGTCAGAGTCCAACATCACTGTCATTTTTTCTTCAGACACCCAAATGCAAATACTTTGATGAAATTAAACAAAGGCCTAGGGAAATTTACACAATATTCCAGAGAATTGTGGTCCCCCAGGTGTCTCATCCCCCTCCCTGTACCTGGACCTGTTTAATCAGTCAGGCACTGCTGACTGCCAAGCCCATCTTCTGTGCCCTCTGTAATTGCAAATCAATCATTACAGAGGATTCCAAGCAAGAAAACAATACTAATAAGAGCAAAAAGCAACCTTTAATTAATGAAACTTGAAGCCTTGCTAATCCAAGTGGCCCAGCCCTGTGACAGGTAATCATTCCTGGCTGATTTAATGAGCACCTTCATCTGGCACTTCCCTGCTCTGAGGGCACTTGGACATCTGTGGGTTGGTGGCTTTGGCTTCATTCATTTATTTTTAGAACATGAATGGGATGAGACAATCCAATGTTCAAGTTCATTCAATATTTTACACACAGCCTTGCTCAACCAGCTGTCCTTGGATATCACAGGTGTAAAGGGCAGCCTGATTTTGGTGGTGACACAAAGGGCAGCCTGATTTTGGAGGTGACACAAAGGGCAGCCTGATTTTGGTGATTCAGGGCCTCAGCATGAGTGTAGTAAAGAAGATAAAAGGTAAAGGAAGGGGAAAAAAAAGGTGAAAAGGTAAAGCAGATAAAAGGCAATCAGGAGTTTTCCCACATGGTTTGAAGAACTGGCAAAGAGTCCCTCAGGCAATAAAAATTCCCCATATTGAGATTTCCCAAGCACTGGGGAAACATAATCAGAGAGCCACACCTAAAACCCTTCAGACAGAGCTTCCCACCTCAGACTTTACTCCCAAAGTCATCCCAAGAGTCCTTGAGGGACATCCAGCAGTCAAGAAGAGGGAAGAAGTTGAGCCTGTGTCCACGAGGACACCTCACAGGTGGCACCTGGTGTGGCTCTCAGGGAGCCCCAGTGACAGCTGTGCCACCAAGGAAGGCCCACCAGGACTTACAGCACTTTGCCATTGCTGGCTCTGGTCACCACGAGGCCGAAGGGGTTGTGCTTCACCTCCACGTTGTAGCTGGGGTTGGAGGCCTTGGATCCCTGGAAGGGCTTCACGTGCTCGTGAGGGACCTCGAACCTTTTAGCATTGGGGTCAGTGATCTGCACACATTGACACAACACAAGAGTTGGGCCTTGACAAAATCAATCCCCAATACAGATATTTTCCAGCATTATCCACAGTTTTGACTCAGGGTATTTCCACCCTTATCCCAGTCTCCTCCTCTGCTTTCATTGTTGTCCACTTCCAAGTTTAATTACTCATTTTCAGCCATTTTCTTTGGAATATTTGACTCTGTGTTTCCCTGGCTCACCAGGAACCCACCACAGGACAAAGTCTCCCACAGAGGGTTCTCAACCCCACAAGCCACTGGTACCCCGCATCCATGGCACAGACTCTTGAGCTCTCCATGGAAAACACAAAACATTGTAAAAGCTAATATTGTCTGTCAAAGGGATTGAGAGATGTGATTGGGCCATCAACAAAAAGTAAGTAAATACATTTATCCCCCCCAAATCTTCCTGTGATGAGGACAAGTGGTGGATAATAGGAAAGCTGAGCTTTCCAGAGGTCTGGGTGATTTTTCATGCAGAATTCCCACCACGCCAAGTCCCCGTTAGCCTGAGGCATTGCAACATCAGGGAGAACAATGAAAGAACATCACAGGGAATCATGAGAGCGCTCCAAAGGCATCAATCCTACACTCCCTGCACAGGCAGCCCCATCTTGCAGAGCAAACAGGCCTTGGAGCAGCAGAGGACACAGCTGACCTTGAATCGGAAGCGGTTGTTGGTCTGGTACTCCGCTGTGAGCAGCACGGTCTGGATGTCATTCCCGAAGAGGGAAGGGGATGGCAGCCTGTCCAACGTGGCCTCAAACCCTTGGGAGACAAACACGGGGCTCTGTTGGAACCCAGGAAATTCCTCTGGCTGCCCTGGAGGACTCAGGGCCCTGCCCAGGGGGCTCAGAGACCTTGGCACAGAGCCCCAGACCCCTGTGCCTTTGATTTAGCCCTTGGAAAAAACAACTACCAACCTTATATGAAGAATTACAAGTCAAGAACGTTTAAGTAGTACAATAGTCAGTTTGTCACAAGGATTTTTGAGGTTTTAGAATGGGGGCTCGGGGTGCCAAGATGGGGGAATTTGGGCGTGCTTTGTCCTTTTCCCTTCTTCTTGGCCTCCATCTTCTGGGTGATGTTGGCACTTTTAGACTGGTTTAGAGTAGAAGCTCACTGTCTAACATAGGTGACAGGTACTGGGAAGTTATTGTAAATATTGTAAATGTAGTTTTTTAGTATAAAAAGATAACACCAGTGTGCCTCAACCCCACTTGCCAGACAGACCTCGTCGGGCCGGAGAATGAACGTTACAAATACAAAATAATAAACAACCTCGAGAACAAGAACAGAACAATTCTGACTCCTTCTTCGACCGCTGGGCTGGGAAAAGAGGCTGGCACGGACCTCAGAGTCACCGTGAGCAGCAGAGGTTCCGAGAGGGTGGGAGCTGGGGCCCAGGCCAGAGCTCACCTGCCTCGGTGGATCTCTCTGAGCCCCGCACTTGGTAGCCGTGGTTGGGGGAGAAGAAGCACCAGGGCACGTTGGCGTCGCTCTGGGGGCTCCAGCAGCAGCCACGGAGGGAGCAGGTGCTCTGAGCAAGGACAGCAGGGACACAGATCAGTGGGGGCACACAAATATACCCATACCAAACCAGTTCAGGGCACATTTCACCCCAAACACCAGGAACCTTAATGATTTCTGCACTCAGGTCAAGCCCTCCTTTGAAAAACTCCATAGAGTGAACTCAGTGGTAGCACAGACAGCACTAAAGAGGGTTTTTTATGGATTCAGAATAAACTTGCTTATTGAGATGCAGTCTTAACACCACAAGATCCACAGGTAAAATAAATATTTTAAAAGAATTATTTAATTATTTAAATATTTTAAGTTTTTATTGAATTATTTAAATATTTTAAATGTTTTAAAATAATAATTCAATAATTATTATTTTAATTGAATTATTGAATTATTATCGAATAATGATTCAATAATTATTTTTTATTGAGTTATTACTGAATAATGAATAACATTCAATAATTATTAATTATTAATATTAAATAAGTATTGAATTATTATATTATTCAATATAATATTGAATTATTGATTATGTTCAATAATCTACATCTCTCCACTGGGACAGATACAGCAGAGTCTGACCAAAAGTCACACACTGGAGAGAGGGTGAAATTTATCATGGGATTAACATCTAATAAGTATCTATATATGCATAATTGAACATTGTGTATAATATCTACATTTTAATGTAATTTCCCAGTATCAGAAATAGTCAGACTGCTCCTGCATAACCTCAAATTGAGATAAATACATTTTTTCAAGCCTCTGTCTCAGTGTAGTGGCACCATGCTTTACACACACATTCACCAGAAAGCTGAAATTCCTTTGCTTTGCTGTTAGAAATGAACTTGTCCATGTGCTCTGTGTGTGAGGTTTATGTTTGGAGATAAGATTGGGGCAATGAATCACGAAGTTTCCACCCATTTTCTCCCCTTAAACCCCCATTCATTACTTAGGGCAAAGGACGGTGGCAAAACAACTCTCACTGAGGGCAAAGGGTGATTCCATCAGTGATCTCAGGCACCCAGCTCCAAAAGGGACACCTTCCAAACTTCACTTTCACCTCTCCACTCCCAGAAACTCTTTCTGCCTCCATCTGATCCTGCAAAAATGCTTTTGCTGTTTGTAATAAATATTTAAAATATTCTGCAGCTTGACATAGGTGGACATGACCCCAAACCCGCATTGCTGCTGTCCTTTCTTTGGGGTTTTGGAGAGCCCAGACTAGTCAGTGCAGGTCAAATTATTTTCAGAGGCTCTGGGCAGATAAAAGATAAGGCAGCTCCAGCCCAGCAATCAGGCAGGTGCTGAAGGAAGCACTGAGGGAGCTCATAAAGCCACTGCCTTGGGCAATCTTGGGGCATTTATTTGATAGCGGTTTTACAGAGCACAGAAATCACTCAAAACCACCCAAAAACAAACCCCAGATTCGCCAAACAGGTGAATGCTTTTCCTCTCTGTCACAGAATCATCCCATCAGAAAACATTTGCTGTCATTTCCATCAGGTTCCAAGCCAAAATTAAGGGCTGGAGGAGAGCTGTAGGGACTAATTTCCCCTTTTGACACCCAAAGCCCTTTGCAAGGCTGTGAAAAACCCAGGCTCACTTCCCACCTCCCCAGATGCCACCTGGGAACTCCCCATTTCCCATGTATAAACCATTGCAGGCTAAAGGAGAGGAAGAACACAGCCCCCCAAGACTGCAGAGATCTCAGCTTTATCCCCTCACTTCATTTCCTTCATATATGGGGGAATATCCTAAATATAAGAACAGATTCACTACTTCCATCCTCTTCTCCCTTCCCATAAAAAGCAGAATAAACTGATTTTCCTAAAACCTGGCACTTCAAGCATCCACATTCCCAGCTTCCCAAGCACCTTTTTCTTTTCCCCAGCTATTCCTCCTGATTACTCCTCAACTATTTTCAGCAGTTCCTTCACAGTCCAGTGATATTTTTCCAGCTGGATCTTATCCTGGCACATTCCTATTTTTGTGGCATATATTGAGCTTTCTGCACAAGGAAGTAAACACAGGAGCTGAGGGCTGGCTGTGCCTGGCACAGGGGAAGGAGCAGAGTTCACCAGAGACACTGGGGAGCCTGTTGTAAAAGCAATCATCTGCTATAAATAAAGATGTGATCCCAGGCTGGGGGCTGTAAAAGCAGCACAATAGATACCAGCACCCAAAGCTTAATTAGGAATTACCCTGGATACAAGGAAGCTGTGTGCACTGGGGAACAGCATGAGCTGAGCACAAGGGCTCCAAGAAGGGCCTGGCCACGTGCTGAACTTAAATGTGCATCCACACAGGCCTCCACCAGCAGGGCATTTTGGGAGGAAAAGAACAGAAACCAAGCCCAAAGCAACAATTCCCCCTTCCCTGAGCCTTCAGAGGTGCCAGCCTGGCCTACACCAGCTCTGCTCAGTGGAATTCTTGTTTTACTGCTGTGTTCTGCTTGTCTGAGCAGACCTCCAGGCAATTTTCCACAGCAGTGAACAGATCCTGAAAATCTTCCTTCTTCCAGCATCTCTATCTTCACCAACCATATGATCAAATAAAAAATAGCTATTTATTTTCTTTTGTTACTGTCTTCCTTTCTTTCTCTTTTATGCACTTCTTCCTTCCTTCCCCTTCCTTTTTCTTCCTTCTCTCATTTGTCTTTTCTTCCGTTCTTCCCTCATTTGTCTTTTCTTCCGTTCTTCCTGCCTTCCTCTTCTCTTTTCCCTCATTTCTTCCTGCCTTCCTCTTCTTTCTTCCTTTTTCATTTTCTTTCTCCTATTTACTTCTCATTTCTGCAATCCCACTCATTTTCTGGCTCCACCCTGGCCATCTTCAGTGACCAGGGCACTCAAGGCAGGCTCTAACCCTTGCAGATCAGCTTAGCCAAACCATTTTCCCAGCTCTGTTCACTGTGAAAACCACAAACACAAAGCACTGCAAAGAGTGGTGCAGGACCTGCAGTTTCACAGATTCCTGCATTATTGCAGCCTGGCACAACCCAATCACTTCCAGGGCAACGTGAGCACTGAGTGAATGGAATCAGTGGGATGGGATTCTGGCTTTCCCCATGGAGCAAAGGTGATCTTGATCTCTAACCCTGTCAAATCTGCTGCCTGCTCTTTACTAATATTCAGAAATCATTTCTTTTACCTCCTATTCCAGATCAGGCACCCTCAGCATTGCAACCTGCATCTACCTTTCTCCTGGGAGCTGTGATTTGATTGTTTTTCATTCTCCCCCAGCCCCAGCCTTGCAGCTGCAAGCAGAGCACTGAGGAGTGCAGCCCTGCACGTGGGGTGACCCCTTCAGGGGCAGTAATTGCAGATTCAAATGATCTGCATGGCTTCTCCTGCAGGGCTCTGCCTCTTCCTGGGGCAGGGAAGGAACCTGAAGAGGCGAGGAACAGGCTGTGATTTGAACCTTTCCTAACCCATCCCCTGCAGGACTTTATTGAACTGCAAATCACAACAAAACCCATGCCAGGGGAGGCTTTAGCAACAGCCAGCTCTGGAATTAGGTGGGAGTTTCCTCCAGGTTCAAACAGCTGGGTAACAATTTCTATACCTCTATGAATGACAGAAGTAACCCACATCACACTGGGGTTTTTTCTCTCCTAAGCTTCCCCTCCCCAGATCAAAGATAGATACCAAGCATTCGCCAGAAAACAAGAAAATTCATAATAAATATGAAAATGATAATTATAATATATAAATATATTTATATATTATATAAATATATGTATAATTTAAATTATAAATATTAATCATAATTAATACTTATATTTATAACTATTTATTATCTTTAAATTATATGTTTATATTTGTATATTTATATTATATATTTATATATAATATTTATATCTACATATTTATATCATATATCTATAATATATTTTATATATTTATATTATATATCAAATATATTATTATATAAATAATATAAAAATATTAAATAATATTTTTTATTATAAAAATTATAATAACGATAGTCTTTCAGGAGTAACTATTACAAAAGCCTTCTCAATGTGGAAGCACTGAAAAATAAAGGGCATCATAAAATCATGGAAGGGTTTGGGTTGGAAGGGACCTCAAAGCTCCTCTCATTCCAATCCCTTCCATGGGTAGGGAACTTTCCACCATCCCAGGCTGCTCCAAGGCTCATCCAGCCTGAGATGATGATTTCCATGGGAATTTTAACTCCGAGATTCTTAAGCCAAAAGGTCTTTTCCATACTCTGCTCTCTCAGACACCCCAATCAAACAGAGATCCAAAGTGGGTCTGAAAGGAAACTCTGAGCACACCTTGTAAAATGGCACATTCTCAGCAAAGGCCATCATTTCTGAATTATTGTAAATGCCACTTTTTGACCATCACACCTAATGAAACCGTTCAGAAAAAGTTGTTAAAAACCAAGGGTGACTCTTTTAAGTGCTTGGTGTCTGACCAATATTTTTGCCACCTTTGCCCACACCAGAGAAATCAGACCTGCTGTCAGTGGGCTGAAATCCTGCAAACACTGGGAAAATCACACATTTAAACAGGTTAAGGAAACACCTGAGCTCGTAGAGACAAATGACACTTCTATAAAGAAGTAGGAGGTTTTATAGGATAAAAATCTCTTTTCTAGTATTTTCCAGAACGTTACCAGTGTTGCAAATTGGTCTGGGATGCAGTCAATTCTCTCTGCTACTGGTGTGTCCTGACATTGTGGGTAAAATTCTGTCAGGGAAATAAAGGAATGGGTTAATGATAGCAGGAAATAAAGGAATGGGTTAATAATAGCAGGAAATAAAGGAATGGGTTAATAGCAGCATCTCTAAACCACAGGAATAACTTGAATCCCTCTGAAATCAGCACCTCTGCTTTTGCTGCCTGCTTCCCTAGCAGCAGCAGAGATCCAAATCTCTATCAACCATGGCTTCTGTGATTCATTTTTACCTTTGGAAAATGGCACAGAGTTATTTCAGATATGAAAACTTCACTGTGAATTTTTTGAGCACACAGGTAATTTTGATAATTTTATTTCATTAGTCCACTTTTCAGTGACTCCTGTCAATGTGCTCTGCTTCGATGAAAATATGTGCAAAACTAAAAATGGGAAGAACTTTTCTCTTCTTCAGCTGGGCTGTCCTGGTGCTCCTTCCTCTGAGCCAGAGTTTTTAACTGGAATTGGAGCATCAGGGAAAAGCACCTCCATTAAAATGCTCCTTTAGATTTCAGGTTTGTGGGACTGAATTTAAGGTGGGCAGCTTTAGCTGATTAAAGGGAGCACTGAAGGTTCCTTTATGTATTTGGGAACTGTTTGTGTCTGGAAGGAGGACTGTGAAGTGCCCTGGGCTGAGATGGACACACACCCCCAGATTTGCCTCTTTGCATCAGCTGCACTTGTGCTTTTTGCCCAAAAAACTCCTACTCATGACAGAAACAAGTAAAAAAAAATATGCAGATATTAGTCTGGATGGGCAGTTTTACTAAAACACAGAGTTGTTTGCCTTGTATAAACAATAATTTTTATTTTTCTGCCATTTTCACCTCCAAGCTTTTTACTCCAGTCCCTGTGTGTGAATGGAATTACACAAAATGGGACTGGAAGTAAAGCAGGTGCTCTGCATCACATCCCTGGAACACAAAGGTTTCCTGATTTATCAGTGCCTCAGCAAGAAACACTGGGGGATTTTAGGGAGATTTTTTTGGGAGTTATTTTTTTTTAATACTCCAAAAATCGAAATTACCTGAGCTCTATGCTCCTAAAGAAAGTCCAAACAGCGGAGGGAGAGATAAGAGATTTTTTCATGACAATAAACCCTGACTCACACCATTTATTGCACCCACAACTGATAACTTTGACTGGATCACCCACAGCAAGGACTGGCCACGATTCACCTTTGGGTAATGATAAGAGCATTTGGGCACTGATAAGAGCAGGAGCCCTGGGGCAGACGCCAGGGGTGTTTGTGCTCCTCCAGCAGCCAGGGGAAGCTCTCACCTGGAGATTTGACTCCGGGCTCTCCTGTGGCCAGCAGCCCAATGAGGACACAAGCAATGACAGTCACCACCGTGAAGAGGGCAATCAGGGTGAGCTCCAGCCCACTGAACTTCCTGCCCATCTGGAAACCCAGAGAAACCCCATCAGACCAAGAGAAACACCAGGAACGGCTCTGAATTACATCTCCAGCTCATAAACGTTGCTAGTAACAGTTATAATTTGTGACAGCGCTCACAGGGGTTCTTGGAGGAGGGAAGAGACGAGAATGTTGACTCTATGTTTCACAAGGCTTGGTTTATTATTTTATGGTATATATATATATTATATTAGAACTGTACTAAAAGAAATAGAAGGAAAAGCTTCATCTCAGAAGGGCAGCTAAGCTAAGAATAGAATAGAAAATAATGATAACAAAGGCAGCTGGCTGTGACTGGTCACTAAATCCAAACATCCACACGAGACCAATCCCAGATCCACCTGATGCATTCCACAGCAGCAGATAACCATTGCTTACATGTTTTGTTCCTGAGGCCTCTCAGCTTCTCAGGAAGAAAAAAATCCTTAGAAAGGATTTTCATAAAAAGATGTCTGCGACAATAATTGAATAATTTTTAATTAAAGTTATAATTTCTAATGAAAAATTTAATTTGAAATTATAATTTTAATTCTGGTTGTAGGCCACATCACCTAATCCCAAGGTTTAAATAAAGCTCTACTTAAATACTATGTGCAATAAGTCTCCACTTAAGGATAATTCACCCAGTGCAGATTATGAAATTATTACACTCAGAAATGTATTCTGGTCCCTGCAAATCACTGAACAGAGAACAATTTAATCCTGAAATTAACCATGAAGTTGCCCACATGTTACTAAAATTCCTGAAACAGACAATAAATTAAATCTTCTTCCCTTTGTTTCCTTTTCTAAACTTTCTTTTCTCCTATAGAGCAAACACAAGGCTGTTCATTTAAAAAGGAGGAACTTGATTTGTTAGAAATATACCTGAGAAAAGCTGGAATAAACCCTGAGGGCGTGTCCAGGACACGTGGGGAAGGCAAGACAGAGATAATTTGCTTTTTTTGTGCAGTGGCAGAACAGAGTGTGTACAAGCTCATGGCACAGTGGTTGCTGCTGGAATCACAACTGGAATATGGCAAATAACTCAATGGAGTCAGTGCCTCGGGAATTTGGGAAAACCTCATGTTTTCCACAGCTTTTTTTTTAAATATTTTTGGTGAGAAAGGAGTGCTGAGCCAAGGGGGCTGTGCTGGCTCAGAGAACAACCCAGAGCCATCAACACTGAACTGTGCACCAGCAATCAGACTGATTAAAACTAATTAAAACTAATTAAAACGAATCTCAGCAGCCAGATCAATACACACTGGCAGCTACCACTGCATTTAGCTTGTGGTTAAGGGCATTTAACCTCATAAAACAGAGTTAAATTCAGAGAAATTGGTTCTTTTTAGCTAAGAAAGTGTGGGAGCAGGTGGGCATTGCATCAGAACACTTTCACGTGTTTTAGTGATAACTCACAGAAGGGAAAAATACTTCAGAATGAACTATTTTTTGTGTGAAATAACAGTTTAAATCATTGTGTGCACCTGTTGCCATTTTTAACCCATCACCCTCCCTCCATCACAAACTAAAATCCCCTTTTGCTCTGTTGCCCCAGCTGATATCATCCTAAAACTTAAAAACCCTCACGCTCATTTTTCTGAAAATCAGGATTTTATTCAAGTTCTTGTCATTAAAGCCTCCTATCTCATTGAATTCCAGTTCTTTCTTCTCCTGGTCTCCCTCCAAACCCTAAAACATTGGAAATAAATCCTTATAATTTATAAATCTAAGTTATGTTGTGTGATGAGTGTTCATCAGTGAGGCAAAGCTCTCCAGAACCTTGGAATAAATGATATGTAGTATAATATATATTGAAATAACAAAATGAAAGCCTTACCTTAACGCTTCTGTGGTTCCTTCATTTGCTGCTCCTGGCTGTGAAGCTCAGCATCAAACCTGGGGCTTTATGAGCTGCTGTTATCAGTTCTCAGCTGTGTTTGCAGAGCCCTGGGCCAATGGCAGGCACAGCCAGAACTGCAGGCAGATTACGGACACTCCTTGGACTAAACACTCTTTGGACCTCAGTGTGAAGCATCAGGCTCTGCAAAGGAGTGAAAAGCAGCCATCAAGTGCCAGACAGCTCATCCAGCTGCATGACTGGGTTTTTTTTTAATCTGTTCTTCTCCCATATCTCTGTTACTTTAACCTTCACAGAACTGTCGTGTTCCTCTTGTAATGTTTCTTAATCACCACGAGAAGTCATTAAACATTCTCAAATGAGGGAAAGAGCTGTTGAACATGTTGCAGGGGAGAATCTAATCTATGACCATTAAAATTTTTATTGGAATTAACTATAAAAGATTAATCTTAAATCAATATAAACAGATTTCAGGGGATATTACTAATAAATGTCAAAAGCAGATGAAAAAGATGAAAGATTAACACAGAAATATTAAAATTTTATAGCCCAGAGGCTTCAATCATAACCTTAATATGAATGCTTCACACCTAACTGGTTTCTGTCTTTTTTTTGCAAATGATAGGTGGGATTCTAACATTAAATCTGCATTTTCCAAAGGAAAGCTTTCAATTCATATTATTATGAATATTACAGGTGAACTTTCAATAATAAAGAAATGGCTGAGAAGTCCTTCCTTCCTTCCTTCCTTCCTTCCTTCCTTCCTTCCTTCCTTCCTTCCTTCCTTCCTTCCTTCCTTCCTTCCTTCCTTCCTTCCTTCCTTCCTTCCTTCCTTCCTTCCTTCCTTCCTTCCTTCCTTCCTTCCTTCCTTCCTTCCTTCCTTCCTTCCTTCCTTCCTTCCTCTATCCCTCCCTGTCCCTCCGTCCATCCATGTATGTCCATCAATCCATCTGTCCATCCATCCCTGCATCCATCCCTCATCCATCCATCCACCAATCCATCCATCCATCCCCCATCCATCCATCCATCCATCCATCCATCCATCCCCCATCCATCCATCCATCCATCCATCCATCCATCCATCCATCCATCCCTCATCCATCCATCCATCCCTGCATCCATCCCTGCATCCATCCATCATCCATCCATCATCCACCCATCCATCCCTCATCCATCCATCCATCCATGTATGTCCATCCATCCATCCATCCCTGCATCCATCCATCATCCATCCCTCATCCATCCATCCATCCATCCATCCATCCATCCATCCATCATCCATCCATCCATCCATCTGTCCATCCATCCATCCATCCATCCATCCATCCATCCATCCATCCATCCATTCCTGCATCCATCCATCATCCATCCCTCATCCATCATCCATCCATCCATCCATCCATCCATCCATCCATCCATCCCTCATCCATCATCCATCCATCCATCCATCCATCATCCATCCATCCATCCATCTGTCCATCCATCCATCCGTCCATCCATCCATCCATCATCCATCCATCCATCCCTCATCCATCCATCCATCCATCTGTCCATCCATCCATCCATCCATCCATCCATCCCTCATCCATCCAAACATCCATCCCTGCATCCATCCATCAATCCATCAATCCATCCATCATCCATCCATCCATCAATCCATCCATCCATCCATCCATCCATCCATCCATCCATCCATCATCCATCCATCCATCCATCCATCTCCCCTCAGATCAATGCCACCACTCCCAGGGACTCAGGTGAACAACAGGCAGAGTTTCCAAACCAACCTAACTCCTCTTTTCCATGGGAACAACCCCCAGGAAAAAGCTGGAAACATTGCTAAAAACTGCCAGATATGCTGCTTTGTGAGTGTCCATGAAAACACCAAAAAGGTTTCGAGTGGATTATGAGGATGACAACGGCTGGGGAAGCCTGAGGGGTTTGTTGGATGGATATTTGTTCTCCAAAGTTTATTTATTTCATTTGACTGTTCCAGGAAAGCCCAGCACAGCATATTCCAGGGGTTCCATTTAACAATCTCCCTGCCATCAATAAAACCATTTGCTTAAGTGCCTCCCTGAGCTGGCAGTGCCACGAAGCTCAGTTATCCATCACCCAGGGAACGCTTCCCTCTGCTCCAGGGCACACACCCAGGAACACCCAGCTCTCCAGGGAGGGGGTCCCACAAGCTTTCCTGTGCTGCTGTGAGGTCCCCAGGACGAGGTGAGAGATCAGAATTTAACTCCATGTTCTCAGAAAGCTGATATATTATATTATTATATTATATTATATTGTTATGTTATATCATATTATATCATATTATTATATTAATTATATTATATTATGTCATGTCATGTCATGTCATGTCATATATTATATTATATTATATTATATTATATATATTATATTATATTACATTATATTATAATTTCATATTATATTATATCACGTCATGTCATATCATATATTATATTATATTATATACTAAAGAAAGAGAAAGGATCCATCCCAAGGCTAGAAAAGAATGATAATAAAAAACCCATGACTGACCAGAGTCCCAACACAACTGGACTGGAATTGGTCATTAAATTAAAACAATTTCACATGCTGGGTAAACAATCCTCCAAATCACATTCCAGAGCAGCAAAACAGGGAGAAACTGAAGCTTCCCAGCTTTCCAGCAGAAGAAATCCTAGCGAAGGGATTTTTCATAAAATACCACAGTGACGCTTTCCCAGCTGAGTGAGCTTTGTTACTCCACAAAAGAGATCAGGGCAAGGTGTGAGATAAAGCTCCAAGGGGGAGGAATGGGGAAGGGACACTGAGGGGCCATAAAGACAATAAGAACTCCAAAAAGTGAAGAGCTGGAGCAGCATGGGCTCTGCTGGCTCCTGCTTTGGTTTCCAGGTATTCAGAGCTGATTCCTCTCTGACAAAAAGCTGGGAAGAAGAATTGTTGGAAAGCCAGGGCTACAGGCTGGGCTGGAGAAAATGGCCCAGGAAAGCAATCTAGGAAATGAGGTACTGTTAAAAATGCAGTAATTTAAAAAGAGACATTTATCTCTTTGCTTTGAACAGGTCCATTTTTAATTAAATCACACAGAACTTGCAAAGCTCATTAGCTGGGCAGAGTGAGCTCCCTGACATTCCTTCAGTCAGCAGGGCTAAAAACTGGGGTTCCAGCTACAGGACCATGCTAGGAAATAGAAATGGCTCATGCTTTGTCTACAGTTTAATAAGGGAAATGGAAATGGCTCATGCTCTGTCTACAGTTTAGTAAGATCTGTTTTTTCACTGTTTTGGTGTCAAATATTAAATATAAATTAGAGTTGTAGCCCTTCATTTCTGTAAGAATCTGTTGGCACATCTCCAGCCCAGCCAGGAGCACAGTTGTCACCCTGGAAGGATGTGGGGCACAGATCCAGCAGGAACACACTCCTGTAATTCCACATTCCTCCTTTGCGTGGCTGAACCCACCCTGCACTCCCACTTCTCCAAGCTGGGAGCTCTCCAGGCTGGCTCTGGCCATGTCCAAGCAAGGAAAAAGGCTGAGCTGTTTTTAGAGGCCCAGAGTCTCCTCCAGACATTCAGCTGAGCAAGGCAAGGAGCTGGGAAGCCTCAGCAAGGCACTGGAAACAGATTTTCCCCCAAAGAGACTCTGGAGAGAATGAATTTGGATTCATCCCATGTTGTGTCATTTTCCCAAAGCACATCACAATTCAAGATCAGATGCTGTGAGCTCCGACTCAGACAAAAGCAGTTTTCATTTTATAGTAATTGACAACCAAAATATTTTGATTTTGTTTACCAAACAGACGGAGAAATAATATCAACTGAGTCATTTCATTGCTGTGGGAAAGCAGAACATATTTGAAGTTCATTTTCAAAGTATGTGCAGTTCTTCTCAAAGAAATGCAAATAGACATTCTTTAGAAATGATTTTTCTAGATAAATATGTTTCTTTATGTCTAAACAATGGATCTTTATTCTCATGCCAATACCACTTTTGATTCAACAAAGTATGGCAGAGGTGATGAACATTAAAATTGAATGCCAGTGGTATTTATGAATTTTTATTAGGTCAAATTAGAGGCCAGTGATGATTAGAGATCGGTGATCATGATAATGATGACAAAGGTAAGAATTCCAATGGATCTGTGGCACATAGAAAAAGGAATCAATTTTGCAGTTCTCAGTGCAAATGAGGAAATGACTTGCTGGGAGTCTCTAAAACACAAAAATAATTACTGGAAGTCAGTGCAGAACACAGTGCTCAGGTGATGACTCAGTGGGTAAGACCTGAAATCAGAGGAGGAATGTTATAACAATAGTCCTAAAAACCCCAAACCCTCTCATTCTTCTTTTAATTGCTGCTGAACACAGAAAGCACGAAGCGAGAAGGCGTCGGATGTGGAAGGAACAAGTGTCAGGATGGTTTGAACCATAATCATGAATATAAATCACTTGATTATGTCTGAAAATTAATAACTGCTGCTGCTCAAGATAGCAAAGGGTAGCTCTTAGTACAGCCAAGCCTTATGTATTGCCAATATTTATTATCTACCTTCTCAACTGACAAAGAAATTACAAGATTGCACAAAAAAAGAGAATATTTTTCTTTTGGCTATTCATGCATAAATATGTGGAAATATCAAAATGTGCCTGGCATTATTACTTGATCAAAATCTATCATCTGCTTTTTGATTATTTTTTTTAAAGCTGTAATAAGAGAACATCAGGGATATTCCAGAATGGAAATATCCTGCAAGCAAGAGATTTGAACCTGGCATTTGTAGCTGACAATGTTCACTCCAGGATAGAGTTCACTGCCTGCAAATGAAGGGGAAAAGGACAATTAATATTTGTTTCCAGCTAATTGCTGGCTCCAGATAATGCACCAAGCTGAAAGTGACTCTCAGCTGCATCCCCCCAGCTCTGCTTTGGGCAAAATGGAGAGAAAGGAATTCTTCATTTGTTTTCATCCAACATCAACCACAGAAAAGCTGAAAAAAATCCCAAACAAGCAGAAAGAAGCTTAATAAATTAGTAATTATCGTTCCTCCTCAAATATCTGAATTCACAATTATTTGTTGATTTTTCAGACCTGTGGGTGCTGGTTTTGGGGTCCTTTGGCTGGGAACAACTGTCAGGTTTTACTTTCAAATCATCCTTTTCTCAACTGCTTCAGCTTCATGGGATTTTGTTTTTTTTCCATGTTCCTTCCTACCTGGAATGTACCAGCAGAAAGGAATTTTCACTCCTGCTGGCAGACCTGGAAACAGCAGAGATGTTTTCTGCACAGGGACATATCAAGGTTAATATTCAAGTTAAATTCCAATAAAGTTTTGAATAAAAATATAGGTATTGCTTCCTCTGAAACCTAATTGGTGAAAAGTTGAAGAACTGGTTAAGAAAGGATGCATCATGCCTCAAATCCCTTTAAAAATGTCCTTCCTTCTCCTTTGATTCCTTAAAAACGGGAAATTCTTAAACCTCCCAAGGCATGTCATTAATTTTGTGCCTTCTAGAAATGCATAAATTCAAATGTGATGTGCTTAAGTAAAGCATATACTCTTCAAGAATTCAAATATGGACAAATGAGAGTGTTGGATTTAAGAGGCCAAATCACCCCTCTGTATTTAGGCTGTCCAAAGACTGACTAACATGAAATAAATATTGACACAAGCACCTCTTCGTGCCAGTTTGGGGACACATATGCACAGAGCACCAGGGCACTGAGGAGTCTGCCAGCTCCAAAGATCCTTGAGTCATACATCAGGCAGGTCCAAAATAGCCCTGGATGGATTTTGTAATGCTAGTTCAGGAAAAAAACCCAATAAATTGGGGACTCAAAATTTCTTGGCTTGTAAATATGCATATTTTTATGACCAGAAAGACCAAAAATTTTAGGTTGTTTTTTTTTTTTAATGAAGGTTAATATCTAGGTTAATAATTAAAATAACAATAATTAAAATAAAGCATTTTAAGGTGAAATTACAGATCTGCAATAATGACAACAACCTAAAAGGAATAAAAACCTCCAGTTAGTAAATAACACTCAAAATACACCTTATAAAGTCCTAACTTCATTATCCACCATTCCTACCCTATTCCACTGAATTTTTCATGTTTTTACTGGACAAAAGCTGAAATGACAGATTATGCCCCAGCTTTTGGAGAGAGAAAAAGATAATTCTGAAAGGAGCTGCTTAATGAAATCAGGGCTCTGACCCTTTGCAGTTTTTTTTGTTTTTTGTCAGAGCTCTTCTGCTGCTCCCATGACTTTCCCTGTCCTTGCTGCAGATGGTCCAACAGCCAATTCCTGAGTTCCTTGCTGCTCCTGAGCAGGAAACAAAGCAAAGCCACCGTTATTATCTCTTGATTCCTCGCCAGCTTTTTGCTTATTTAGACATGATACTGCTGGATATTATTCGGCTTTGCATTTCTTACCAGTAGAAAAATAATAGATGGCTATTGTAGGAAAACAAAGGGATTAAAGGCTTAGGAGCTTTGGGTGCATGTTTAATATTCAGATATTTGTAATAACAACCGAGAGATGCACACAACATCAGTGCCAAGGGAGTGATTTCCTCACACCTGTTTTTGTGTGGGAATTCAGGGAGCACAGCCCAGGAGGGCTGGGCTGGGCAGGGGTCGCTGCTGAGGCAGAACCCAGCAGCTCATCCCAGCACCATCCAAGATTGGGAAAACTCCCAGTTCACAGCTTTTGACCTTCGTTGCCATTGTCACCTCCATGGAATTTCAGCTCCTGGTTGTTGAGTCTTAACTTCTTTTTGCCAAGGTTAGGAATAAATGTGTGAGGTATTTCTTATTTGGACTCAGATGTTTGTAAGTTCTTACCCATGTCACAGTCTCATAAACCCTGAGTTCTGCAGCACTTCACTCCAACAAAGTAAAAATGGAGCCCCATCTCTCTCTCTCTGCAAGGCCTTTTAGGGATAAACTGTCCAATTAAGAAATGACACCTAAATTATTTTTACTTTTAACCCAATAACCAACCACCCATGGCTCACAATGGGGACTTTTTATCCAATTACACAAAACCACCCAAACCCAAGGAGGAGGAGGAGAAGAAGGAGAAGAAGGAGAAAAAGAAGGAGGAGGACCAGCCTCCACCCTAAAGCCTCCATCTAGCTTTATATCTATTACTATATTCTAAAACCCCAAATTCTAAGTTTCCCATCCTGTGATATCACACACCTCTATCCAAACTGCACACCCACAATCCCAGTTCCATCATTCCATTCTGGAAGCTTCTCCACAGGCTCAGGCCAGTGCAGTGTTCTCTTGGGGGTCAGTGCCTGGCAGAACAGAAAGTCCAAAACTCTCAGTAACCAGGGTTCCAACACTTAGTGACCTCTAAACTTGCACCCAGGGGTAATTTTTGTACCAATGGGATGAAGGATTCCAATCCTCCATGAAAAAATGTCCAACCATGCCATTAGATGCCACAAATCATTACAGATTCTGATCATACTGGTTCCAAGCTTTTCTCTCCAAACACAACAGCTGGAAGATGCATTTGTATGGGGGTTTTTAATGATATTTTTACAGTCTCTTGTAATTCAAATGGGAGTGGGAATGAAAGCATCAAACAGTGTCAGGCTTTGAACAAAGCCTAGGGACCAGTGAGACCGTGGGTGCTCATCGCACTAACTGGAAAATTCCCCATAGGAGTGACACCTCCTTTACATTTGCACACATTTATTTATATAAACACACTTATATACATTTATTTCAGCTGACTTTAGGAGTCCTTGATCATGGAGATGCCCTGGTCAGGCTCAAACCATGAGGATGGAAATCCATGCACAGATTTAGAACTGAGACTACCGAAATGTCGCTTCAACAAATTATTTAAACACCTCCCTCTATTTATGTTTTGATCATGGAGGGAGCAACACTAAAAAAACAGTAATCAGGAAACCAGAAAGGGGAAAAGCTGATAAAAACTCAGGGGAAATCCTGGAAAAAATGTTTAATGCAAAGTGTCCCCAAGGTGTGACACGTCCCAGGGCACGTCACCCATCAGCCTCTGCTCGCAGCAGGAGCCCGAGGCACCAGGGACCGGTGTCAGGAGAGCCTCAAGTCTTTATTAAATGTAGGAACAACACCTTGGCAAATTGGGTAGCACTGGAAGCACCACGATAACCCTGAATCTGCATTTTGAAGCTTTCAGGGCCCGTGGAAGGTGTGTGCTGTGAGATAAAGCAGTGGCTTTGAAAAGGAGACTTTAATCCATTCGATATTTGCCATCTAAATAGCTCCACTCTGCTGGACCTGAAGCTTTCCCTGGAACACAAGTGCTGTTTCCCTTTTTTTCATTTTCCCAGTTATCTTGTTTTACAGCTTTCTCCACTCCACTCCTTAGCCTTCATTTAGGCAATTATTTCCCTCTCCTTTCAGCAGAAATACAATATCTGATGGTGGCAAACAGGCAGAGCACACAAATTCCTGAGTCTCACTCCAGCATCTTATTACACTGCCCCGTTTTCTCATTTGTTGTATAATTATGGGCAATTAGGGCTGAGAGCACTGAGGTCAGTTCTGTTTCTTGAAGTGTGTTTGCCATAAAATCTCCATTTTAGCCCTGCTGTAGCTCATTGAAATCCAAATGGCACAGAGGGGAAAATATGCAGAGTTCAGAGTCAGTGAAAGCAAAGTTAGAAGGGGTTTCCCTCAAGTGCCCAAATTCCAGAGCAGCCCCGCTGTGGGTACAAAACCATAACTGGGACATCCTTGTCCTTTCTGGTTGTGATTCCTGGAATATAAAACTCATTCAGGGAAGACACAGCTCAAACTCTGAGTCTTTGAAGAAGACACAGATATCAACTCCTTTCTGAAAGTTTAAAAATTATCTGATTGGAATAAGTCATGTACAGAATCAGGGTAAATCAGTGGAAGGTAGTAACTTATTAGCTTATAAGATATTCCAGAGAGACTGAACTCACTCACACCAAGAAGGAAAAAGAATTCCTTACATTTTCCCTCTCTTTGGTATCCTGATGGTCACATAGACAATGCACATTCAACAATTTACTCCATTTCCCCAAATTGTTAAATATATCACTCAATTCATGGGAGTTTATGCTCCTTAGTTGCTCCACCAGCAACCAGAGACACAAACTCTTTTCTCTGACTGGTGTGGATGCATTTCTGCTCAACTTCCTTGGAACAATCCCCTTGCACCCTGAACCACTACAGCAAAAACCAAACACAAAACACGTCAGAAACTTGCCCTGACTAAATCCCACTGCTCTCCAACAAGAGCCCCATAATTGCCTAAACTGCTGCTTCAATAAGGCACTATTTGCTTATTTTTCTATAGGATTTGCAGCTTTAGTGACACCATAATTACAGCAAAGATACACAAGTCACTTAAATTACCGCAGCAATTAAACCAGACTAATGTGCCACAATTATTTCCTCCAAGACAAACTTTCCTAGGATTCCTTTATTCCTTTGTTTGATGCCATCCAACATTTCCAGCCTCTGTTTGCTTTCCCTGTGCCAATAATGCTTTGGAAGTGGCAGCTAAAATTCCAGAAGTGAAGACAGCAAATGTCACGTGTAGAACTGCTCAGGGATGAGCACAGCTCAAGAGTTTTGCTGTTGGGGTGGCAGCTCTCTGCTCTAGCACTGAATACCCAAAATATCCATGGAAAGCAATTATTCATGTTAAAAAGCTTGAATTTACCTCCAAAAGGTTCCTGCATTCAGAGCTCTGGCTGTGCAAAAACCTCATTACAAAAGAACAGCATCAAGGCAGTATCCCCAAGTTTCTGTGCCTAAAGGATGGAGGAATGAAGTGACACCAGGTTACATAAAATATTGATGCTCACTTTTCAGTTACAGGGTTTTATGTGTTTTGCATGCAAAAGGTCTTCCTGCTTGGAAGGTTTACTACCAGAATAAATTATTATTACAACATGTCTTCGTTTGCACAAGTGCTTCTTCAGCTGGCAGCAAAGAATAACTTGGGAGCTGATGTACAGACAGTTTTTAAAACTCCCATTTTTCTCGAAAATTTAAGTGCAAGGATATCTGCACAAGCTGTGTAATTTATCACAGTGATTTCTGATAGGGTACCTCTGCAAACAGGAGGAGGTTTGTCGCTGCATTTCGGTTCACATGCAGCAAAGATGGTAATATCCCTCCTAGTGTTTATTATTTCCCACTTGAAATGCCCAAATCCCATCAGACTGGGCTGCCAGCACAGGGATCAGCCATCCCCTCCTGTCCTGGCAGCAATTTCACCCCTGCCTTGCCTGGCAGGGCTGCCCTGGCACGCTGCCACTGGAGCATCCTCTCGCAAATCCAAACTGCCCTGATATTCCCTCTCTTTATGGGAATATCAAAATTCCCCAGGGCTTTAAGGTCGTCAAGAGCTGTCCAGAAAATCTGCTCCTTGCTCAGTGGCTGAAGTGTAAATGAAAGAGCCAGCTCAGTTATCAGCAGATCAGGTGTTATCTAAATCAGGCTGGGGACAGCTCAGAGGGACAGACAATGATGTTGGCCTTGGAGCTGGGAAAAGAAATGCTTCAGAGTAAAGCTGTGCACTCAACTTTGCATTTTTAAAGTCTTCAAACCTCAATGTTAAGATGCAGCAGTTTATAGGAGGAATAATTAGTAAAGCCAGGAAATAAATGTGATTATTTCTATAACAGACCTTGTTTATCGTGAGAAAAATGTGAGCTAATTCAGATTTTAGTCCTGCAAACCAAATTAACTTCATGATGTTTCACTGGGCCAAATCATGCTCTGCATTGCCTTCTTTAGTAATTATATCCTGACAGTGCATAATTAGTGTCTCAAGTCGAATTCCCCCACAGCCATCAAATTTGCAAAGAAAATAAAAACTAAAACAAGGCGCAGGTAGAAGGCTCAGGAGACACCAGGAGCAGGAGTGGGGTGTGTGGGATGTGTGTGTTTAGTGCACTCACACACAGGGCTAATTTAGAACCACGATTTTCCTGCCTCCAGCTGCATCTAGACAAGAACCAAGAGGCTCAGATCCTGGGGAGAGTCCACCAGCAGAGCCAGGAATATCCATTTGCCAGAGGAGGAGGCTGAGCACAGCAATTTTCATCCTATTCCTGCTCTTCCAGCACAGACCTTCTTCTGCGAGCCCTCCTTGCCAGCTCTGGGGGGACAAAGAGGTACCAGAACACAGAGGGACACGTTGAAGAGCCATAAATCCCCATGGCTCACCAGCAGAAGTGTCCACCCACATGTTTCATGCTTAATTAATTAACAATTTAGCTGCTAATGATGTTCACTCCATATATAAACAGAGCTCTTGCTAGGGAGCTTCATCAGAGAGACTCCTCACCCATCATCAACCCAGTGGTCAAAGCTCCCCTCAGGAAAAAAAATCCCAGAAAATGGGTCTGGCACAAATTCCAAATTATTGCTTACACCCAGGGCTCTGAGCAGGCTGAGACAATCCAGAAATAATCTGTTCCATCAGATTTTGCAAATCAGCTTTTGGGGAAAAGGAACAAAACCTGGTGTGAGCCCTTTGCTGGCATCACCTCAGGAGTGAAACTATGGCTGAGTGGCAGCTGTGGAGTAAAGCAAGCTTAGGTGAGCTCAGATTTAGGTGAATGGGATCCTTACCATGGTGCAGATTCCATCTGAAGGCTGCCACATCTCCAGAGGCAAATTCTGCACCAAGCAACAGCTAAATTTACCCATAAAGGAATGGGAAGCTGGAGTTGAAAACAGATTCAGAGGTGAGTGCATTTATCTGTACAAGGTAAATCAACATGAACAGATCAATATTCCTCTTTCCAGCTGTTAGCAAAACACACAGCAAAAGTCAATTCCATTAATAACACCCCTTCTGTTAATTTTATTTTGCACCTTTCCTGCTCATTAGAGACAAAAAATTCCTCTTCCAAATAAAGAATATGGGGATTTCAAATATTTAAGCCAAGCTTAATTTCACTCCTTTTTTCTATGGGAAGCACTGGGGAAAGCTGTGACAGAGAAACAGAGTCTGGACTGGCTTGGCCAGCAAAACTTCAGGTGTGACTCCTCCTGTGGTGCCAAAAATGTTTCCCTGGGCATCCCCTCCTGATGGATGGTGGGAAACATCCACAGGGATGGAGATGAGGTAGTGACTGATATTTCCATAATGAACAAATAATCCCATATTATATTATATTATATTATATTATATTATATTATATTATATTATATTATATTATATTATATTATATTTATAATATATTTTTATATGATATATAATATATAATATATAAAATTTATACATTATATATTATCTATATAATATATTTTATATATGATATATAATATAATGTATAATGTATAATGTATAATATATAATATATGATATATGATATATAATATATAATATATAATATATAATATATAATATATAATATATAATATATAATATATAATATATAATATGTAACATGTAACATGTAATATGTAATATGTAATATGTAATATTAATATCTATCTGCAGTTATAGCATCTGAAGTGATAAACACCCTTAAAATTAATGTCTGTGTAAAGTTGAGAAAAAGTTGTGCTGCTCTTCCTATGTGAGAACTATGTCTGCTAAATGTCAGAAATATCACACAAAAATATGGCCAAAAGAACCCAAGAGTTTCTACTTAAAACTCCATGGAGTGAGTGGATAAAATGATATTCCTTTGGAACTGTGGGTGGTGTTTATAAACACAGAGATATTCTGGCATCTCAAAGTAAGCAATTTTCTGTGCTTCCAGGGCAAGGCTGGGTTCCTGCAGATCCCTGTAAGCTCTGGGTTTAATGAAGCTGAAAATAACCTTCAAATCTCAGGATCAGCCTCATTGCAGTTGCTCCCTGCTTTAAATCTGCTTTAACTCACAATTGCATCCTATTTAGGATTGTTTCATTTTCAAAGTGATGGCTGATGGAAACTCAAGCCACTTCCAAGTCTGATGCCTTTGCCAAGTAGAAATTTTCAAAATCCAAGAGGAAAACGAGCATTATTAATTAACCACAAAAGGAATGAAATATAATATTTTGGCTCCCTGGGTTGTGGGAGACCCTTTGACTGCTTAGGAAACACAAAGTGGTTCAACCATTCTGGTGCAGTTGGTTTCTTATTTATCTTTATTGCTAAACAAAGAGTGAAAATCCCATTATTTTGGACAGATTAGAGAAAATGGCACATTTTGGTGGTGCTGTGGGCACTCACCTGCCTGTGGACAAGATTCCTGAGGATGTTTCCCCCCATCCATCAGGAGGAGATGCCCAGGGAAGCCTTTGGGCACCATCAGGGACCACAGGAGGAGTCACACCTGAAACTTTGCTGGCCAAGCCAGCCCAGAGTCTGCTTCTCTTTCCCCAAGGAAAACAAGAGTGAAATTAAGCTTGGCTTAAATATTTAAACCCCCCATAATCTTTATTTGGAAGAGGAATTGTTTGTATCTCTTTTTGTGTGACATTTGTGACATTTAACAGGCATGATACTCACACAGGGAGAGCAGCACAACTTTTTCTCAACTTTACACAAACAGACATTAATTTTGAGAGTGTTTATCACCCTGAGAGAGTTATTAATATAAAATTATATAATAGATGATTATTTGTTCATTATAGAAATACTAATCACTGCATCACCTCATCACCACTAAAATGTTTATGCCTAAAGAGGTCCTTAAACAAATAAACACAGAGAATTACACTGACTCTCTTTTGGGGGCTCAAGTGTGACAAATACTGATGGAAGGCTTTCTAATTACCTGGATAATTAAGAAGTTTGGTGCACCATTGTAATTTTTTTTCCTCTAGAGACCACAATGTACTTTTATGAAACTAAACAAAGGCCTAAGGAAAATCTTCCAGAGACAATCTTGCAGAGAATTGTTTCAGTGTGGTCCCCCAGGTGTCTCATCCCCCTCCCTGTACCTGTTTAATCAGTCAGGCACTGCTGACTGCCAAGCCCATCTTCTGTGCCCTCTGTAATTGCAAATCAATCATTACAGAGGATTCCAAGCAAGAAAACAATACTAATAAGAGCAAAAAGCAACCTTTAATTAATGAAACTTGAAGCCTTGCTAATCCAAGTGGCCCAGCCCTGTGACAGGTAATCATTCCTGGCTGATTTAATGAGCACCTTCATCTGGCACTTCCCTGCTCTGAGGGCACTTGGACACCTGTGGGTTGGTGGCTTTGGCTTCATTTATTTAATTTTTAGACCCTAAAATGTGGTGAAAGAATTCAGTGGATAAATCTATGCGATATTTTACATACAGAGTCACTTGCAGTGGCAGTTACTTTATGTATTTGGGAGCTGATTCTGGCTGGAACTGTGAAGTGCAGGGCTGTGCCCTGGGCTGAGATGGACACACACCCCCAGATTTGCCTCTTTGCATCAGCTGCACTTGTGCTTTTTGCTCAGGGAAACTCCTGCTCTTGGCAGAAACAGGAAAAAAAATATGCAGATATTAGTCTGGATGGGCAGTTTTACTAAAACACCGAGGTGTTTGCCTTGTATAAGCAATAATTTTTATTTTTCTGTCATTTCTACCTCCAAGCTTTTTGCTCCAGTCCCTGTGTGTGAACGGAATTGCACAAAATGGGACTGGAAGTAAAGCAGGTGCTCTGCATCACATCCCTGCAAGGCAGTGGTTTCTGAGGTACCAGTAAATGTTTTTATGGTTGTGGGGTTTTTTCCACACAGTTTTTTCTGCTCCCAGAGCCTCCTGATCCTTGTGCAGGGTTTTGCTGATGCTAAAATCCAAGAGGCCACATCCTGTGACTGTCACCAGGCAGCAGAGGATGATCAGGGTGAACTCCACCCTCTAAATTCACCTTCTCCATCCAGACCCAGAGAAACCCCACTGGCAAAAAGAAAACACAATGACAGCTTTGAAAGTTCCATAAAATACGTCACTAACTTATTTAATTATCAACACTTATAAATAATTCAGCCTTTAAATCACGTCCCCTAATCTCAGGGTTTAAATCAAACACTCTTTAAGGACTGTGAAATAAATCTCCAGTTCAGGACAATTCACCCAGCACAGATTACAGCATTATTACACCAGTGGGCAAGCACTGAGAAATGGGTTTTATTCCTTGAAAAGCACTTTACACACAGAGAACAATTTTCTCCTGAGATGAACTATGGAGTTTCCTACAGGTTACTAAAATTCCTGAAAAGGAAAAGATACTGGGGGCTTTTTTTTTTTTAATTTTTTTTTACCTCTTTTAGAAGTAATGTCCAGCTGAGGTTGTTGATTTGTTAAAAATGAATTTACCACAACCTCGAAGGAGCTCTCCACCATGCTCAGAACCTGTGAAAAGGCAAGGCAGAGGTAACAGGCTGAATTTCCTGTTTGTCCAGTGGCAGAACAGATCCTGTGCACAAGCCCTGAGGTGCAGCTCAGAGAGAGCAGCAGGAACTGTCACAAGAGCTCCACTGGTGGCTGCTGAAATCCCAGCTCAAATATGAGAGCGTGTTGAGATGGACTCCAGCCTTAAACTGCTGAAAACCTCATGGTTTTCCCAAATTCCTCTTTTTTCAGTGAGGCAGAGTGGAGCAAGGAGTGCTGAGCCAAGGGGGCTGTGCTGGCTCAGAGAACAACCCAGAGCCATCAACACTGAACTGTGCACCAGCAATCAGACTGATTAAAACTAATTAAAACTAATTAAAACGAATCTCAGCAGCCAGATCAATACACACTGGCAGCTACCACTGCATTTAGCTTGTGGTTGAGGGCATTTAACCTCATAAAACAGTTAAATACAGAGAAATTGGTTCTTTTTAGCTAAGAAAGTGTGGAAATGTCTGTGCCCAGAGAAGCTGTGGCTCCTCCTGCACCCTTGGAAGTATCCAAGACCAGGTTGGATGGGGCTTGGAGCACCCTAGGAAAGTGTTAGGGCAGAAAATGATGAGTTTTAAGGTCCCTTCTGACCCAAACTGTTCTATGATCTTAAACAAGAAACAGGAGAAAGGAGAGGGAAATATTTACATTTAGTTTGGCTACTTACTGAGTTGTTGTTGGAAAAAACTACTGGGAATAAAAGTACTCCATTCAAGGCAGCAACCAGGGATTATTTCTTGGGCTCCTGTGCTTATATCTCCCCTCTTCCTGGGAGGATGATGAGCTGAGTGCTTCCTGTCACCTGTGCTGCCTCTCGTTCACAGTGCCCTTGCTCCATGATTTCTTGATTTTCAGGTGTCTTGGGTTGGAAATGCAAGCTGTGGTTTGGGGGTGTGTGCTCTATCCCCATCTGTCAGAGCTGGGGCAGTTCTCTGCTGTTCTTTGGGCAGTTTTCTTTATCTCTCCCACAGCCAATCCTCCCTCCAGGAGATCTCTGCTGTCCATGGGCCATTCATTATTAATTATCTCCTGTCCATGGCCAGTGAGTGTCCCTGCATGGCTGATCCAATCCCATCATCCCTTGGGGAGATGCTCCGCCCAGGGGAGGAGCCAAGCATTCCTACCTGGGTACAATCTGAGCTTTGGGACAGCACAGCAGCCTCTGCCCACTGCATTGCCAGAGGAGCAGCTTCTGCTGCCCTGCATTGCCAGAGGAGCAGCTTCTGCTGCCCTGCATTGCCAGAGGAGCAGCTTCCTGTGCCCTGCATTCCCAGAGGAGCAGCTTCTGCTGCCCTGCATTCCCACAGGAGCAGCTTCCTGTGCCCTGCATTCCCACAGGAGCAGCTTCTGCTGCCCTGCATTGCCAGAGGAGCAGCTTCTGCTGCCCTGCACTGCCAGAGGAGCAGCTTCTGCTGCCCTGCATTCCCACAGGAGCAGTTTCTGCTGCCCTGCATTGCCAGAGGAGCAGCTTCTGCTGCCCTGCATGGCCAGAGGGAGCCCAGGCCCATCTCCAGCAGCCCTGGAGCTGCAGAGGAAAACTCCCCCCTTGTGCAGGATCCCTGCTCCAGCAGAGCCACAGCTGGCACTGCAGGAGGGCTGAGCCCCCATGGGATGGGGCTGGGCCACCCCCCTGACACACAGGGGACAGGGCCTGCTCTCACTCTGGCAGTGGTTTTTTTTTTGTATTACTGTGTTTTTATTTTAATTTTTTTTTCCCCAATAAAGAACTGTTATTCCTACTCCCATATCTTTGCCTGAGAGCCCCATAATTTAAAATTTATAATAATTCAGAAGGAGGGGGTTTGCATTTTGCATTTCAAGGGAGGCTCCTGCCTTCCTTAGCAGACACCTGGCTGTTCAAAGGCTGCTGTCTCAGCTTTCTGTGGCCTTTCTGCCGCTGCTGGGTCTCTGCAGGAACAACCCAGTGTCAGGAACCTCCTGCTGTGCCTCAGACTAAATGAGAGATGTCCCTGACCTCCTGCCTGTCCCTGTCCCTGCCTCGTGCTCACATTTCCTATTTGCTCCAGGTAAGGGCTCAGATGTTGCTCACACTTCCATCTCTCAGTGCTGGAGCTCCCAGCTGTCTGGCAGCTTTCACTGAGCTGCTTTTCAGTCCCCAGGGAGCAGCCCCAGTTTGTGGTGTCACACTCTGGAGTGCAGTGACCTGGCCCTGCCATGGTGACGTTGATGGATCTCTTCTTTTGCTGCAGTTGCTTCTTTTCTCTTCCCTTTCTCCCATCCACTGTGAAGAGAATAAGTGAAAAATTGGCTTCCTCGGGGCGAGGGGAAATCAGCTCATGGAATTTCCTGCTGGTTAGCTCAGCTCAAACCCCACACTGTGTCTAGCCCTGGGACTAAAGGGATTTGTAGCCTGCCCTGACATCCTCCCTGAACACTCTTGCTGCTGGGGGAGCTGCACAACCTCATCAGTTCCAAGGGGAATTACAAACATTTTAAAACATCTGAATATTCAGTAGTTTGTCCCAAAACTACTTTAATGGAGCAGAATGTGACAGAAAGCACAGCAGAGGGAGCAGGTGCCTGATCCCTGCCTTGGGTTTGGGAATGCCGGGAAAGTTCAGGTGTGGCTTCCACCTCCAGCGTGGGCAATCCCTCCCCAAAGGCATCAGGTACCTCCAAGAGATGATGACATTCCAGGAACTGGGATACAAGGAGTTTGATCCTGGCCACCTCTTCAAATCACACAGACAAAGATCCAGAACAACTTTTTGACCAATCCTAAGCTAAATTTAAACTAAAAAAATAAAAAGTGCTAACAAGCCTAATTACCATGAGTCTTCCTCTGAAAGAGGAAAGCATTATGCAATTGTAAATTATTTTTAGATAATGAACTGTTGGTTCTTAACATGTAATTTTTCCTGTCTGAAGAATAATGCAGGCATTTTTTTTTGTAGTTTTCCAAAATAAATCCTACCCCAAGAGTGAAAGTCAAAGCTGGTTAGATGCACTGTCAGAGAGGAGAGGGACTATGCCTGATTCATTTAAATTAATTTCATTTACGCTCCATGTTCCAAGAGCTGAGGTGGAGAATCATTGGGATGATGGGAAAAAAATCTCTTGTTTTTCTCATGTGACATCCAGGAGACAACAACAAAACTTTTCCTCAGCTACTCCTGCTTTAGCTGCTTTTCTTTTATTGGCATTTCCCTTGGTCCAACTCAGTTTTGGGCAGGAATTGTTCCCTGTGAGGGTGGGCAGGCCCTGGCACAGGTGCCCAGAGCAGCTGTGGCTGCCCCTGGATCCCTGACAGTGCCCAGGGCCAGGCTGGGACAGTGGAAGGTGTCTCTGCCATGGCAGGAGTGGCACTGGATGGGCTTTAAGGTCCCTCCAACCCAAACCATCCTGGGATTCTCTGATAGTTTCAGTTTGAGCAGGGGTAACCTCTTGGTGGGGTTTTGTCTTTTCCCCACACTTAAGCAGGATTTTGTGGCCACAGATGCTTTGTTCAAAGCTCAAATAATACTGAGAGAAGTCTTGGAGATATCTGAAATCATTCCTTCAGCTTGCTCTTGAAGTTTCCATCACCTGCCTTAAGCAGCTGCTGTCATCCACACAGGGTGGGATGGGGTTTTTATCCTCCCGATCCGCACCTGCCCATCCCTTACCTATAAATTGTGTCTTTTCTCCTTAATCAGGAATATGCCAGGCCCTAGACAGATTCCCGAGGGTGGTGGCTGTCACAACAGCCAGGAGCTGCCTGTCCTGGCCCAGCTCAGGTGGAGCAGTTCCTCAGCAGTTCCCGGAAGGGTTTCCTCATGTGCGTGGTTTGCGCCAGCATCCCGGCTCCTCCCTGTAGCAAAGTGGGGTTCAGATGGTGGAAAAGCTCCTTATTTCCTGTGGAAAAGCTGCCTGGGGAGATGCTCAGGCCAAGCAGTCAAGTGCACACAGCACACTCAGCACGGCCAGCTCAGCCAAGAGAGGCAGCAGAGCCTTTGGTGTGATAAATTCCAGCCAAGGTTTATTCCAGCATGCCCAAGGGGATCAGGGGAAAAAGCCCAAACCATGTGGGGTGCACAAGGTTGAGTGTGGGGTCAGTGGCCAATGGTCTGAGGGCACAGGGTGGCACAAAGGGCACTGCCCTGCAGGGAAGATGGGGCTGGCCACCAGGGATACCACAAACAATGGGGAAAGGAGAAACCACGAGAATTAGGAACATATAAGGAACACAACCTGGGGTGGATCAGTGTTGAGAGGCCCCATGAGGAAGGCTTTTCCTCCAGCCTAGATGGAGACTCTGGTTTATTCTTCCATGGCAAGGCCCTGGGGATTTCCCTGAGGGGTTCAGAGGATTCCTCACTTCCCCTGCAGGAATTCCTGCCGGGAGCAGGACGAGGAACTGAGCCCTGCTTGGAGGCTTGGAGCAGGATCAAGGCTGCTCCTCAGCTGGCATTTGAGGAGTTTGGAAACAAGGGAAAACAGCAGATGCAAACAGAGCAGCAGAGTCTGTAGCCCGGGGTGGGAGAGTTATTTCTGTTGATTTAATAAGTGGCTGCTTGGTCAGCTCCTGCTCTAAATGAGGAGCCAGTTCAGTTTTTCAGGTGTGCACTGTTGGTGTTCAGAAAATCATCTTCAGTTTAGCTGGAATATTACTCGAGATCTACTCTGTAAAGTGCCATAACTCCTGGGTGTCTATTAGGGACTTTTGCCCCTCTCAGAACAAATAAAATTATTGAGAAATATGCAAATATTTGGGTCTTATGTTAGTAAAATAAAATATTGTCAGCTCCAAAAGGATTAAGTTCTTGGTGTCTCTTCAAAAACTTTATGTATTTCATCTTCTGATTAAAAAGGAAGAAGAAGGAATGTCTGCAAGATGGAGGCATCATACAGTTATTATTCCATGTCCTCCCTGTGTCCTCCCTGCACAGCCAACCCTGACTGAGACACTGGAGATTCAGCTCTGGGAGAGTTTCAGTGTCTGCCCTGACATCTTACACCTCCCTGTCCAGATCCACATCTTCAGTTTGAAACTGGAAACTGTAGAAATCTCTTAGGCTCAGCCTTTGTGTGTTTTTGGGGTCCCCCAAAAGTCATCACTGCAGGTGGAATAGCCCCACTCAGACCCCTGTCTCAATCCATCTGTGCTTGCACAAATTCTGCACCCCTGGGGTGTTTTATTGTATGAAATATCTGATCCTCGTGCTTTAGAACCTCATTTACATTCACTTTTGTGCTTGTGTGGCACTTACACAAAATTCAGAGAGTTCTCAAGCAAATGACTGTTGGTACTTAAATGCAGAACATGCTTTTTAAACATGTAATTAAACCAAGATATTTCCACCAAGTGCACTGAAATCCATGTGCCCAAATTCAAGGCTAAATGCCTGCCATGTTTTAAGTCTGTGTTAAAACCAATTTTTAATTAAAAAACTGGGATTTATTTTTTTTTCTGGTTTGTTCTAGGCATGCTTATCTTGCATAAAAGGTGGAGTTTTGGGGATGTTTCCTCAGTATAATTTTCAAGTGGGGGATCAGATTTCCTCCTAACTCTTTTCTATTTCTGGCCAACCACAGCTGAACATCTGTTTATTTCCCAGGAAAAATGTTAAACAACAATACAAGGTTGTAAATGGAGTGAGCATCTGATGGAACAAATTCTTGTTTATAACCCAGACCTGCACATTGGGAATTTTCTCCTGACAGTTTAGAGCTCTGCATCAAAGTCACATCTCCTGAAAATGAACATCAAAGTAACTCAGCTCGTTAGGGTGGTGTTTCACCAAAGTCTGCAACATCTCTATAAATTAAAAAGTAATTACTGCTATCAACTTTTTATTGACTGTATCACCATTCTGTTGTACATGATGCAACCCAATGGAGAGAAGTGTTGAAGGAATTAAAACTAAATCTATTTAAAACAGAAATTAAGTTGGTTTGACTTTCCTATTGTGATATTTAGGAAAGAGTCAAACCACCATTAGTATTTTCCTTTAAGGAAAAATACAGAGTGCACAGCATGGTTCTGAAGGCAATAAAACAGGACATGATCAGCCCTAGCCAGGATTTTATTTAGGGAGACAAAATCCTCAGTCAGGGAGTTCACATAGCAATGACAAATCCCATCAGAGGCCAAGGAGCAGAATTTGTGTCTCTGTGGTTACCGTGAGCCAGACGATATTTTTAACAGATTTTGATCATTCTGGAGGAGAGTTCAAGATCTCTGGGAGTCCTGAGGACATCTCACAAATGACTGCAATGTGTGTGTTTTACATCCAATAATAGCCATGTGTATAGAAATGAAATCGCTGGGGCTTTTATACATGGTTCACGTGTAAAAATGAGTGACTTTGAAGGGGTGGCGTTTTATTTGTTTAAAAACTGCTGCTGATATGGAGTTTATGTGGTTTTTTTTTCCTGTTGAGCTTCATCAATAACCAAGAGTTATTCATCAGTCCTGGTGGAGATTCTCATTCCTAGGTCAGCAAAATCCTCTCAACTCAGACCTGTGACGTCCCAGCCACAGCCTTGAATTGGGCAGTTTTGGAACCTTGCACTTATTTTATGATTTGAAAACCAATTTCAAACTGTAAACAGATGCATGAGTCATTTTATAGGCACTTTCTCCAAAAGATGCTTACCAAGGGTTTTTAAATGCTCACTAGTTTATGCTTCTGTTTCCTGGAGATATTTAGAGAAGTAATTATAACTGGGAAGATGCAAAGCTCCAACTTTTATTAATAATGCACAAACTCGTGACATCCAACAGCTTGTACACAGTTAGAGCATCCAAATGCTCCAAAGGACTCCATAGATTTTACATTTGATATTATTTTCTTGGAAGCTTTACTATTCTGGATTTTCTAGTCAATCAAGTTGTCTCAATTTATTGTTTAAACTCAGATAAAAATATTAACAAATATGGGGATTTTGCATGAACTAAAATTTCATTTTT
This sequence comes from Agelaius phoeniceus, assembly GCF_051311805.1. NCBI lineage: Eukaryota > Metazoa > Chordata > Aves > Passeriformes > Icteridae > Agelaius > Agelaius phoeniceus. The sequence continues at coordinate 24,607,606 of NC_135274.1, read as the reverse complement.
CTTCCCTATTTTGTGTGTGTTTATTACATTTTTGTGTTGAATACATGCCTCGAATCACAGCATGTTTTCTATTCTAGCTGCTAAGATAAAGCCTTCAGGATGGATGCAGCATCAGCCCTTCCTCTGACTGTAGTTACCCTCATTGGAATTTCTGATCACACCAAAATCCACCTCCTCTACTGAGATTTTCCAGCCCAGCAGATGGGAAAGTCTATTGAATAATACTAAATACTCTTACGAAAGAGACAAACCCGACTGAAACCTGACTTTTCAGTCTTTTAGCCTTTAAAAGACAGCGAGGAATTTGAAGGATTTTTTGCCTACATAACTTTGGGGAGCTTTTCTGCTTTTCCTCAGCAGCATGCACAATCTGACACAACATGATAAAATGGTGAGGGAGTCCACCAGGAAATCATTTCAGTGCTTTTTCTGAGTGTTGCAAACTGCTTTAGTGTCTGGAAAGAAACTTCTTTCATTGAAAGGATCTTTCTGTTTCCATGAATTTCTATGCAGCAGCCAGCTCACTTTGCTGGGCTCTGTGTCCACAGGGATGTGCCCACACAAAGTCATGGGAGGAACCATGCCCTGGAAAAGCAATCAGAAGAATTCTTTTCCAACCTTAGGTGGTTATTTTTTCCCAAATAAACACAAAAAGAGGCAATGCATTGTGGTTTTGTTCCTCTTGTTAAAGGCTATTCTTTGTGATTTTTCAGTTCAGATTTGCCTGGATAAAACATTCAAAATAAAACACATTATCCATAATCCCTTCTGGCCTAATTCCATTCCGAGTTTACTGATGATGCAAGCTGACATTCCCAGTAACTGAGGACTAAGTTTAGCCTCCAAACAAGCATGTTGCACTCGGTTTGAGCAGTGTTCCCTGCAGACACGGATCTGCCCTGACTCACAGGGAGGGGATCTGCTCCCTCCCACAGCAGCAGCAGCTTCCACCATGCTGGGGCACAGCAGATCCTCTGTGCAGCATCCCCGGGCCATGGGGCACATCCTCATGCCCAGCTTTGTCCCCAGACCATGGAACACGTCTCTGTGTCCAGCCATGGGTCACATCCCCATGTCCAAGGTTGTCCCCAAACCCTGGGGCACATTCCCGTGTCCATGCATGTCCCCAAACCATGGGGCACATCCCTGTGTCCATCCTTGTCCCCAAACCATGGGTCACATCCCTGTGTCCATGCATGTCCCCAGGCCATGGGGCACATCCCCATGTCCATCCTTGTCCCCAAACCATGGGGCACATCCCTGTGTCCATGCATGTCCCCAGGCCATGGGGCACATCCATGTGTCCATCCTTGTCCCCAAACCCTGGAGCACATTCCCATGTCCATCCTTGTCCCCATGCCTCTGCTGGTCCAGCCCTTCTCTTTAACCACTAAAACCCACCCAGCTGCTGCCCAGATAAATCCCATAGGGTGGGAAAATGTGGGAAAGCTGATGCAGAAATATTGGCCCAAATAAATCCTGCACCTGAGGTGAGAGGAAATGTTTTCAGCTTGATTTAATTTTAGGCTGGAATTTTTCATGTCTGACCATGGCACCCCAACACGATGCAAACCCCTAAAGACAGGCAAAAAATTCCATCCAGAACATTGTTCCCTGTTTATTTCCCAGTCCAGCTGGTTTGGATAGAACTCCACATCCTCTTTCTCACCACCCACTGGGGGACATTTTCCTGCATTTCTGCAGAGCCACCTCAGCCCTCTCTGCTCCCACTGCTGTTCCTGCGCTTTGGCAGCACTCAGGACCATGGGATTCCTGGATCTGGCTCTTGGGGACCAGTGTGTCCCCTTTAGGGAAAATGGAACTAATTCCCAGCTTCCACATTAGGCTTTCCATACATTATTTGGTGCTTTTTTGGTGCTAATAGATAAGGAGAGGGAGACATGCAAAAACTACAGAGTTTTCCCAACCAGCTGGTGCAGAGTGAGACCTGGAGCTCCAAAATTCCAGTAACTCACCCCAGAGGCCAAGCAGCTCTGCTGCCTTTTGTTTTCCTTCTTGCACAACATCTTTATTCCTATTTGCAGACTAAAAGTGACGAGCTATTGACTGCAAAAAAGCCAGTGGCTGGAATAGTAAATAAATCTTGCCTGCCACAGTGCTGCCTCCGCAGTGAGAAACTCGAGCTGACACGTCTCTCATTACTCTGTGTTGTTTCCTGTATAATTTATGACTCTCCATTGCATGTGTTTGGAGTTGTAAATGTGATCTGCAGCTGCAGCTGACATCAGGCTTGCAAAGGACAGCTCCCAATAATGCTGTTAGTCCTTTATGGGCAGAGTTACAGTAAATAACACTTAATGTGAAATATGTAGAGCCATAACAAACATGACAGTGGCTAAGGTTGCTTCTGCTGAGGATGCTGAGATTGCTTGCAAGGAAGGCAAGGAGCTGCATCAAGGACAGGGCCCACAGATTCTTTGAAGACTCCTCCCTTCTTGTTACTGAGGTAAAACACTACAAGAAATATGTTTTAATTCTTCTGTTACAACAAAGTCTAAGAGCTCTGTCTGGATAAAAGAATATCAGGTCTTCAGTCCTTAAGGCAGCTCCAGGTGATCCAAGGAGACTGATCCCATGGAATGTGGATGTTTCTCATGCATTGCTAAATATGGACTCAATGTCTCCATCCACAGCAATTTTTCACCAGATTCTAAGACTGGTCTGGGCATCCTCCCTGTCTGCCTAAAGCCAAACAGGAGCACTAAAAACCAGCCTGATTTTTTCTGTTAGGGTGCTTTTGTGGATGGAATCCTGTGGGGTGCCAGCCACTGTAGGTTTTTGAACTGGTGAAACCACTGCAGAAACAGCTTTTGTCATTTCCCTTCTGGTATTGCTGACTGTGATCTATTTTCACTCTTAAAGCAGAACATAAAATGTTGCTTTTTAATGTCAGGAAATCATTGTAGGCAAATTCTGCTTTAAATTACCCTCACCTGACCCTATAAAAACTCAAGGGCTGATCTTACAGTTTCTGATATTAAGAAGAAATTCTTTATTCAGAGGCCCTGGCAGAATTTCCTTGGAAATGGACAAGCTATGGCTCCACAGTTTGGGGACTTCCTGAATATTGGAGTTTCCTTTCTGCCTTACAAGGTGATGAACTGGAAACCAGCCTGAAACACATGCAACTGGAAAGTTTCAGGATCAAATATCAATTCATCTCCAGAAGTTCATCTCCCTGTTTGGGCTCTCTCCAACCAGCTCACCACAGCACCGGGAAACTTGGAAAACACAGAGAATCTTAATTTTTTTAAGTTTTTCTCCTGCTCTGATGAAGCTGTGAAAAGAAACAGGCGAATGTAAAGAGATCCACCCACTCCAGGCACATTAATTACAGGGACTGAAAGCCAATAATGGAGGTAAGACAGAAACGCAGTGCATTAACAACTGAACAATGGCCATTGTTCTCTCGTTTACCCACAGCTGCAGGTGTGTACAGCACAGCCTTTGTCTTCCCGGGGGCTAATTTGAGCGTTCTGACATTGCCAGAGAGAATTCCTTTCTCCATGAACATCGTCCTGCCAGCCGTGTCCCAGGCACACACAGAGCTGCAGCCTCTCTGCACAATTCTTGTTTCACGCACAAATAAACAGATGAAAACCTGTTTGTTTGCCCTCCTTCAAGGACCATTGGGTTACTCAGGACAAGAGTTGTAGCACAAAAGAGAAAATAAATATAAATTAGGCCATTGAGACTGTCCTCCTTGTGTTGCAGTGACTTTTTTTCTGTGGAAATAAAATAGGATGTGTAAAAGGGTCAAACTTCAGAAAAAAAAAATCTTATTTCTGGTGTTAATCAGTCAAGGGCCTGCCCATACACAGCTACAGGGCCAACTAAAGACACACATTTGGCCTCTTTCCCCATTCTCTCCATAATTAATAATTCAATTTTACAGTTACTTCATTAATTTGATTATATATAGAATAGCTGTTGGGTGAGGTGTTGCCTTTCCTTGAAAAGAAAAAGTAATTGCAATTTTTCTCTGGGCTCTCCTGTTCTCAGTTATTCATCTGCTACAAATATTACTTTTAGTAATGACAAGGTGGCAGCAACAAAGATCATGAACTCAGTCATAGTTTGCATTTGGATTAATGTAATATCAGAAGTGAGAAAATTATTGGATATTAATTCCAAAGGATTAGGCATTCCCAAACCCCTGTGGATTACACCCACATTACTGGCAGTGGAAACCCAGGGGTTTTTTTGTTGTTTTTTTTTCATTTTAAGCCCTTTACCACCAATACTTTAATTATTCTCCCCTTTCACTACTTCATTACATTATCCTTAATAGCAGGGAATCTCAGGATGGTTTGGGTTGGAAGGGAGCTTAAAGCCCACCCAGTGCCACCCCAGCCATGGCAGGGACACCTTCCACTGTCCCAGGCTGCTCCCAGCCCTGTCCAACCTGGCCCTGGACTCTTCCAGGGACACAACATTTATTTATCCCTTAAAACAATCAATTACTGAAGTTTAAGATGTGCAATATCTTTTAGAAAACATTTTTGAGTCCAAAACCAAGACCTTTGTATCCCTGAGATGGTTTCTTTTCCACAGTCCCATTTTTTCCCTACAGACAAAACTGACACAAACCAAAGAACAGAAGTTTGGTAATAAAAGAGTGGGGAAAAAAAAAAGAATTGCTCTTTCTGTTGGAGCAACAACATTCTGTGAGTAGAAAGTTTTGTTAAAAACATACTTTCTTCTAAATTAGTATTATTTTCAGAAAGCTTCTCTATGCTTCAAAAGTGAGTTTCCTTCAGATGAAAAATGTGGGGTTTTTCTTAAGATGAAAACAACATTGAAAAGGTTTTTGTTTGAAGTTACATTCAAGGAGTCACATTTTTTTCAGCTACCAAATATTCATAAAAAAAGTCAGCCTGAGGATTTTGTTTTCCGATTAAAAGCAGGCATTTTTCAATGGAGAAGTTTTGAAGATGAAAAATCTTTAGGAACTTAATCACAGTCTTAAGTGTTTAGAACTTAATCTTAACACATCTCTATCCAGATTTGTCAGTGATATATTACCATAATGCACTATTTTGTTATGCTATTATTTGGATGTTAATAATGTAGTTTCTTGTTTGTTTAATTTTTACTTAATTCTTAAAACCCTTCCTATGGAAATAAATACCAGTAACAAACTTTCCCCTTTTTTGTATATCTGCAAAGTTCCATTAAATAGAGGATCTGGACATTAAATAACACACACTATACTCAAAATATTTTTATGAGAAAAGAAATTTTCACTGTCATCCCCACGGAGACAGGAAATTGGGAACAGAAGTTTAATTCCAATTAAACTCTAATTAATTTTAAATATCTTGGTGTTTAGGTACAACACAATCCCCCAGAGCTGCAGGTGGGATAAGTGGGTGGGAGAGGCCTCTTCCTGGGAATGTTTTGCTCTCCTTGAGACACCAATCTCTGAGGATCCCCTTTCCCATTTGCTACTTTGGGAATAAATTGTATCTCATCAAAGTTGGATGAGTCTGCACCAAAAAGATTTCCAGAGGGAGGAGGAGGAAAATATTTTGTCAGAGGAAAAATTGGCAGCTCTGTCTTATGCTCCAGACAAGACCTTGGTGGTCAATACCTGCTTATTTATTAATAAAATGTGTTATACAGAGCTTTATCCTTATTGACACTGTGAAATATCTTTATTTGGTTCCAGCAGGATTTGGTAAAGGGAGATTTCCTTAGAGATTTTTTTTATCCAGAGCACAAGGACAGGAGCAGCCTTTAGGTGGGTGCAGAAGCTCGTGCAGAGGTTGAACAGGAGCCTGAAAACCCCTTGTGAATTAACAGCCTGGCCAGGGGCCTGGGGACACTTCTGCCACCAAAGGCCATCCCACAGCAGTGGCTTCTTTGCATTCCCGTGGGTGAAAGGCAGAAAAATGCCTCCAGCAGAGTGGAGCAGCCCAAGAACTTTGCTGGCTAAAGCTCACACCAGCTGAGGAGTTGGGCAGATTCATCTGAATTATTTCAAGCAATTCTAGTGGCTGTTTGGAAAGCTGCAGCAGCAGGTGCCAAAGACCTGGTGTCCCCTGAGCAGCAAGGCCAGCAGCACTGCTGTGCTGGGAGCAGTGAGAACCTGAGGATTTACACCAGCACTGCAGCCTCTGGGTCACAGCATTTCTTTGGCTGTCCATCCCTAGCATGCACTTGCTCTGTAACTCCCATCCTAAAATCCACTGTTCCTTTCCCAAGCACAAAGAGGCATGGAAAATTCATCTTTCCAGAGGCAGGGTGGGTTTGTTGTTTCTTTTGAGCAGCAGTGCCAGGAGCCCAGGTTCATTTCAGCTGAAATTCATCCTGCGAGGAGGAGATTTGCAGAGCTCATCACTCCCCTGCTGCCTTCAGCCTGTGGGTTCCTGTGTGAACGGCTGCTCCCCTGAGGACATCCAGGCATCTTCTTTAACACTGACATCAGAAAAACTTCTTTCCCCAAGTCTCCAGACTCTGAGCAAAGCAGCAGCTCTCTGAGCTCTGTGGCTCACCCTGCTCAAAAAAAGAAAATTAGCCATTGGAGGATGATATTCCTGTGTGTGCCCCAGAGATGCTGCACTCTTAAGTGCTTAGTCTGACATAAGGCCTGCATGAGTTAATTAAAAAATAATAATTTTTTCTTCTCATCTTGTGGTTGTCTCCAGTCAGGCAAATATGCTGAAATCACAAAACCAGCAAAGGAATTGCTTTAACTAGGAGATAGGGTATGAATTCAGCATATTTTCTGCATAGAAATATGACATTTGTATGGAAATGACCCATTTTCTTGAACAGGCAGCTATACATCACAGAAGTTTCACTGTAACGTTTATGCAAAAGAGATTGGGAAGCACTTTCCCATAAAGTGCTGATTTTCCCCAGATGAAATAATAAGGCAAAGCAGAATCCAGAAGCTCAGGAGAAACATTTCACTCAATGTCATATGTTCTGGGTGTTTGTTTTGATTTCCATGATGATTCCATGTTTGTCTCTCTGTCTTCTCCCCGAAGGAAGTGCAGGGCTTAGGAAGGAATAATCCATTCTCCCTTTTTTCTTTCCTAATCACATCCCAGCTTCCAAAGGATGGCAGAAGGGCAGCAGGACATTTCCACCCTGCTGCAGGGACCAGGCCAGCCTGGGAAAGGTCAGGGTGGAGGCACAAGGAGGTTTTTCTGCAGGACTGGACAAGGGCTCTGCCACAGGGAGCCAAAATCCCCATGACAAATCCACACTCCCGTGACCTACATTTCCTGGAATATTTGCACAATGCATGTGGCAATTCAGCAATCAGGCAGCACTCTGGGCACACAGCTCAAGGAATGCTGAGGGATCAGTGCTTTGCAGCTCTTCCTTTCAAATGCAGCATGTTATGGCCTGGTATTCCAGGGGCTGAGCTGCTTCTAGCTCTGGGGCCAAACCCAGAGTAAGGATCAGCAACACAAAATCAAAACCAACACCAACACATCCATAGAAAGGTGCTATAGCCATAGAATACATAACTAGCAAGTCATTTTTAGGCTGCTTTTATTACAAAATTACAATTTGAATTAATAGTTGCACAAGTACAAGATTGTTTTTATGCCAGTGCTGAATGAAACGCTCTGACCTCGTTCAACCCCACCGAAGTCAAGTGCAAAATTCACCCTGATATGCATGAGAAATTCTTTGAGCTTATCGTGAATTAAGGTATAGCTTGTTCTGATGATGAATTGAAATGATTTCAAATCAATTAGAACAGAAAAGACACATCCCAAACTAGATGTTCACTGAGCTCAGATTCTTGATTTACAGCCCAACATCCTGACCCTAAATGGAAATCCATACATCACTGAGGCAACATAATCAGACTTCAGATACCTTACTTTAGAGCAGGATATTTTTTTCCCCCTGTTCAAGCCAATTGCTGGGAAATTAATAGCAACCAGAGTAATTAGCAGTGCAGATATTTCACCATCAGAACTCTGAGAGCATAGCAGAGGTTTCCAATGCACGCTCAACAACCCCTTTCCTTTGCCTATAAAACCAGCCCTGGTCATTTTGGCCACTGCTTTATTTCACAAATGTGGAACAGCTCTGGAACAGCTCATGATTTACTGGAAGTCCTCTGGAAGAGTAAAAACCTTCCAGGCTTGTGCTCAGCCACTAAGCACCACTCCTTTCAAAACAGAAAAGAAAATTTAAGTCACTTGTGCCAATGTGACATTAATGGAAGCAGCTTCTTTTTTGGGGGGGTGTTACAGAAAAGGACACGCCGTGGAAATGTGATTTCCCCTAGTTGCATGACTATTTATATAGAGAAATAGAAATTCATATAAATGTATACATTTCTATAGATACACATTTTGTACACCGTAGGCATATACATACATACATACATATATACACAGGGTGTTATATACACATCCAGATTTGTATATACATATATATAAATATATATACACACGCAAATGCACACACAGCTTGCTTTGGAGCCAGCTAGAGTTATAAATTCTCCCTCCCCCACAGAGCCAGGATGATCTGAGCTGCCTCTGCTCAACACCCCACGGTTGTCTCTCCAGCCCGAATTAAATATAATCCTCATTATTCTGCTTCTCTGGTGCCTGAGAAACTTGGCAACCTCTCTGGGTGACTCGAGATGCAGCAATTCCTCCTGCCTTGCCTCTCCTAACCTATTCTAGGAGATGCAATATGCTGCTAAGATTAAGTGTCCAAAATGCTAATATGTCTGAGAAGTGCCTCCACTGACCTACATCGGGAATGTAGGTCGGAAAGGAGCTATTTTTAACCAAAATGCCCATATTTTTAATTCCAGTCCAAAGCAAGCCACATTCCTGAATCTCCCAGAAGTTTGCAAAGATTGAATTTTACACTTCTCTGGTGTAATTATAGGTACATACTTAGATTTACACACAGTATATACAGCACATACTCAGCGTTTCCGTGACACACGAGGCACTCGCTCCTGCTTGGAGCTGACAGCAACTAATTTTAGGAACATCTCCTCCTTCTCCCTGATGCGTACCTGTTGGGGATCCTTCTTTATCAGGGCTTTGTGCTCTGAAGGCTTGGACAGACTCTGGTTGGCTCTGGTTGGCAAAGGCCTGTGACACCACCACGGCCAACCTGGCCAGGCTGCCAGCAAGCTGAGGGCACTCCAGGCGGGGCAGAGGGAAGTCTCGAGGTGCAAAACACCACTCTACAGAAAAACCCAACAGAGAGAACTGTGTTTTCACTTGGTCTCCACTCCAGGCACAAACAGAGGGCTCAGGGTGTGTCCTCAGCCCAAGGAGGATCTGTGCATGCAGACACGTAAAAGCAATTCTGGGAACGCCAGCGACCTGCAGGCTGGTGAGAGCTTGGGCTAAAGGCAGGAAAAACAGGGTCTGGGAGCTATTTGTTACCTGCTCTAAAACAAGGGTTTGCAACAAGGATTTCATGTAGTTATTGGCTGTCTCGAAGCCAGCGAGAGGCACTTGACTTTCAGGTGCCGTTCTCACTGTCAGCCTTGGCAAAATTCCCACATGTCACAGCTTAGCCATTGCCATTCCTTCCATCAGCCTCCCTGGCTGCAGTGCCACAGCCCCCCACTGCTAACAGGAATAAATACAGGAATATATATATATATATATATATATATATATTTATCTACATAAATTACATCCATCCACAATTCTTCATTGGTTTAAAACTGGAGGGGACAATTGAGCATGGACTGAACAATTACTCTCTGCCTTAATCAGTGCCTTGACTCTTCCTCAGGACCCCTCAGGGCTGGGACTTGCCCTTTTTTTGAAGAAAACACTGACATCAACTGGATCTAAAAAAGACTTTTTACTTGCCATATCTCTTTGCTTGCCAATACTATCCACTTTCCAAAGCAGCCAGGTTTTTGGGTCACTGCAAGAAAACATAACAGAAGTGATGCCACAGGAAATGTCTCTCTGATTATTAAGAATGCATTTAGCCACAGATTTATTCCAGCAGTGCTTTGGGGACAACTGATCAGTCCTGCCCTTGCATGGCAGTTTAACAGCACCAGAGAAACCTGGATGTGCTCCCTAAAAAAGACAGACAAGCTTAACTGACCAGCATCCATAACCAAGGCCTAATTTTTGTAAAGCTCATTTTTCACCAAAGCACCACAACATGAATTTTCTCAGAGCTCCCAGCACACACGGGGCTGGTGGCTCCAGTGGTGCAGGACCCCAAGGAATGGATTTCTCAGGTGGAGCAGCTTGGCTGGTCCCATCCAACCCTGAAATCTCACAAATGGGGATTTCTGGCATCTCCCTTTGAGTCAGACCGTGCTGGCACTCCCAGGACACAGCAGAGTGAAGACGTTTCAGCTCTGAGTGCCAATTCCTATGCTCTTTGGAGCAGAGATCCCTCACTCTCCAAGGAAAAGAAGCACAAGAATTAAAGTCCTATCATGGGAATTTTCACACTGCAATGTTTCCCTCTCTCTCTCTCTGGTCATAGCAGTGATAAAATCAAACTGAACAATTGCAGGTCAAAAAAACCTGCACAAACCCAAAACATTAATTAACTTTGATTTGCAAAGCAAAAGCCTCCAAGGTTCAAAGATGGACTTTGGTTCAAGGGTTATTCAGATAATGGACATTTTATATATATATTTAAACACGTAAAATAATTTGGAGACCAAGTACAAACCCAAAGGTTTATGTATCTTTCTATAAAACTCAGTTTAGGACAGTTACTGTTGGGACTGACTTAGGCTTAAACAAGTATAGCCTGAAAAAATGACCAAAAAATACATTCCTGTAATTCTTTAAGGTGTAATCCACCTACTGTCTCTAGAAAAGCAAAGGAAAGCAAGAAAAAGAATGCATATAACCCCCATAAGCAGTATATTAATGCCACTGTAACATTTGGGGAATGTCATTAAATTCAGATAAGGTCCCTGTAAGACAAAAAGTCCCAAACCTTTCTTCAGCTTTTTTTTTTGGTTGGTTGTTTGGGTCTTAGATTAATTGTCACAGGAGTCCCTCCTCAGGAATGGTGCTGGGTGCCACCACCACCAGCAGGGACGGCAGTGCCACCAGAGGCAGCAGCACAAATGAAGTCTTTCCCATTCCAAAAGTGATTTATCACAATTCAGGAATTCCTGCTTGGAATCATTCACGCCCTACTGCAAAACCTGATCAGGGCAGAGAACCTCCCTCCCTGGCACCGTGCTCCAAGGCCAAGCCAAATTGCTGTGCCACATGCCATGGGCAGGATATTCCTCCATTTGCTGGAATTCCCAAGAACAGAGAGAGTCACTCCTTGGCTAACCTGAAATATCTCTTCAGGATTCACAGAATATATAGGGTATTCTTGAGAGATTTAGAAAATTCTAGTGGAAAAATAAAGACATTAGGAAAAGTAAATGGACATTAAAGATTCAGGATAGGACATAGGACTTGGTTGTGAATATTTTTTGCTCTGCCCTCTGTTAGTATCTGTTCTTTTTAAGGCAACCAACAGCTGAGTCTTGCATGTCCACACCTCTCAATAATGCCTAAAAATAACCCCACACTCCAGATCAACATCCTTAACCTTCAAAAATATCAGGATTGATGCACCACCCACCCTCCAGAGACCACCCAGCATGAATGTGGCACAGAGCCTTCCTGCAGCTCTGCTCTTTGAGCCTTTTCCTCTCAGTTTCTCACAAAAATTATCCATCTGACACCATCCTGATAACACCACAATACTGACCAATTTAGCAGAGGAAATGCCACCACAGGGAGGTGTTTCCAAATACTTCCACAGGGATCAAAAATAACCTACAGGGGTCACCCCAGCAGCCTCCTGGGGAACCCTGTGCTTTGCTCTCTGAGCACAGTCAATGGTTTCACAGAAATCTGCCAAACTGCCCCAAGAAACTGAACAAAAATGAGATAATGACAGAATTTCACAACTGGGAAACTGTAAAGATCGAGGAAAGACATTTTAAAGAAGTTGTAGGAAACACAGTTGTCAGAGCCTGTCAATCACAGAAACACAGATGCCCTGGGTTGGAAGGGACCTCCATATTCTTGCTCTCAAAGAAAAAAGATAATACTAACAAAGTATTTCCAAATAATTTGCAATTGTTACATTAGTAATCTTCTTGGCTACTTGGTCACCAATGCCATTTGAGCTAAACAAATTTGTCTTTAAAATCAAAAGCCTTAAAGATTGTTCGGTTATTTTGGGAGTGAGGTCAATCAGAGAATCACTGAATTGATGGCAAACCCATTTTCCCTGTACCATTACTCATTTTATTCTGAAACAGTCCCATGGAGTACTTGTCTCAAAATACTTGAATCCACTTAATAGATGTTGTAATTTTCTGAGATCAGATTTTGCTCTTCATTCAAGTCTGTTGACTAAAACTGAGCATAATGTGGTGTCTCAACATTGGCTTCAAGGGAGCAGAATTGGGCCTCCCCTCCATTCCCACTCAAGGGTTTGTTCCAAGCACGTTCCAATTCTTCCACTGCCCAATCAAACCAGAAATATTTCTAGAACTGGAAAAAAAAAAAGTATTTCCACTCACACCAGAATTAAAAAATAGGAATTTTTTGTACAAAGAGCTGTTGTGAGCTACATCCTGGGTCGATTTGCATTTCTTCCATGGAGAAAAAAATGTGTTGTACCGTGTACAACACCAATACATAACTGTGTACACACAAATACATAACTGTGTACACACAAATACATAAATACATAAATTCTCTGAGAACCTCAGCCACAGATTGAAAACCAAGCCTTGGAAAAACTCAGAAAATAGGAACATGCAGCACACAGAGCCTGATTTCCTAGTGTCCATAAATCCACGTTGTAAAAGCAAGTGCCTTTGGAAGAAGGGCAATCCTGGAACAAGTTCACCCTGGGGTGGCTGGAGCTCTGCCAAGAGTTGTATCTGTGGTAAAGCAATGTCCTGAGCAGTGAACTCCCACACTCAGAGCCAAATTCTACATGCTGCTCTTCACGTGAACATCTCTGTTAAACCTCAACCCCAACCATGACGTCTTCTTCGTGTGAAGTGGCTACTTGAAGCAAGTGGAGGCAGCACAGAGATCATCAAGTGCTGCTGGCACACCCAAGTGCTTCAGGAGAACAGCCTCACATTTTGGAGAGACCTTTCCCCCCTTTCAAAGTTCTCAGAGAACAAGTTGGACAAACCCACTCATTTCTAGCTTAAAACCAAATCAGCTGCGCTGCCACACTCAAAGGTGGTTTTTGTCTGGAAAGGTCTCTGACAAAATCTGGAGCTGCCACAGCTTAACTCATGTTCACTGAAGCTCCTAAGAAATGAGATTCTCACTCTCCAATAACACTCTAATCACAGCAGTAGGCAACAGGCTTTCCAAAATTCCCATTATCACTCATACCATAGCATTTAACAACTTTCTATTGCTGTTGATACACTCAAGAGATTCCATGAAGCCATTTCCAAACAAATTTTTTAACCTAGGGTACAATGTGATGGTGACATCAATGACAACATCCAGAAAATACAAAAAGCACCAATAATTGAGCACCAGGATCATCCTTTCCATTTCCCTGTGTGCAGCTGTTGGCTGGGACTGGGGCTTACCTGGCCTTGCTGTTCTTTTCCACCTGTAGGAAGAATTTCAATGGTCAGTGAGGGAATAAACCAAACACTTGCTGAAGGCTTTACTACCACAGGTTGAGCTGCTCAGGCTGACAGCAGGTACTTGTACAACCATGAAATCAGCTAAAAAATTATTTATTTCACATAGCATCCCATCAAACAGCTCTAATGCAACTGCAGATCATTTGATTTTATTTGAATCCTTCCCAGTAGCATTATGCTACATAATGCTACCAATGCTACTGCTGACAAAGACAGAATTATCATTAACACTCCCTATTAATTAGGAGGAACCTGGGTTGGAGCATGCAGAGTGTCACCCACTGCAGGTCAGATATGATGGATCCACTTTTTTTCCTGCAATGGGAAAGGAATGCTGCTACCCACTCAGCCTCAGCTCAACACAACGAAAAAGCAAAATAAAAGTCATCAAAACACCCTTTAGATATCACACTTAGACACTGTCAACACTTCCAGAGCAAATCATCCCCAAAATCATCTCAGTACACAAGGGAAAGGAAGTTTCCTACACAAGGAAAGAAAAATAACTCAATGTAAGCCAAAAATTATCTCTTTTAATACAAAATTCCATTCTCATAGAACAAATTTATTTCCACTGAATAAATAGATCTGCTCACCGTCCACGGGCGAGATTACTGCCTATAGTAAGGATGAAATTCTCTTGCCTTTCTGCAGTTTAATTAAAATATAAACATTATTTGCAACTGGCTTTACTCTATTTGGATACAAGTATGAACATTGGGGCTTTGAGCACATTGCCAAATGTATACAGCACCACTCTCACTGGGGGTTGTACTTTAACCTGATTTATACAGCTCCACGCATCACTTGCATGTAGGCTTATCAATGTAATTATTACAATTATGATAAGAAGGATCTGGCCTTTGCACTTGCATGTTTAATACTCTTAGCACGTGCATGCTCTTCCACTATCTATTAAAAACTCAGCAAAACAAACAAATGAGCAAACCCCAACGGGTCAGAGCTGAAGGCAGCAGTGAGGAAACACAATCTCAACTCAAGAGAGGAAATTGCAATGTGTAATATTTTTACTGATGGCATGGAGGGTGATGCCAGCTTTACAGGGGTTCAGAGCTGTCCCTCCATCTCCAGACACACACAGCTGCTACCAAGGCTGGAGAAATGACTCTCCAAGAGTAAAGCTCACCATGAGCATCCTGCCCAGAGCTGTAAATAGCAACATTGTGGGGAGAGCAAGTATTTATGGGTTTATCTCTGTTAAAACATGTTGTGTGGGGTGAAACCGAGCTGCTCCCCAAGGAAAGGGCAGGTGGTGGGGAGGGCGACCTTGGCACTGTGATCCTCTGCCGGGAGGTGACAGACCCTGGTCCCAGCAGCACCTTTGGGGGAGCAACCTCGATTCACCGGGACAAAACACCCTGACCGCTGATGGACACAGTGGGTATTTCTGGATTAACCCCACTCTCTGGACACGTTGGGTATTTCTGGATTAACCCCACTCTCTGGACACGTTGGGTATTTCTGGATTAACCCCCCTCTCTGGACACGTTGGGTATTTCTGGATTAACCCCACTCTCTGGACACGTTGGGTATTTCTGGATTAACCCCACTCTCTGGACACGTTGGGTATTTCTGGATTAACCCCACTCTCTGGACACGTTGGGTATTTCTGGATTAACCCCACTCTCTGGACACATTGGGTATTTCTGGATTAACCCCACTCTCTGAAGGCCCTCGGGGCAGCGCCCGGCTGTGGGGGCTCCCCATGGCGGCCCTGCCCGCCCCGGGACAAGGCGCCCGCGGGTTCATTCGGCGGGGCGAACGGGGACAGGGAGCGGCGTCGGGAGCTGCTCCAGGCCGGGATGGAATCCAGGATCGAGTCCAGGATCAATCCTGGGATCAATCTCGGGATGAATCCCGGAATCAACCCCGGGATCGAGCCCGGGCCCTCCGGCCGCGCCGCCGCCCCTCAGCGCTGGGGCTGGGGCGCCACCTGGCGGCGGCGAGGGCTCCGCGCCCGGCCCGGGACCGCGGGGACAGCGCCGGACAGAGGGACACGGCCGGACAGAGGGACACGGCCGGACAGAGGGACACCGCCGGACAGAGGGACACCGCCGGCGACAAGACACCAACGCGGACAAGATACCAACCGGGACCCGCCCGGGCAGGGAAATGCCATGGTCTTTGGTCTCCCTGCGGTAGCAGCGGGAGAAGGGCGGCGCGGCCGCTGGGATGGATGCTTTGCTTTCCCAGATCGCATCCCCCCATTCCAAAGTGGAAATGCGGTTTAATCCGGAGGGGTGGGAGCTCTCTGAGTGCTCACCCCGCTGCCAGCACCGGCAGCATCCCTGCGATGCCTCCCGGTGCCTCCAGCAGGCCGGGAAGCAGCGCTCCGGCGGGATGCGCTCCCAATTTTCCCGATATTTTTAACTGTCAGGACAGTGCGGCAGGGATACAGATCGCAAATCGGATTTGTGACAGTCTCGGGTGGTATCTTGGCAAGAGACGCTGTACAGGGTTTTTTTTCTCTGTTAACATCACAGTGCATCGAACTGTTATTAATAAAATAGCGCTCAAGGTTATGGGGGGAAGGAAATCTCTGTGGAGGAAGCTGAAGTTTCAGGTTCAAGCTTTGTATTCCTATATATATATATATATTTGGGGGTGTATATATATATATATATATCTGCAATTTTTTTCAAAACGTTTTATTAGGAAAGCTATACCAGACGCATCACTGTACAATGATTTAACATTACCTTTACAATTTATATTCACTTGAAATTACAGAATAAATATATGCACATTGTTGTACCTTTGTGTGTGTGTGTGCGTGTGTGCGTGTATGGGTGCATGAGAGAAAACATTAAAAGTGCTTCCTACAAAGCTGTTAGTGAGAGGCGCCCATTAGCTTTTGGTTTTTTGGTTTTTTTTTTCCTTTTTTTTTTTTTCTCTGTATATTTGCATGTCGCTTTTATTAGGAAAGTGCGGATGTCCTCCAAAAAAAAAAAAAAAAACAACAAAAAAAACCCCATGGCGTCATGATGAAGTGTCACTGAGCATCCCCTAGGTGTGTGCGCCACGTGGTGACATCCTTTGGGCTGCTCGGCTCCGGGTGGCTTCCCCCAGCCCCCGGGATTCCCCCCGAGCCCCCCTGGAGGGGCTGGGCTGGCGGAGGGTGAGGGTGAGGAGTGTGCGTGCGAGGGAGGGAGAGAGACAAGAGTGAGACATTCGAGCAAGACCCTCCCCTCCCTTCCCTCTTGCAGTTTCCAGGCATGCAGCAAACTGCGCTCGTTTGCTTCTTTGCATTATTTTTTTTTTCTCTCTTTTAAATAAATGTACAGAATCTGTGCCATGATGGGCAAGAAGAAAGCAGGCCAGAAAATGCCATCTTCCCTCCCCTTCCCCTCCAAGGGAAAATATCAAGGAAGTTTACTGCCAACGGAAAAAGAAAAAAAAAAAGGAAAAAAAAAAGAGCCAACGAACAAAACAAACAACAAGAATAAAGAAAATAAAAGAAAAGGGAAAAGAAAAAAGAGAGAAAGAGACACACATAGAATTTACTTAATCAGGATCAATACAAAGATCCCCGATAATAATAATAATAATATAATAATAATAATATACCTTTAGACATGGCACAGTCAAAGTCTCAGTTTCAGTATAAAAAATAATGATTGATTAACATCTGCTGGCAAAAGTCTGCGAAGGCACTTCGTCGATTACTGATCTGAGAAGGGCCCTGCCCCGCAGCGCGCACATCTGGCGGGGCAGAGCGCACAGCTGGATCCTCTGCTCGCGGGCGGCGGGGCCGGGCGGGCGGCGGGGCGGCGGTCAGAACCGGTACGTGGTCTTCTCCAGGACTTCGAGGTAATCCGGCTTGGTTTGGAGTTTGGCCCTTAACTCGAGGTATTCGCTTGTGGGGGTTTGGTGGTCCGGGAAGCCCTTGCCGGCCGCGAAGAGCAGGGTCTCCTTCAGCCGGGCGTCCTGCTGCAGGTCCGGGTATTGCATCCCGGGGGGGTGGACGTGCAGTTCCTTCAGCTTGGGCACTGTGCCGTAGAGGCAGTCCACGAACCCCACGGCGCAGGGCGGCGGGCGGTCGCGGTCCCGCGGGGCTCCCCCCGCCGCCGCCGCCCCGAGCGCGCCCGCCGCCAGCCCTCCGCCCGCGGGGTGCTGGGGGTGCACGGCCACGATGGTGTTGAGCTGCGAGCTGGACACGGCCAGGCTCCACTCCTGCTCCTTCTCCAGCAAGGTGCGGTAGCTGCTGCCCGGCTCCGGCGCGGCGGCGGGGGCGGCGGGGTGGGCGAAGCCGCGCTCGCCGCCGCCCCGCAGCAGCTCGGCCGCCTCGCCGCCGCCGCCGCCGCCCGCCGCCTCTTCCTCCTCGCGCGGCTTGTAGATGGGGTTGTTGCACATCTGGGTCACCGGGTGCGGGATGTAGTCGTAGACGTGGCCCGCCGGGGGCGCCTTCTCCGGGGAGCGCTCCCCGGGGCCCCCCCCGCCGCCGCCGCCGCCCCCGCCGCCGCCGCCGCCGCCGCCCTCGGGGAAGAGGCGCGGGCAGCGCAGCGGCACCGCGCCCAGGTCCGCCGCCTCCGCCCGCGGGCCGCGGAACGGCAGCTTCCGCCGGCGGCGGCGCAGCACGAAGGCGAAGAGCCCGGCGGCCACCAGCACGGCGGAGAAGAAGAGGACGAGGAGGCTGAGGATGAGCACGGAGAGCGGCACGGCCGCGGCCGCGGCGGCCGGGGGCAGCTCGTAGGCGGCCGCGCCGGTGGCGGCGGGCGGCGGCGGGGCGGCGGCGGGCGGCGAGGCGGCGGCGGCGGGGCGCAGGGCGGCGGGGCACAGCGCGGCCAGCTCCAGCGAGCGCAGGTCGCGGCGGGCCAGCGGCTCGGGGCTGGCGCACAGAACCTCGCCCACCACGCTGACGGAGCTGAGCGCCTCCAGCCACTGCTTGAGCGGCACCAGGTCGCAGGTGCAGTCCCAGGGGTTGAGCTTCAGGTCGATCTGCACGATGGCGTGCAGGTGCTCCAGCACCCCGGCCACCGGCAGCGCCAAGAAGTGGTTGTTGCGCAGGTTGAGGCGCGCCAGGGAGGTGCCGGCGAAGGCGTCGGTGGGAAGCGTGCGGAGCAGGTTGTCGTTGAGGAAGAGGAGCTTCAGGTTGGGCATGAGGCTGAAGGCCGCCGGCTGGATTTCCCTGATAAGGTTGTACTCGAAGTACAGGTAATGCAAACTCTGCAGGCCCCGGAACATGCCCGGGGTGAGCCGCTCGATGTCGTTCCCGTTCAGGTACAGGCTCTTGAGGTTCGGCAGGTTGATGAACGCCCCGTCCTGCACGTAGGAGATCCGGTTGTTCCCCAGGTGTAAGAGATCCAAGGAGGAAAAATTCCAGAAATCGGAGCGGTAGATTTTCTGGATCAAATTCCCGCTCAGGTACAGCTTCTTGGCGTTCAAGGGCCTGGGCAGGAGCTCGGAGATGTTGTGGAATCCCCGCTCCTTGCAGTTGACCGTCAGGCCCAGGTCGTTGATGTGCAAACTGCAAGAGCAGCCGGTGGGGCAGATGATGGGGATGGGGGGCCGGGTCTGGTAGGCAGCCACGGGAGGTTGGTTGGGCCCCGGGTACAGGCCACGGGGGGTCGGGGGAGGCCGGGGCGCCCGGGGCTGCTTGGTGGGCTTGGGCTGCTTGTTGGACGTTTTGTACTCAACAGAGGAAGCGGTGAAATGGAAGGAGGACAGCATGGAGGAAGGCTTGGTAGGCCACGCGTTCTCCTTGCTGGAGGACAGCTGAGGGATGCCCAGGCTGGCTTCCACCTCGGAGTCGGACAGCATGGGGCAGAGCTTGCTCCTCTTGATCTCCCGCAGGTCCTTCCCGTGGAAGTGGAAGGGGGTCTCGCAGGTGATGTCCCCCACCAGAGCGGTGTAGGGGATGCGCTCCAGCCAGCTCTTGAGCTGCACGATCTCGCACGTACAGTTCCACGGGTTCTCCTCCAGCTGGATCTCCATCAGGCTCCTGCCAATGTGGTCCAACATCCCGCGGTACGAAAGGACTTTGAGGCGGTTCCCCCGCAAGTCCAAGTGGGTTAAGGACACAGACTTAAATAAATTGGTGGGAAGCATGGGGATAAGATTGTCATTTAGGATAAGGACCCTCAATTTACTTAGGTTTCGAAATGCCCCGCTTTCAATCCGTTTAATGACATTGTAATCTGCCTGCAGATATTCCAGACTTTCCAAACCCAGGAAAGTGTCGTTCCTGAAAATGTCCAATTTGTTTTCGTGCAAATACAACCTCTTCAGAACTCGGAGCCCGTTAAAAGCCCCCGTCTGAATGTCCTGCAGTGCATTGTTCCCAAGGTTAATAGATACAGCATTGTTCAAGTGAAGAAAACTGTTGGTGTACAATTTCCTCATGGAATTCCTCTGCAGATAAAGTTTAAAAGGTCTCGACCACGACTCTGTTATCTGACTAATATTTATAAATCCCTTGTTGTCACAATGTATATGGAAAAGGCTCTCCTTCACTTCACAGTAACATGGATCAAAGCAGGGCTCATCCAGTTCCTCCGAGTCCTCTATCAAGGGAATAGGTGTAGTCCATGCTAGAGCAATTGTGCTTAGAAGAATTATCCACAACATCCTTCCTTTATGAAGCCTCTCTGCCGTGGAAGGTTTCATCATTTGTTGGTGTTTACAAAACTGCAACGGGAAGAGAAACACAGATTTCAGTATTTCTGCCCTGCCCCTCTCCTTCCCCTAAGCCCCTACCTGCTGGACTCATGTCGGGCTCCTGGAAAGTTCAGCAATTGTTGGGCAGACGTTCCCAACCAACTCCAGGGGTGTCGGCTGGGCGAGCCTTGCCCTGATTTATACTTGGGAGATGTTAGAGGGCTGCATCACGCGATAGCAGCCTGCCTCGCTCCCCTCCCCGTGGTAAATGCCACCTATAAAGAGGACAGCACATGCAGCCCCGCACGGCACCACGAGCACACCGAACGTGTTGCGTCTCTCCACGTTTCCCAGGCTTGGGAACTGCCCGCATCTCATCCCCGGCTGCAGTTTTAGCCCGGGAGCCATCACAGCCCGCCTCGACTCCGGGGGGGAAGCACACCAAGTGTGGGCACATTTCTCCATTGTCGCACCACATCCTTCATCCATGCAAACTCCCAAAGTTATTGGACCTCCACCCTCAGATCTCCTTCCTCCCTCCCTCCCTCCCTCCCGCCCGGCTCGATGCGTTCCACACGCGAGTTGCAGGGAATGTGCGAGCTGTGCTGGTGTCCCTGGCAGAACGGCTCCCCTCAGAAATCCCCACAGCATCTTCACCGGAGTAAATGGTTAACGACCCTGATTGGGAAGGAAATCTTCCCCTCGCGAACGCGCCCCGGTGAATTAATGCAACCGGTATATTATCAGATAAATACACACCACATATTAGTCATTTTAGCTGATTAAAGCATTTAGAGATGATTAATCTTTCTAAAGCACATGCCCATGCGATCAGCAGATCTAAAGGGAAGTGACAGCTGAAGAGGCACCTAGGATTGAAACGCTCAGCCTGCCTTGGATTAGGGCATTTTGTGCCCCCAGGACCAAGCAGGAGACCCGGTTAAAAAGCTGAAAGTGGAAGAAAAAAAAAAAAATACCTTGACACTTACCAGCCGATAAATTCTCTATCCTACTATACACGATTCCGAATGAAGACACCATTCTTCTCCAATCAGATGAAAATAATACTGCCCTAATGAGATGCAGCTCCTTCAACATATGGTTTCACCCTTCCTTTCACCAGATATTTTAAATGTATGGGCACAGGGAAACGCTAAGGATGGGAATAATACCAGTGGTGATGCAGCCTTCCTTGAATCCCTGAAATGCCCATTAGAATGATTCGGAGCGATCATTGCTTTTAGTCTCAATCTCCCAATAAAAAGGTCCTTTTTGCCTTCCTCGTGTAAGAACTAGAAAAAATTGCCCCCCATCCGTAAACTTAAGAGCAGAAAGATGCATTTAGGGGAGAGAAATGCCAGAGGAACAGAAATCCTTAGGATCAACTTGCAAATGAAACCCTCCCCTGTGGGAAAGAGGAGATGGTTGAAAGCACGAAAAGAGAAATACCCCCTGCAATTAAAACCAGCATCTAATTGGGGAGAAGGGAGAGAGACGAGAGCTATATTGCAGTATCAATCTCTCCGTCTCCTTTGCAAAATATTAGCCACTTAAGTTCTTTCTCTTCTGCAAGGGCTGTAATAAAAATAAAAAAATAAATAAAGAGGATTATTATATCTTCTTTTTGGAAGAGGGGGGTGTCTTTGACCCTAGGCGGAAACAAAAGGATCCAGAAAGGTTGTACTTACCGGTTTGCAGGAGAGATTTTAGCACATCGTTACCAAAAAAAAAAAAAAAAAAAAGGCAAAAGAAAGGAAGGGGGAAAAAAAGAAAGCTCGAGTTTAAAGATTGCTGGTTTGTCTCTGCCTCTCCCTCTCTGTGGCTCTCTCTCCCTCTCTCTCTACTCCTGCTGAAGCTGAGGCAAAAGGAAAAAAAAAAAAAAGATAAAAAAAAAAAAAAGGAGAGGAAAAAAAAAAAAAAAAAGAAGCAAGCCTGAAACGTGCTGGGAATGCAATGAGCCCCTCAATGATCCTTTTTAGGATGCAGAGCTGCTGTTTGGCACACTCAATGGAGGAGGGAGGAGAGGGGCTGCTGCAGGCTCCAGCGCCGCCGCCGCCTTCCCCGGGCAGCAGCAGCAGCGGCAGCGCGGAGCGGGCGCCGGGCGCGGTGCGCGGCTGTGCGCGGGTGCGGGGCGCTGCGGGGCCGTGTGCGTGTGTGCGAGTGTGTGTGCGTGTGTGTGTGTGTGTGCGCTGCCGCTCCTGCCCTGGATCAGGCTCCTCCACGTCATGAAAATCAGCTTCAAGAAGGGGAACAAACGGAGGGGGCGCGCTCGGCTCCAGGTCGGGGGCGCGCATTTGGGAAGCCCTGACTACACAGTTTTTTTTTCCCTTGCCTTTTTTTTTTTTTTCCCTATCCTTTTTTTTTTTCCTCCTTTTTTTTTTTTTTTTTTTTTTTTTTAAGAGGGAAGGAGGGGGCTGCTTGGCGGAGAGGAAGGGAAGTGGGAAACGGGCAGATGGGGGAGGAAAAAAACCTGAGAAGAATCAGAGAGGGGGGAAAAAAAGCCGCCGGGATGGGGCAGAATTTGCACCCACCCCCCTTTCCAAAAAAAAAAAAAAGAAAAAAAAAAGAGGGGGAAAAAAAGGGAACAAAAAGCCCAAGTCTGGAGGAAATCAAAGCTGCTCTGACTGCGAGTGCCAGCCGAGGGCTGCGGCGGGGAGCAGCGCGGGGGTCCCGCTCCGGCCGCCCCGCTGCCCCCGCATCACCGCCTGCTCCGCCCGGTGCTGCCCGCCCGTCCCGGGGCCGCTCCCGCCCCGAGCCTCGCCGGGATCCCGCAGCTTCCCGCAGAGCCGAACACCTCGGGGAGACACCGCGCACCTCCCGCGTCCTCCCGGCGTGTGCGCGGAGGCGGAGGGGCCGCGCCCGCGGTGCCCGCCCGCCCCGGGAGCTGCCGCAGGTAACGGGGCTGCGCGGGGCGCGGCGGATCCGCGGAGGGGGGCGAAAGTTGGTGCGGGAGATGCGCGGGGGGCTCGGGGGGCTGCGGGGGCTCTGCCTTCCCCCGGCCGGGTGGGAATTGCTGCGGGCAGGGCGGGCGGTGAGCCCCGCGCTGCTCCGCGCATCCCCGCTGTCCGCACCCGCGCACTCATCCGCGCGTAACTCCCGGGGCATCCCGCACCCCCCTCCCGCACCCCGCGGTGGCTCGGCCGGGAGAGACTTAACTGGAACCGCGGCTCGGGAGCGAAAAGTTCGGGGGCAGAGCCGCGGGAGCGGGCGGGAGGTGCCGGGGGCTCCGCGGGCTCCCGCCGCCCCGGGGCCGCTCTGCGCGGGCAGGGGCGCAGCCTCCGCGCCCGCGGACACGCAGCATCTTCCCCCGGCTGCCGAGCTCTCCTCCGCCGGTGCAATATGGACGCACCGCTCGCTCCTAATTAAATTGCTGCATCATTCATTTTCTGACGCGGGAGCGACATGGGGTACGGCAGGCTCCGAGCACCGACACCCCCCGTTCGGAACGGGGGGGAGGCGGGGAAAAAGGGCCGGAGGGGGAATCACAACAGTTTGTTCTCGCAACAAGCTCGCACCTTGGCGGGCTCGGCAGCAACTCAGGAAAGGCACCTAAGGCAGCAAACCCCGCTGGGTTTGGGGGGCAGCCCCCCCTTCCCCATGGATGCCGCCCGTGGGGCAGGGTCGGGGGGCGCGGGGGGAGCCCTGACCTTGCAACTTTGCCAAACGGCCCCGAATTTCGCTCGTTTTCCTCGCCAGAGCTGCTGCCGTCGGGCTGTGCGGAGGGGCTGGCACAGGGCAGGGATGGCCCTGGAATGCGGAGCGCGGAGCGCTGCGGGGATGGACGGACATCCCGCCGGGTGCCCCGCAGGACACACGGACACCCCTGTGCCCCCTGCCCGGCTGTGACACGGCACAGCCCCGCGGGATGCCCGGGGGAGGAGGAGGGAGGGGACGGCCCCGCACCTCCCTTCCCATCCTTTATGCCCCCGCGGTTTCCCGGAGGGCTGAGGAGCCTCAAATGGACACAGAGAGGCGGCTCTCCCGGGGTTTGTCCAGGCCATGTCCCCTTGTCCCCTCAGCCAGGAGGCAGAAGTCACCGCGGGCCATCCCCTGCATCTCCCTCCAGCCTCAGCAGCTCCCGGCCCTTGTCCGTGCTCGGTGTGAGTGTGACTGGCAGCAGCTCCGGGGAAGGGTACGGCTGATGTAACCAAGATTAGGACGTCACTCGCTTATTAATGATAATTATTATTATTGGCAAGCCAGCTATCTCCTTGCCAGAGCCCATCCTGGAGCTGTGGGGATGCTGTCAGCAGGGTGGGAGCTGGCAGGTGCCCTTTGGCTGCCTCTTGCCAGCCTCAGCTGTCATCACCGAAATGCACCTTTCCCTTCTTATTGTGAGAATAAGGGAGGAGACCCAACTTAGAGGTGGGTGCTTGGGCAATTAGTGTGCCTTGCAGAAACATCCTTACACGGTTCTGTTCCACCAGAGGAGAGCGTTCCCCTGCTGCAGTCGCTGCTCAGCAGGCACGGAGTGCTCCAGGCAGCCTGCAGTGGGAACCATCCCCTGCCCTGCCCTGCCCTTACCAGCAGAAGGGGCAGTGGTGGAGAGAAAAGAGGGAGTTTTCTCCCAAAGCTCGCCCTGACTGTCCAGAAAGAAATATTCTGAGCTTTAATAGTGTCTCTGTCTGAAGCAATCCACGGCAAGGGCAAAAGCAATAAATAGTGCAAGGGGGAGGGCAGCTCTGCTGTAATTATGGCAAATGGGAGCTGCTTCCCAGCTGGCTGGGTTTGGTAAGGTCAGGAGCAGTTTGGGGGTGCCGGGTCCGAGTGTGGGCAGGGTTTGGACACAGCTCCAGCTGCATTTCTGCCCAAAAGCCCTGCTGGGCACTCAGGGGTGGCCTCCAGGGCAGGAGAAGCTGTGGGCAGCCCAGGGTGGCCCCAGCGGGGTGTGCTGATCCCTGATGGGATCATTGATGCCTGCTGGCATCTCCTGGGTGCCAGAGCTGCCAGCCCCATGCTCCAGGAGGGCTCAGAAGGAATATCCCATGGCTCTCCCTGCCATGCTCCTCAGTGGAACATGGGAACCCTGGAATTTAGGGAAGGCCAGGGTGCTGGGCTGTGCAGAACACAGAGCTGAGCTCTCCAGCACACAGAGAGTGGCCCTGGGCAGAAACACTCCCAGCTGCACAGGCTATGAGAGGCTCATGCCATTAGACTGGGCTCAAAGCTCAGCTTAACCTCCCTCCCTGCCCCGATGACCCCTCTCCTTGTCCCCATGAGATTTCTATATTGCACAGTGTCTTCATATTCAGTATTGAGGTTCCCCTCTCCCTTTCAAATATTCTTGGGATTCTATATTAGATATTACTCAAGAAGAAGAAGAAATGTTAGTGTTTTTGAAAATGTTGATAGAGGAAAAATCAAGAATTGAGAGTCTTCTCTGTGCAGCAGTTAGTGAAGCAGTTTATGAGGCTTCACTTTTCTTATTCCCTCTCTGTTCCTTAATTAATTTATCAAACACGGACAGGGGAACAGAATCATCAGCTGGAATTTACCTCTAGCCCTGTTCTGGAAGAGACTATTTCAATTAAATCTCTGTCACATTGTCCCAGGGGTGTTTCAGGGACCACGACCTCTCTTGCTGCTGCATCAACAGCTCAGCCTCGCTACCAGGGGTCCCAAATTGGATGCAGGGGGTTGTCCTGTCCCCCTCAAGCCCCTGCAGAGGTTCCCCGGACTGCTGGAGGGTCCTGCTTGCACTGGGAGAGCTCAGCCCAAGGCTCAGGTGCTGCTGAGCTCCCTTCATCCCGTTCTGGCTGCTCTGGATCCTGTTTTCCATACACTGCTGGCATTTGCCACGCCATATACAAAGTACAGGCTCGGATTATCTGAGCTGCATGAGCATTGCTGAGTGCACATGAAATGGAGGAAGTGTTGGAATTTTAAACTGGGCTTTTCCAGCTGGAATCCTTCAGGCTGGAGTAGCTTATGTCAAACTGATGTTCCTGGCCACAATTTTTTCTCAGCGCCCTCATTATCAGTTATTTATTAAAGCATAACTTGATTTTTTTTTTTTTTAATTTAGGACAGTTGTGCTATTTTCTGATGATGTTGAGAAATAACAATGCACCAAATGATATTAACATGGATTATTTCTAATATAAAAGTGTCCTCAGCTACTTGAAACTCAATGGGACACTGGAGCAGCACAGAAAGCCCAGCCATGCCCTCAGTAGCAAGTTATTTGTAATTGGTTTACACTCATGGGATTTTTTTTTTTTTCCAGCAGAGAAATTTTGCCCAGCATTTGATGATATGTGTAAATATTAAAAGGAAAGGAGAGAAGAACTAATAGACAGCATTAAAACAGAACAGCAAATACCAGCAAATTGTGAGTGCAGCATTTTTAATGGATAGCTATTAAAAATAAAAGAGAAAAGTAGGCAAAATAAAAGGGAGGTTTTACTGGACAAAATTGACAGTTGTTATCCTCACTGATTCCTGACATTTCAAGATCAGTTTTTTATCTAATGTTTCAACAGCCTTGGGTATTTCCTTCTAGTGAACCACACTCAGCTGTAGCTTTTTTCCTCCCTTTAAGCCCACAATTTTATTTTTTTTTTTCTAAATGTGCTGATATTTATTATAGCCAATGTCAAAAAACCCTCCACACTCCACTTATATATGAGCCTGTCCTCAGCCTTTCCTGGGATGATTCACAGCCCTGGGTGGGCACACACAGCTTCCTCTGGCAGCAGCTGGAATTTCATGCACGGATCCAAGGCAAAATAATGCCCCAGGGTGATGTGTCCCACCCAAAGTGAGAGTTCTGAGCCACCCTCCAGCCCTGGGAGGGCTCCCCCAGCCCTTCCCATCCTGCACAGAATTCTGCAGCCGCATCCTGGAATCATGGAGCCACTCAGCTTGGGAAAGATCTCTAAGATCATTGAGTCCAACCATTAACCCAGGTCCCTAATGGACATCAAGACATTTTTTATTCAGTTTCAGGCATGGTGATGCCACCACTTCCCTGAGCAGCCTCTTCCAGTGCTTGAGAACCCTTTTGGTGAAGAAATTTTCTGTAATACCCAATCTAAACCTCCCCTAGCACAACCAAAAGCTGTTTCTTCTTGTTCTATCACCTGGAGAAGAGTCCACAACCTCCTTTCCTCCATCACAACAACCTCCTGCAGCCTTTTTAACCCTTTTTGTTCAGTAGAGAGGCTTCTTGTCACCTGGCAGCCCAAGTGGAGGTTTTAATGTCCTAAATGAGGCTGAGCAAGGACCACACAGAGGAAGAGCATGGACCTGGAACTGTGTTTTCTGAATCTCTCCATCCACTGCCCAGACACCTTCAGATGGCAACTTCATTGTTCCCGTTAGAAAAATCTTAGCTAATGCAAAAAAAAAACCTGTTTGAATTCTTGTTGTGGAATAACGGTTGTGGTTTATTTTGACACCTCCACCCTCTGCATGTGGATATTTTCTATTGCAATTTCTCTTTTGGCTTCATTTCCTTTTCACCTTGTGGGCTAATCTTCCATACATCCCAATTCCTGGATTTTGCCTGGGTACACAAAAATGGAGATTAACCTCCAGTATGTGCTGTAAGCAACAGCCTGGATTTTCAGGGCATCTGGATTTAGAGTTGCCAGAATTAGAAACACGAGCCAGACAAGATCATGCTAGGGCAATTCCCCAGGACTGGGCCATAAAGCCAATCAATTTAAAATGTAATAGAAAGCACCGAATTCTGGGTGAAGGAAGGCACTTACTGCTCATTTGGAAAGAAAAGCTCATATGCTAAATTGCTTTTCAGATCAGACTTGAGCCTACTTTTAGTGATGTCAGTGGTGCCACTTCCGTTCAGTCCAGTGGTGCCAGAATTTTCTGTTTACTGCTGTTACTTCTCCTTTTCCTGAGATCCCTGGCAGCACCACTCCTTGCATGGTTCTTAGGAGGCTCCAGGATGGTCAGAGGGGTGGAGGAACTCTGTAGGGAGGAAAGGCTGGAGAATTGGGGTTGTCCAGCCTGGAGAGGAGAAGCTTTGGGGTGAGCTCAGAGTCGCCTGGAGGAGCTGCAGGAAACGTGGAGAGAGACTTTGGAGAAGGGATGGAGGGACAGGACACAGGGAATGGCTTCCACTGACCCAGAGTAGGGATTGATGGGATATTGGGAAGAAATTCCTGGCTGTGAGGGCGGGCAGGCCCTGGCACAGGGTGCCCAGAGAAGCTGTGGCAATTTGGTGCTTTCTATTACATTTTAATCCCTACTCTGGGTCAGTGGAAGCCATTCCCTGTGTCCTGTCCCTCCATCCCTTCCCCAAAGTCTCTCTCCATCTTTCCTGCAGTTCCTTCAGGCCACTCTGAGCTCACCCCAAAGCTTCTCCCTGGATCCCTGGAATTGCCCAAGGCCAGGTTGGACACTGGGGCTTGGAGCACCTGGGACAGTGGGAGGTGTCCCTGCCATGGCAGACGTGGCATTGGATGGGCTTTGAGGTCCTTTCCAACCCAAACCAGTCTGGGATTCCATGATTCCTCTTTGAGGACAACTGGGACATGGAGACAGAGCTGATTGCTCAGAGGCAGTGAGATGAAGTCATTTTAATCTCATAGGAAAAGGAATTCACCAGAAATGGAGGGGATGGTGGCAATGATGTCTGCTCTGCTCTTGCCAGTCTTGCCCCAATTTTGTCTTTGCTCCCAATGACAGAAGGTGACCTTTCATCCAAAATAGGCTCAGCTGGGAAGTTCAAGATGAGCTGACTCACTCCCATTTCACTTATCCCTAATGGAAGCTGTGGACTAATGCGCCTCTAAAAATGGCCAAAGAGATCTGGGGCCTGAACTTGTGGCTCCCTCCTAACACCAAACACTGCAATGCTTGGTTTTCCTGTGCATGGTGCATTAACTCATTAGCAGGCACTCAGGATATAATTTTTCTTATGCTAAAATTATGAAATGGTGAGAGCCAGAACGAGCTGAGTGTCCTGCTCAGCCTCCAGCTCTAAGTGACCTCTGGAAGAGAACTGCCCTCCCTCTTTCCCACCAGCCAGGAATCCTTCTGGAAATTGCCCTCAGAAATCAAATATCGTGGCTACTTTACATGCAGGAGTTCCCTGATTCCTTCTCTAATTTTGTTGAAGAGGAAAATTGCTGGTTTTCTTTTTCTAATTCCAAGGCTTTTGGCAATTTTACAAAAGGCCAAATTTCTTTCACCAGGAACTTTGGAACTGTCGTTTTTGGTCACTGCATCCAGGGAGTCATTGTGGATGTACAAAGAGAATCAGAGGTCTAGGAAGTCAGACTCATCCAGGAAAAAGTAAATTAGGATGGTTCTGAATGGAAGAGTGGAAGGAAAATGACAATACTTTTGAATTATACAAAATTATGTTGAAAAGTAAAGGGAACATTTTGCTCTTTCAAATAACATCAGAGTGAGAACAAGAAATTGGTCTTAATTTGGAACTAGAAAGATTGATATCAAATATATTTGATGGAGAGGATGGCAGAGACTGGCTAAGGAGGTCAGAACCCCACAATCCTGTGGCTGTTCATGTTGACTGACATTGTTTGTGACCATATACTACACTCTTTAAAATAAATACATTGTCAATTAAAACAGGAGGAAAATCCAGTAAAAAGCAGATTTGGAACCAGATTCTGGAACAGTTACATCAAAAATGTAACATGAAAGAATTGAAGGTTTCTTGTTCAACATGGCTAACTCATGCTCTGGGCATTTCATATCCAGGCCCTGAATTCATGGAATTGGCTAAAATCATCTTCTTGGAAGTATAAACATGGATAAACAAACACCCACATGCCTGCACACCTGCATTCCTGGATTATTTGTGCACATCTTCAAGTTTTCAAGGTCCTTGTGTTTAGGCTTTTTATTTTCCATTCATTTTCTCTCTTTCTGCACCATCCATCTCCCCCTGGCTGGCTGCATAGCTGGGACCTACCATCTCCTTGGGAAGTCACCTTCCAGAAACAAGAACTTTGGGGAAAAATATCTCAAATCAGCAGATTTACAGCGAGCTCTGAGCACTGGAATTCCTGAATAGAGATAAAATCTTAGGCATGAGTGTAACGTTGGAATGTAAAATCCATAACAATTTCCTCCCCGCTTTCACAGTTTCAAATGTTTGCAGTTGCAGGGAGTGTGAGCGAGGCTCCCTTTTAGCTCTTGATTTAACTGGGCTTAAAATCCAATGAATAAATTGTCCATAGTTCATCAGCTTGTGGGGTGCTCAGTGCCCACACACCAAATAATAAACTCCACATCCCACTGCGAGCAGTTTATGGCCAGAAGACTGCGGGAACACGGCGGTGGAACTGTCAAAATAAAACATGTAATGGGCTCATAAATGAAATGAGCAGATATTGGTTTACAATCAAGGCCATAAATTTGTGTCACACCTGTCCTCTGGGTGGTCAGCAGCAATCAGGCTGCTGAATTCTGAGCATATTTTTGAGCTGGTGCTGTCTGATTTGTCCTTCCCTCCTTGTTGAGCGATATCAAGGGGTGAAGAGAAAGGCTGAAGTGAAATGGTGCCACTGCAGCCAAGGGGATGTTAATATTTCAAGCTAAACATCCAACAAATCCAGGATAATTCAAGGCTAATTGTGTTTTATTGTGTTAACCCTTTTAGGAAAAAAAAAAATCAATGAAAATAGGTTTACAGCAGCTGTTTTCACCTCCCAGCAAGATTTTGCACTTTCCCACTGAGGTTACTCTGAAGGTGGAAATATTCTAACATAAGGATTATTATTATTATTATTATTATTATTATTATTATTATTATTATTATTATTATTATTATTATTATTATTACAAGGATTCCCTCTATGCAGGCTACAGGAGAAACAAAAACTTTACACACAGAAGCTTCCAGTCAGTGACCAGAGTGTGTGAATCTGCCTGTGATTGTTCCTTTTCATACCTACAACTCCTTATCAGGGCCTAATAAATTCAGCTCAATTGTTAGTATAGCTCTCCCAGAGGTTACTAATTTTAACAAGCCATTTTCATTGTTTTTCTGAAGAAGCCATAGAGGCAGATCCAGTATTTGATGTTCCAAATAATCCCCTAACTGGTTTTATGGTTGGAGCCCAGCTGCTAAACCAGCTCCTTCCTTCAGCAACTTCTTTGGGACTTTAGGTGGGTTTAGTGCAAAATCTTTTTTCTTGCTTATTCAATATTCAAAGTTAGCATTGATAAGTTGTGACACTGTGCTGTTTAAACTGCTATCTTTTATTTTGCCATTTAAGCAGTAGGTTTTTTTGGAAGAACCCATTCCTGATGGAGCCATTTGGGGCCAGCCTTACATGAAGGCCACTGAAGATGGCCCTCCCTCAAACTTGAACAATTTTCCAGCTTAAATACACAAGGGAGATGAGGCCCTCAGGAACTCCCTGCCAGGGCTCCATTCCCACCTCTCCTTGCTCTTCTGTATCCTGAAAACCCTGTAGAAGTTAAAGTTTTCAGGTTTTTAGGGTGACACCAGGATTGCCCAGGTAGAGAATGATTCCTTCATTTTAAATATACAACTAAACCACATTGTAATGTTGAGCTGGGTCAAAACAAAAAAAAAAGGCAGCAGAATGGCAAAACTTCTGCAAAGCTGTGAGAACAGAGGCATTTTCTGATTTTTTGGTGTGCAATGCAGATGCAAACAGCACCATTTCTTTCCCTCCATTTGCATATCTGTAAATGACTGCAAGGCAGGGTAGGAGGAGGCCAGCTGGATTCAGTTACACAGAAAGGTAAAAATCTTTTGATTCTGATTTTAATTTTGCAGTTTTCAGCAGGGTCACATCCTGAATTTCTTTCCAGACTTGAGAGAAAGGAGCGAAGCTCTCAGCGGCGCACGGTGATGGGAATCACCAAAAGAAATTCTATTTTTACACTCATAATTAATGTTTGGTCTCGTGCAGCCTTCCCAGTGAGCCACAGCAAGCACATTTGAGGGCATTAGAGCTGCTTAGGGAGATTTCAGGGGACACTAATCTGCAGGACTTTCGCTGACAACCCAAAGGCAGCGTCACGTGAGAGCCTTATCAGGGCAAACCCTCCCCAGCCCATCTGCAGCAGCCCTGAGCACAGAGCTCCCCAGCCTGGCATTCCTCTGCATGCTGGATTCACTGAGGTCACAGCTGGATTGTTTTGGTGTGCCAGAATGATTTCTATTATTTTAGAATAATAGAAATTATTATTCTAGTAATAATTATATTAAACTATAGTTTTATAATGGTAAAAAGTAGACAGTGTTATAATTTTATATTTAAATATCAATGTTTCAATTATAAATGTAATCATTTATATTAGAAATAATAGAAAGGCTCCAGGTTAGTGACAGAGATGCCTCCCAGCCCAGGATGAGATGCAAACCTCTTGCTCTGTGTGATTTTCACCTACTTAATAATAATAATGATAAACAACAGCACTCATCATCATCACCACTGCCAAGAACAACAACTACAACAAAAAATAATTACAATAACAACAATGTTACCTTTCACTAGCTCCTTAGAAACCTTGATCATTATTTAATGCATCTTCTTAAGCATATTTTTTTTATCCTTTGCTTCATACTTCAAGTAGCAGCATCTCCTGGCAGTGCTGTAATTTCTGCACATACAGC
Source organism: Agelaius phoeniceus (assembly GCF_051311805.1). Classification (NCBI taxonomy): domain Eukaryota; kingdom Metazoa; phylum Chordata; class Aves; order Passeriformes; family Icteridae; genus Agelaius; species Agelaius phoeniceus. The sequence continues at coordinate 24,574,745 of NC_135274.1, read as the reverse complement.
AAGGCAAGGGTGGTCAAACTGGGACACAAACCTAGAGGAGTAGGTGGACAGTAAATAATTTTTAATTCTTTCCAGCCATTTGTACCTCAGAGAGGTCTCCAGTGCGTTCTCACTCTGAATTATTGGCCTTTGCTGATGAGCACAATCCTAGGAGTTACTCACAGACAGATCTTTTGTACTTGGTGCAACATGAAATAGAACTAAACCTTCCCTCTGCCTGCATTCCCTTATTTCTCACAGGGCTTTAGCAGAGCAGAGGATTTCCCAGGTAACCAGGTGCTGCTCAAAGGCCCTAAAGTTGGAGGGGGATAAAGGCAGAGCCAAGTAAGTAGAGCAGAGAATTCTCTGGGTTAGGATGACAGACAGGTTAAGATGACAGACATTGTTCCTCCTCCTACTTAGTCAGCTATATTTATTTTTTTTTCCAGTGGATTTTCTCCCTTTTGGAGTCTCTCTGTACCCTGCAGTGCCAGGGAAATGTGCTAACAAAGCTCAGCCACCCGGGGAAGGGCATGGACTTCAACTTGTGCACAGGGAGGGGAGCAGAGAGGGATATTTGGAGTTTACAGACAGAGGTAGGAATTTGAGGGAGAGCTGGAAAGTCTTGACTTGTAGGAGTCTCAGGGGGTAGGATGGTTGGGATGGATGGAGATGGGAGATCTCTGCAGCCAGGGCTGGAACTTGGGGTTCATTGCAGAGGGCCTGGGTGCAGGGCCCTGCTGGAGCTGCCAGGCACAGCTCAGAGCAGGACTGAGAGAAGAGAGGGGCTGAGAGAAGAGAGGGTGAGAGAGTGAAAGGGTAAGCGAGCGAGGTTTCCATTACAATACAATAAATCTTCTTTTGTGTTGAATATTCTAATTCTCACTAACCAATCCAGTACAAGATACAAATCCTACAGCATTTACATACAGCCTATAAGAATCACTACATTACCTCACTGTGTTACATTTTAAACCCTACAAACTCCTCTTTGGGCCCCTCTGCCAAGCTGTAGGGTCTGCTCTGACCCTTGGGCCTGTCTGCAAGCAGAGGGTGTTGTTCCATCAACAGGGCATTACCTTCAGTTGGCCACACCATTGTTTTCCAGTTGTTCAGTAACTAAAATATCTCAAAGCTTGCTTTCATTTCAATCTCACTTATAGTTTCTATATTCTCAAAATCTTTTGCCAGACAATCATATTTATCAGGCTTTCCTGTTCCATCTTCCCCAACATCGACTGTCTGGCAGTGGTGCTGGGGCTGGAGACTCCTTCCACACCCAGCCTGGGGCACAGGTGCTCCCAGCAGCCAAAACCAGAATCCTTGGCACTTTGGGAGGAACAGTGAGGGGTTTGAGCTCCTCCCCCAGCCCCAGGGAAGTGTGCTGGTGGTTATTTCAGTCCCACATTAGCACTTTTGGGAGGAAGCCTGGTGGGGTGGGGATGATCAGTCCCAGGAAGGGAGGCGGGAGGTGTGTGCACCTCCATCCTGTCTGCAGGAAATCAGAGCAGGTTCTGGAGGTACTGTGATTCTGGTTCCCACCTCCTCCAGCCTCTCTTGTGTAACCCTGACTGGATTGGAGCCCTGGCTGCTTGGATTGGAAGGTGATTTCAGTCTAAGGCTCCTGGAAGTCCATTTGTTCTCACCAAAATACCATTTGTTCCTACTTTCTCCCATGCAGGTAGCCTGGCTCTGACACAGAGTAGTCCCTCAAAGGATCCTTGGCTAATTTTAGCATTCCAAGGGTAACTTGCCCCATTTACTGCAGGTGGAAGGAGCAAAAAAGCCTTTCTGCACCAAGGCCTTCTTTCTCTGTTTGTGCCAGCGCGAGTGAGGCAAGAGCCTGTCTTTAACAGAACAGATAAAAATAAACCCAGCCATGGACAAAGCCAATTATGTTCTCCATTGCCTAGGGATGGGCAGCCTAATTTGCAGCTGACAGCGATTTGATGGACTGAACCATCCTTTTTCTGATCCAGCATTTGAAGTAATTTTTATTGTAAACCAATCATTAGCATGCAGGACTCTGCGTACCGCCGGTGTCACCGTGACAGATTCCCACAGCACTGCTGCTGCTGCTCGGGGCTTTTCCTCCATCCCTCACTGCCCTGGCTCCTTCTGGGAGGTGCTGGCCATGTCACACGGTGGGCCTGTCCCCAGCAGGGCCCTGGGCACAGCAGCTGAGGGGTTGGATGAGAGGGGCAGTGCCAAACTCAACCCCAGCTCTGGGGGAGAAGCTCCCAATCTCTTCGCTGGCGTTTTGGCTGCTGAATTCAGTCCTCCAGTCCAGAATATGCAGACAGCACAAGGCTGGGAGTTTAGCAGTGAGCATTTCCTCCATCTTCATCCGCAATGGCCTCTGATTTTGCTCTCTTGTGTGGTTTATAGGTCAGAAAATGATTTCCCCCTCCCTAAGGAAAAGCTCGGGGCTTTTCCTCCATCCCTCACTGCCCTGGCTCCTTCTGGGAGGTGCTGGCCATGGCACACTGTGGGCCTGTCCCCAGCAGGGCCCTGGGCACAGCAGCTGAGGGGTTGGGTGAGAGGGGCAGTGCCAAACTCAACCCCAGCTCTGGGGGAGAAGCTCCCAACCCTTCCAATCTCCTCACTGTCATTTTGGCAGGGCTGCTGAATTCAGTCCTCCAGTCCAGAATATTGCGGCTGGGAGTTTAGCAGTGATTTTCTCCATCTCCTTTTGCAATGGCCTCTGATTTTGCTCTCTTGTGTGGTTTATAGGTCATAAAATGATTTCCCCCTCCCTGAGGACATTGTACTAGTTTGTGTCTGACATCTGTGCAGTGCAGTAAGTCCTAAGCTGTCGTGTAGCATCCTTCTGTTCCCTGCCTGGGCACAGGGGCACAGCTCCTGCCCAGAGTTCTTGGACAGAGCATCACTTCATTACAACCAGCTGGAATTTGTTTCCACCAGAGCTTCAGCAATTTCTCTTTGCAGCAGCCCCAGAGCTGTTGGGATTTACTCGTCTGCACCAGAAAAACTTCCCCATGGAAGCTGTGGGGTGCAGAGGTGCAGGGAAATTTGGAGAGGATGCATGGAGGGTGAAGAGCTGCTGCTTTTGCAGAGGTGGTGTGATCTACATCCCCTTTCCAGGTCTGTGAGAGCTCAGGATAGACCCAGGAGGTTCCATCCACATTTCCTCCTATTTTTGGCTGTGAAATCTGCAATTTCTTCCTTTCCACTGTGGTGTTCAGTAAAGACTGATTAACAAATGATAGACACCCACTGCTGCTAACAGGAGCAATAAAACCCTGTAATTTTCATGAGACAGGACACCAAGACTTTCCTCTGATCCTGCAGAGTTTCAGCAACACCTCCACTCCTGCAAAGGCCTGAGGTAAAGGAGGTTTTTTGAGGCTGTGTCACTGAGCACAGAGATGTCCCCCTGGCCCTGGGCATTTCCAGCCACAGCCATACCCCAATACCCTCGTACAGCTCTTTGCAGCAGTTAAATACATTTCTAGCAAATGTAGATTATGGCCAAGAGTTGCTAAAATTGAGGTTTCTGTGCACATTTCCCAGTGATTTCCACAGGCCTGGTCCTCCCACCTGTTTAAAATAAGCCTTAAGACTATTCACCTTGCAGCACTCTATGTTTAGACACTTTTATTTTTAAGATTTTCATTTCAGTTTTAATGTATTCCCTTTTTCTGGAAATCAAAAGTAAGCTTGCTAGGCAAATAATTTAAATTTCCATTTCCCCCCACCCCGCCCCTACATTTTTCCATGTTGATTATTCACAGGTATCTCTTACTCTTCTGCAAGTTCTCTGAGTCATGGACAATCACTGCCATGCACACCCAGCACAGGCCCCAGAGCAGAACAAAGGGATTTTTCCATCAAATTACGTTTTCAAATACATTTTCAAACCCTAATTTATCTTTTAATTAGGTAAACAGTTGAGACAATAAGCAGAATTTTTGTGGCAGCCAATTCCTGCATATAGTCACTCATTCTAGTTCAGTTCTTTGCTACATGACAAACCAATGTGTTGATTTTTAAGTATCCTCAAGAAATTTGATCTCATTTTAATTGGTGGAAAAATTGGTCAATAATTATTATTATATGATAGTATAATACGAGTTTGCCTCAATGTTTGTCTTCTGTATAGATTTTGATATGTCTATATAGCTTAAACCAGTTTTCTGAAAGGGGAAAATAACATTATAACTCATTTTGGGGATTATAAAAGAAGTAATTTTCTTGAAACTGGTCTTTAATACAGTTAATACCTCTTGGCTTCACCTCGAGATGCTTAACAAGGCCATCATTAACTGTGGCTAATGAAAAATTAATTAAACTTTTTATAATCTAATACCAGATGACAAATCATTATAAATCATGCCCTTGGTTATTCATGTCACTAAAGGCAATAAATGAGTTGGAAAGTTCACATATGTGTATAAAACTGTAAACAAATACACAACAAATGGTGCTGGTTGTCAATAGTTATTGTTATCAGCAGCTTTTAAAATTCCTATTTAAAATTCCCAGAATTCTCACTAAGGTATGACCCTGCATGTAATTTTTGGAAGATTTAATAAGAAACCTTAATATTGCACATGATCAGAGACTCCTGGCACCAGGATGAGCCACACCAGCCTGGAAGGGAATTAGCAAAGCTGGGGAGATTTGGAAGGAGGAGAGCAGAATTATTGCAAAGTCTGGCAGAACATAATTAAAAAAAAAAACCCAAAAAACAAAAAACCTATTGCACTGGATTTGAAACTCTTGCAATAAAAACAGGGAACTATATTCTTCTTTCTGTTTGGAATTTGCCTGAGTGACCCAGTGAAGGAACAGCAGCAAGATCAATTCATTGTGTCTGCAAACCAATTTAAATGTCTCAGATGTGCAGGGTTAACGGGGAAAACACTGAGCACTCCAAGAGCCTTTCTCAGGGCAGGTCAGAATCCATCTGTAACCCCAGTGGGTACTTCCAGGACAGCAGGATTAGCTCACAACCCCCCAAACCTGCCCATGGACATCAGGTGTAGCTCCTGAGGGGAAGCAGTGCTGGGGCTGGCAGGACCCCAACCCTTCTGAGCAGCCAAATATTCCCTGTGGGATATTGGGGATATTGGGACAGCCCAGTGGGCTGAGCTGGTGAGGAGCAGCACTGTGGGTGCTCCAGGAACATCAAGCTGAAAATCACTCCTTGATCTCTGAGAGAGCTGTGGGGCAGGACAGGGGCAGGTCAGGAGCTCCTGCCCAGCTCCAGGCCCCATCCATCAGCTCCCAGCTCTTCCCTTTCAGGGCTGCACGCACTGAACCTTTTGTAGGATGAGAGGAGAAGCCTTCCTTTGAAGTAACTCCTGCTCTGGGCGTGCTGTGCTCCCTGTCCTTTATCCAGCTGCTCTTTCAGTGCTGCCCAGCCCATACCTGCTCCTCTTCAGGGCCACAGGACCCGACCTTGTCTCTGTGGTCCCTTTGTTCTGCTTTGCCTTCCCCTCCCATCAGCTCTCTGGGCTGTGCCCAGCCTCATTTCCACCCTGGCCCAGCCTGAGAGCATCCCCAGATCTGTAAATACAGCCCCAGTTCCACCCTGGCCCAGCCTGAGAGCATCCCCCAGATCTGTAAATACAGCCCCAGTTCCACCCTGGCCCAGCCTGAGAGCATCCCCACTGTAAATACAGCCCCAGTTCCACCCTGGCCCAGCCTGAGAGCATCCCCCAGATCTGTAAATACAGCCCCAGTTCCACCCTGGCCCAGCCTGAGAGCATCCCCCAGATCTGTAAATACAGCCCCAGTTCCACCCTGGCCCAGCCTGAGAGCATCCCCACTGTAAATACAGCCCCAGTTCCACCCTGCCTGAGAGCATCCCCCAGATCTGTAAATACAGCCCCAGTTCCACCCTGGCCCAGCCTGAGAGCATCCCCCAGATCTGTAAATACAGCCCCAATTCCACCCTAGCTCAGCCTGAGAGCATCCCCACTGTAAATGCAGCCCCAATTCCACCCTGGCCCAGCCTGAGAGCATCCCCACTGTAAATACAGCCCCAGTTCCACCCTGGCTCAGCCTGAGAGCATCCCCAGATCTGTAAATACAGCCCCAGTTCCACCCTGGCCCAGCCTGAGAGCATCCCCAGATCTGTAAATACAGCCCCAGTTCCATCCTGGCCCAGCCTGAGACCATCCCCACTGTAAATACAGCCCCAGTTCCACCCTGGCTCAGCCTGAGAGCATCCCCAGATCTGTAAATACCCTGGGCAAGGCAGAGCTCAGCAGCACATCCATCCACACCCCATGGAATTGCCTTCTTCATGTCCCTTTGTTCTGCTTTTGAGGTCCACTTGTGCTTGGGGACAAAAGCCCTTTTCAGTGAGCTTATTAAAGCCCCCAAAGTTGCTGATGTACTCCAAAAATGACTGCAGCCCAACACAAACATATTTTTCTGCCTCTCCCTCTCGCTTGCAAAAGCCCAAATTGATTTATTTTCAAACTCAAGCATCAGTTTGCCAAGTGCAGGAATATGTAATGCAGCAATTATGGGCATTCCCCAAAAGCTGCTTTTATGTATTTATGAAGAAAGCTCCCATGGGTAACACTTCATCTCAAATATTTGACTTGGAAATGCTTTTATTTTTCCAAGTTCTTTTCAGATTTCTCTTCTGAAAGCTGATGTGATATTTTTCATCTCATGTAACATTTCTTTGAAAGGCCACATTCTGTAGCCATGGTTTTGCCATGCAGGACTTTCAGGCAGAGAACAAACTTCTTTGGTGACATCAAAAGTTATTTCACAAAAGAGATCACAGCACCACATTTGGTTTTTTTTCTCCAAAACCCATATTTTACTGATTTTATTTTTTTTTTTTTATCATCTGTAACTCAGACATACCAAAAATGTAATTAATTTCCATCACAAAGTTTCAGTTCTGGTGCAGAATATGGTCCTGGGGATAGAATCCAGAAATTGCTTCCAGCATGTGAAATGTGCAATTATAAAAAGGAAATATTTAACTCCCACCATGCTCTTGGGATCACAATGCCAATTAGAGACCTCCAAAAAATTAATTGTTTCACCAAGTGGAAACACCTGAGGAGGGTCCATGGCCAAGGTGCTCTGCCAGGGCTCCTCGGGGTGCAGGGCTGGGGGTGATATTTATAAGACATGAAGGAGCTGCTTTAAAATATTAAAATATTGAACATAAAATGAATAATCATCCAGTTATGACAACCATAAGTGACAGTGACACTCAGCTGGTGGGAATGTCAGTGGGAAATAGGAGGGTCCTGCAGGTGAGAGCTTCACCAGGGGCTGCTCAGGGGCTCTCACCTGCAGGAATCCAGCTCAGGGGTAAATTTACCTCAGGAATTGAGCTCAAGGGTAAATTTACCACAAAAATTGAGCTCAGGGTAAATTTAGTACAAGAATTGAGTTCAAGGGTAAATTTACCACAGGAATTGAGCTCAGGGCAAATTTACCACAGGAATTGAGCTCAAGGGTAAATTTACCTCAGGAATTGAGCTCAGGGGTAAATTTACCACAGGAATTGAGCTCAGGGGTAAATTTACCTCAAGAATTGAGCTCAAGGGTAAATTTACCTCAGGAATTGAGCTCAGGGGTAAATTTACCTCAGGAATTGAGCTCAGGGGTAAATTTACCTCAATAATTGAGCTCAAGGGTAAATTTACCTCAGGAACTGAGCTCAAGGGTAAATTTACCTCAGGAATTGAGCTCAGGGGTAAATTTACCACAAGAATTGAGCTCAGGGGTAAATTTACCACAGGAATTGAACTCAAGGGGTAAATTTACCTCAAGAATTGAGCTCAGGGTAAATTTACCTCAGGAATTGAGCTCAGGGGTAAATTTACCACAGGAATTGAACTCAAGGGGTAAATTTACCTCAGGAATTGAGCTCAGGGCAAATTTACCACAGGAATTGAGCTCAGGGGTAAATTTACCTCAGGAATTGAGCTCAGGGGTAAATTTACCCCAAGAAATGAGCTCAGGGCAAATTTACCTCAGGAATTGAGCTCAGGGCAAATTTACCACAGGAATTGAGCTCAAGGGTAAATTTACCACAGGAATTGAGCTCAGGGGTAAATGTACCACAAGAATTGAGCTCAGGGTAAATTTACCTCAGGAATTGAGCTCAAGGGTAAATTTACCACAAGAATTGAGCTCAGGGGTAAATTTACCTCAGGAATTGAGCTCAGGGGTAAATTTACCACAGGAATTGAGCTCAGGGTAAATTTACCTCAGGAATTGAGCTCAAGGGTAAATTTACCACAGGAATTGAGCTCAGGGGTAAATTTACCTCAGGAATTGAGCTCAGGGGTAAATTTACCCCAAGAATTGAGCTCAGGGGTAAATTTACCTCAGGAATTGAGCTCAGGGGTAAATTTACCTCAAGAATTGAGCTCAGGGTAAATTTACCACAGGAATTGAGCTCAAGGGTAAATTTACCTCAAGAATTGAGCTCAGGGGTAAATTTACCTCAAGAATTGAGCTCAAGGGTAAATTTACCACAAGAATTGAGCTCAGGGGTAAATTTACCTCAGGAATTGAGCTCAGGGGTAAATTTACCTCAGGAATTGAGCTCAGGGGTAAATTTACCTCAAGAATTGAGCTCAGGGGTAAATTTACCACAAGAATTGAGCTCTGGGGTAAATTTACCTCAATAATTAAGCTCAGGGGTAAATTTACCACAAGAATTGAGCTCAGGGTAAATTTACCACAAGAATTGAGCTCAGGGGTAAATTTACCTCAATAATTTAAGCTCAGGGGTAAATTTACCACAAGAATTGAGCTCAGGGTAAATTTACCACAGGAATTGAGCTCAGGGTAAATTTACCACAAGAATTTCCCCCAGAGTACAGAGAAGGGCTGTCCCTGTGCCACAGAAGCTGTCACTGCTGCCTGGCTGTGGCCCTGAGAAGGAAAATAAAGATTTCTTTGTCACCCCCTGCTACTTTTCATATTCCTTCAAGTGCTTGGGACAATCCTGAGGATGCCCCCAATAGGAAATGAAAATAAACATGGAATTTCTGTCCCTTCAGAGCCTTTCCACAGAGCTGGAACTGCTCAGTGCTGGCTGGGGCTGTAATTGATGGGCATTTCCAGCAGGAATTGTAGGAACTCTCATTTTCTACGGCAGATTTCTTCTGGTGCCAGCATTGCCAAGCCATGATTAGATCAGATGACACCATGGGAAGTTTCAGAGGGAGGAAAAGCCGGAGCAGGGACACTGCTGGAATGTTCTGTCCTCAGTGAAGGGCCTTCCTTCCCAGGGATCCTGTGAAAGGCACCAAGAATTTGGCTTTGACAATCCCTAACAGCAGCCACTGCCTGATGAAGGTCAATAATTTGGATTTTAATCCCCAGCAGCACTCGCTGCCTGGATGCTTGATCACAGTGTGATCATTTCCTCTGCAGCAGGATCTGTGGGATTGCATTCCTCAGGCTGAAACAGAGATGTTTGCATTTACTGAAACCACGCACCTTTGTATTTATCTCTGCATTTATCCATTTTACTCTCTTTCCAAGGCAGGATTTCCACTGAGTAACACCATGGGAAATTCAGGATGAGGCAGAGGCAGTGCCAGTTAAAAGCAGAAGTGAGAATTCATCTGCTTCATTTCCAGTGCTCTTTTATGGAAATCAGGGCTGTAAGCAGGAACCTTTTGTTGTCTCTTTGTGAGAGGTGGTGTGGCAGGATAAATTGAGTCATTAATTGCAAACCCACCCGTGGGATCTCGGGATATGGATATGATGTGTGGGAATGCATGGGAAGTTGAAGGAATGGGATGTGCAGAGGCTGCCACAGCGAAAAAAATATTGAATATGACAGGTGAGAACAGAGGAACTGAAAAGTAAGAGATGATTTTAAAGAAAAGACAACTATCATCTGCAAAACAAGGGGAAATAGCAATAAGAATTAAATGCTGGATATTCCGTATTATTCCAAACACTAGTCACAGAAAGGTGCCATAAATTAAATTTCATTGTATTCTGTAAAACATGGGGATTTTATGGGCTTCCTACCCCTAACTGCTGGTATTTAACATGAGCCCCAACAGGTGGAGTGGCAGGAAAAGGACAACTGGAAGGGATGATCCAAAGGGGCTTCAGGTGCTCTTAAAGGGGTCTTGCCCCTTGGGAGCTCAGATCCTCAAATTCTCCTTATTAATTTGGAGTTATTTAACATTTTCAATTGGATTTTGATTAAGCAATACAAATAGAAGGAATTTATGAAAATTCGTGGCATAAATACTGAAAATATTGGTTTTTCTAGCAGAGCAGAGGGGGAGAAATCACTATTGGATCTTGTGCAGCTCTGGCAGCAACTTTGATGGCGATGTAACCTTAAAAAAAGCACTGAATCAGGCTGTCAAATAACCTGAGCCGCAATGTATAGATATATATATATATAAAAATATATATCTGAAGTGTTACATAAAGGAGGAATTTTAATATATTACAAAAACTGGTAACATGATGGCAAGAAATCTGTTAATTAGTATGTCTGCCATGCATCTTTTTGAACAGTCACCTTAAGAAGAACTGAGGACAGTGTTAGCAACGATGTGATACAAAATAATTAGCTTGTTTTCAGGGCTTAAATAGTCATTACTTTCCTGTGAAGTCCCTAATTAAGCTAATCCTAGTTTATAATACATTAGCAACAACTATTTATGTGGAAGCTACTTCTGAGGGGGGCTAAAAATAACATTCAAATTTTGAAAGGCTCAAAATGATCTGCAAAATTGTAGAGCTCGGGACAGGAACAATACAGACTGAAAAAAATTATGTAAGAGCTTGATTTATTCCTCACTGCCCACATGAAATTCGCTCAGCTCACCTGAAGGCTGCAGATACAACTGTTTAAAGGCTTTCATGAAACAATTTTCTCCTTTCTGCTCTCAAAGCCCATGACAGGCTGTTACCATGATTTTCTCAGGAGGTCCTGTTGCAGCACTGCCCAATTATTTCCTAAAAAGTGTAAAGATTTTTCTCCCTGACTCACAGTGTAAGAGATGAAGGAGTGATTTTCAGTTTGATGTTCCACTTCAATCAAAGGAAAAGAACTGATTACATGAAGTTGACACAAAACAAAGCACAAATGTCTGTGCTGTTGGACAAAATGGGCTTTCACCTTCATCCACATACAAAAAAAAAGGAACTAAGAAGGTAGAAAAAGATAAAAAATGAGGAAGATCCATATCTTGCAGTTGCTGTTTTTTTCCCAAGTGGACAGAATTATGGCTTTCCTTAACTTTTTGCCTTGCTTGATCATCTACCTGTGGTCATTTGGAGGCAATGTTTAGGTACAAAGCCCTCAAACCATGCAGGAATGAAATTATCTGTGAGATTATCTGAGGTGGGAAAATCCAAACTGATGTGGAAGACAAAGGACTCCCCTACCAGCCAAAAGAAATAATTTACTGCAAAAAATTATGCAGTCAATGAATCCTACAAAAGATCAAAATGAAGCAGGAAACCTGGATGTCCCTGTGGCTTGGATTTACAAGGAAGGAATTTCACTTTCTGTTTGAAGACAGAGCTGAACTTCTCATTTAAATAATTTGTAGAAGCTTTTTTATCAGCTTAGGCTCAAAACCTGAGCTGTGAGGAAGAAAAGTGCCTGAGATCCACCTGGACTGCCCTGAGCCACGATCCACAGGGTTCCCTCCACCTGGCTTCCCCCTGAAATGTGTGCTGGCTGCACCACATCATGGAATATCCTCTCTGTTCCCCCTGCACAGGATCAATAATTCATCCATTTTTTCTTACATGGGCTGTTTAATACGTGGCAAGAGGCAAAAGATACACGGTGTGTGTAAGGGAGGGAGATTTCCTGCAGGAGGAATTTGCAGAGCTCTAAAGCCCAGGAGCAGGGGAAGGCAGAGTGCAGGGATGTGTCTCCCTCAGGTGTGACAAGCAACTCCTTTCCATGCCCACTTTTAATGGTTTTTTCTGCATGAGAGGTGCAAAAAACCACTCCACAAACAATTTGCTGAGGCAAATATCAGCGAGTCCCTGATTTAAACCCATATAAAACAGAGAGCAAATTCACCACAATGTGACAGTCCTGCAAAAATGTGATGTTGTGTTCAGAGTAGAGGCAACATGTGCACAAATTATCTCCTTTTTTGTGTTGTTTGCCTCTGAATTGAGAGTCCAAACTCCTGATTCTGTCCCCAAGAGAGATTTTGGTAGCACTGCCCAAGCCAGTGTGTCCAAGCCTCCATTGTCACCCTGCTGAGGGCTGGGACAGGCCTTTTAAATTCAGAAATCCTTAATGCACACATGTGCAGGCTCTGGCTGTTTCTTTTTTTTTTTTTTTTATGAGCTCCTTTAAGTTGAAAAAGATTAAGTGGAATTAAACATGGATGCCTTTTTAACAGAGCCCTCTCCCAGAAGAGATGCCTTTTTTCAGCACTCGCTCCAAAGACTCCTTTAGCAGTGTTAGATTTGACTGCAAATGACAAGCTGTACACAGGAACCAGACATTTCTGTCCCTATCATCACTTATTAACTGTTGTTATTGTCGCTGACAACGTCGTGATAATAACAGGGATCCTCTCCACAGCTGGCTTGAAGATGTAGGAGTTTCTGACACTCACAAGTGTCTCAGCAGAAGTGACAGGTGAAGGCATGCTCAGAAGCAATTTATCCTGGGAAGATAATATAAAAGCCATCCCAGCTGCCTGAGACCTTGGGGGGCCTTTGCTAACCCTCAGGATTTGGTGTAGGGTTTGAAAAGCAGCAGCAGCAGCAGCATTTTCTTTTCATAAGGTATCACCTGGAAATCACTCCCCAGTGCCAGCAGGCTGCAGCTCATCCAGGAACATCACTGCCAGGGAATAATGGTGTTGCAGTGAGCACGGCGAGGGCAGCTGTGGGTGAGTGGAGAAAGCAGAAAAAGCAGAAAAAGCAGCTGTTGGCTGATTCAGCATGGAGGGGATGTGCTGAGAGGTTGATTTCCTTCAGCTTTTGGGAGGTGTGAGGTTCTTCTGAGAAGGCTCAGGCCTGGAGAGTGGATAATCCCTTCAGCTTGCCAGGGTTTTGTGTTCTGATCTGAGCCTTTCAGGGACCACCTCACCTGCAGTGCTGGACCCTGTGTCCTCATGTAAGAAAATAAAGACAGTGCAGAAGGTAATCTCACACCTGAGTTGTAGCTGTACTAATCACCAAAGATAGGAACAGGCCTGCCCTTAACAGGCCACAGCTGTGTCCAGTAAGAAGAAGAGTGCTACAAAAGAGTGGGATAGCTGGGTGAGGAGGGAGTTGGAGTTTGTTGGCTGTGCTGTGAAGGAGTCAGTGCTGCAAGGAGTTGCCTGTGAGAAATCACCAAGAAGGTCTGAGAGCTTTGCAATAAAATGACAACATCCTCATCCACATGCACTTTTCCAGACTCTGGTCTGCCACAGATCTACCAGCCAAAGCCTGAGGATCCCTCACCACCTGCAGCTCACATTTTGATGGGATTCTCAAAGGGATTGCTGTGATGACCTGAAAATTGTGGATGTAGGCTAAAATCACCCTGAATCCAGCAAATCTACACCCATAGGACTTTAAACGAAGGATTTAGAAATACAAGTTCTTGATAGAAGTCCAGGCCCGTGTGAGTTTCTCACAGATGGGTGGGAAGCCCACAGCCTGAGCAACCCGAAGTTGTGCCCATGCCCTGATGGGTTGGGAGGGACCCCAGCAAGGCTGGGAATGCCAAGATGTGGCCAAAGGATTTTTGTGTTGGATGGTTTGCAGTTCAGCCTTCAGGAGGTGTTTGGACAACTCTCCCAGTCACGTGTTGGGATTGATGGGCTGGTGCTGTACAGAGCCAGGAGCTGGATTTGGTGATCCTTGTGTGCCCCTGCCAGTCCAGGGAATTCTGTGAACTGTTGAGAGCTCCCTTGTCAAGGGAAATACAGGTTGGATATCAGGAAAAAGTTTTTCAATGAAAGGGTGATAAAGTTCTGGAATGGCTGCCCAGGGAGGTGGTGGAGTCCCCATGCCTGGGTGTGTTTAACAAAGCCTGGATGTGGCACTGGGTGCCAGGGTTTGGTTGAGGTGGTGGGGCTGGGTTGGACTTGATGGTCTCAAAGGCCTCTTCCAACCCAGTGACTCTGAATTCTCTGAAGGCCATCGAGTCCAGCCTGGGGTGCCCAATGCCCTGGTTATCCATCACTGGCCTCCCAGGCTGGCACTGCCCCTGCTCCACCAGCTGCAGGAAGTCTTCCCTGCTGTCCAATAAAATAAATCTTTGCACCTTCTCCAGCCGTAAACTAATGATTCTGAATGATCAAAATAAAATGGCTTGGGCAATGTGTTATCTGAAATTAGAGAGGCAGGTTTCAGCTGTGACAAACCAAAGGCAGGGGGAGCATTATTAGCCAGGCTGTGTCTCCCAGGATTAGAGGTAGGAGATCTAATATATAGAAGGACCCAAGGGTGAGATTATCTCGGGATAATACACCCTGTAGGTTTTGAAACTGCAGCCAAAGCAATCAAACCTGTTACCATAGCATTCGTTTTAATGCACAGATAAATTTGTAGCTCTTGTTTATATAGCTCATCCTCTGGAGGCACTAATATGATTCCCTTTAAAACTCAGGTTAATGAGAAAATAATGGAGCATTGTGGATATAAGAAACATTTTTTCCCACTGTCGCTGTCATCATCTTTTATACAGTCAGACTGATCTTTGAAAGTATAAGCTGGATTTATTTTATGTACCACAAAACCTTTAAAAATCTTTCTTTAAACTGAGCTTTCTGATTCCAGCCTAAAGCCAGAAATACTCACTGTCTAAACATATTTATAAATCAGTATATCACCCGTAAATCTTACCTTATCCCTAATAGGAAATTTAAAATTGTAACTCTTGAAGCTTCACCTTGGCAACACACATTCTTATTTTTATTGGCTTTCCTGGACAGAAAGTGCTGATGAGATGGAGAATGTGGCCAGGGAATGGGGATTGCATCTCCCTGGCTGGGTGCAGTGAGCTGTGTAACAAAGCCATGTGTGTTTACTTTCCTTTGCATACAGCACTGCAGCAAATCTCCAGCCTTTTTCAAGGTTTTTCCAAGTTTCTTTTTACCCCATAAAGTTGTCCTTCAATCCTTTTGGACCAGCTGAGGAGCTCCATCCTCATGGAACGTCCTCCAGTACAAGGACAAGGCTTTGTCAAGACTTGGTACCAAGCTGGTGCAAAGCTCAGTAATTCACTTTATCTGGGAAGGATTGGTGGTCTATACATAATTTACATTATCCAGCATTTATTATTCATACCTATAAGCAAACACCTGTGTGGATTGGGCCTTCAGACACCTCAAACTTCCTAAGATTTAATAACAACAGAAGTAATGTAATTTGCTGGGACTGATGTTTTATCCTTGGCCTCACTTGAAGATTGTGGGAGTTTTGATTTGAGCAGGAGAACTCCGAGGCTGCTGTTGGCTGTGCCTCTGGTGAGAGGCAAAACTCATATTGTTTGTTGAAAAAGCTCATATTGTTTGTTGACAAAAACTCCACAGTTTTTGTCTCTGCTGCCTCTGGTTTTTCTTAATCTCACCTGAATTTGGGACTGCTCCTGCTCTCCTTTAACCCAGGAGAAGTGTGGCCGTGCCACATCACACCTGCTCTTCCCTGCACCTCTATGCTGCTCCTGTCCTGGGGACGCTTTGCTCTGTCTGGAGAGGCAGAAGGATGAGAGAGAAGAGAAGAATGTCATAATAAGAACAATCTTGTGGGTCATGACCAAGATGAATTTCATCTCCCTGGGCTCCTACAGAGGCTGGTGCCTGGTTTATGAAGAGCAGCTGCATTTTGCTTCTCCCCCTGGACGTTCAGGTTGAGGTGGTGAGATATCCCAGGATTTTTGAAGCCTTGTTTCCATACAGCCCAATGTCAAGGCTCGCCGTCCTGCCATTAAAATGGAAATGTAATTATTGACTCGGAAAAACGCTGCGCTGGGAAGGCACTAATGAAGTCAGCTCCAAACGAGGGAATTGGAGAGGGCTGCATCGTTAGAGCCACTAAGAAACATCATCTCAGCTGTCAGCATGGCAGGGGAAGGAGTGCAAGGCTCTGGCTCAGGGTTTGTGGCTGAGCACAGCAACACAAAGCGACAGGGCTGAATTCGGATTTCGGGAATCGAGGATACAGGCTGATCCTATTAAAAACCAGGACTGGGGATTTAATAAAGGCCAGACTTAATTCTGCTGTTCCTTAGGCTCTGGACAACTCAGCAGAGTGGGAGACTCCTCCTCCAGCTCGCCCACCTCTGGGTCACAGAGCTCTCCTTCTCATGCCTGTTTTCCTTTGTGCCGTGGAGCTGGCACAGTTGGAGTCAGACTCAGCCAGTCCCGCTGGGATCCGAGCAGGAAAACCAGTCCAGTTTTCCTCCTGACAGATTTACTTTAAATAACTTTATATTTCTAATTGCTTTGGGACATGAAACATGTATGGAAGGATCTCCAGGGATTGGATTAAGTAGTTTTAATTATGACTCTGGCCTCTACGGAGAAGCATTTCTTGAGGAACATTAACAAATATACTCTTGTTTTTTTAACCCCACTTGGTGTGTGGGAATTTTCTATATCTGAAAAAGAGAAATTAATTTAAATTTAATGATGGTGTCTCATTAATTCTGCACACCTGCTGTGATCTACCATGTACAAATGGAGGTGTCACAGTGCAGGAATGAGGGATCTGATCCACACTCCTTGCAAATAACCCAGGCAGTTGGAAAGGCCAGGGATTCGGTGAGGCTGGTTTAGGATTCCCCCACACCTCTGGGCAGATGTAAAGTTGTTCTCCACTCTGTGTTTCCAACATCAGAGACACCAAACAGCCCCGCTTCTGTTCCTTTCCCTGGGGACTATTTCAGTTTAGCTGATTGTGCTGCTGGGAAAATATTCTTAATATTCAATCCCATTTCCCCTTTAATCCCGTTTGTCCTACTTGTAGCCCCCAAAAGGATCCTTCCCCTCCTTGGGGTGTTTGCCCCAGGAAATTTTAGACTGTTCTTGATGTTGTCTCATAATTATAGCTCAGCTGATCTCCATGTGTTCCATATGTGCCAGCAAACAGGGACAGCCTCCTGAATGAATCCATTCAACTCTGAATCATTTTCCTGAGCTCTCACCAGCTCCATTTCACTGCATTTAGGGTTTGATTTGTGAAATAGAAATCCCCAACTGCTGCTGCAGAATGGATATTCCACTGAACAGAGAGGAAGGATTATGTAACAATAACAGCAACAATAATAATAACACCAATAATAATGATAAATTAAAATATTAACAACAATATCATAATCATCATCTCAATTTTTTGTCTTGCCAGGGAAATATTCAGTTTTCTTTTGAGGTTTACTCAAATGAATTTTAGCTCGCGTTGGGGGTGTCAGAGCCTGAGCCCAAGTCCAGTGAAGAATTCCAGCTTATTTTAATGCATGTGAGCAGATTGGGATTTGAGACCTCAGGTCTTCAGTTTTCAAGATCCTGACTGACACAGATCAATGGGTTTTATTCCAGAAACTCAGCTGGGACAGTTAATGCCCATTAAGTTGGAGACAGTGGGGTCCAGGCAAGTGCCAAAGTGCTTTTCTGAACTGGATATTATTTAAAAAAAAAGAATTTGTGGCTTGGTATAAATGTCTGAAAGCACAGCATTTTAACTATTTGATGAAACAAGCCAATGAGATAAAGAGCAGAGAGAAATGAATGCATAATTTACACATTTGTTGAATGACTACTCCAATATTTTTCACTCTTTCCAGTCAAGTGGACCTTTATTTCCTGTGTAATTTGTTTAAGACCCCCTTCCTTTTCCAGTAAAAACAATTCCCCTCCAATAATTCCCCATCCTGTGGTGCAGCTGGGTGTGTTTGGGGAGGTTGCTGGCGGGACTTTGGGGAATTGTGGCATAAGTGGAATGGGGCAGTAGGAGTTGGACTTTTTATTTTATTTTGGGAGATAATAAGGTTTTAAATGCCTTGTGTCTTCTAATTGCCTTTCACAACCCTTTGGAGCTGTAATCAACTGCTTGAGAAAAGCGGCACTAAAAAAATCAAATTGTGACTTCTCAGAATTAAATTCCTCAAGACTTTCCTCAAGGATAGGGCATTTTTGCATTTTTTACTTTGGGAAAAATATTGCTGGAGGGACAAAGCAATCACATCAGTGATTTGGTCACTCAGAGTAAATCATGGCTGTCCTGCCCATTTTCATCCAGAAAGGTCCTTCCTTACAGTTTTAGAAATGCTGTCCATTCACAGCTTAATTATCTCAGATCACCTTCAGAGCTTTGCAGAATGTATGATTTTCTCAAGAATTCAGTGGTATTAGAATTTATCTCCCAGTAGGAAATTGTCATTTTAAGTGCAGAGATACAAATAAAAATCCTTTTTTTTTTCTTTTAAAGATAACTTATCTAATACCATAATGCCAATATTAAATAAATCTTGGGATGGAACAAGGAGCTACATAAATAATTCACTTTAGCTATTAATGAAATACCTGTGCTAATACCCATGGATTTATTGCACACCAACCATACACACACCAAATCTACCCAGAATTTTCCTGCTGAAGACAAACAAAGCAAAGGGGTTTTAAAGGCAGAATTGAAATAATGTGGAAGCACACAGCTGACTTTTATAAATACATGAGCAAATACATGTTGATTGCTACTCCATGCTGATAAATGCAGCTTATTGAAAACTGGGAGAAGGGAAAATGTCTGCTAAATATTACAGTGTGGCTGAATACTAACCAGGAAAGAGATTTCAACTCCATTGTTGGGAATTCCCCAAAGCTTTTGCTTTTGCTGGTGCTTCAATAGGCAGCTGTGGCACGTGTAGGACAAACAGAACTCTGCAAAAAACTAAACCCTCCCGCAGGAGCTGGAATGGCAGAGTGACAGATCCCTGGGATAAAAAGATATTGCTGGGGTAAATAAATTGATAGGATTGGTGTGGTGCTGCTGATGGAACTGTTCTCGTTAGAACAAGCTGATTTAAATGAGTGAAAATATCTAGAAAGTTTTTCTAGGAGTGTTTCTCTTTCATTTTTGTTTAGCGAGAAGTAAAAATCTCTTTTTAAGTGCTCTTATGTGTGAAAAGGAGCGAGCCAAACAAATCTTCCCCTCAAGGAGGAAATCCAGCACTTCAAAAGGGACACCTTCCACTATCCCAGGGAATCCAAGTGGCCTTGGACACTTCCAGGGATCCAGGGGCAGCCACAGCTTCTCTAGGAATTCTATTCCAGGGCCTCTCCACCCTCACAGGGAGGAATTCCTTCCCAATATCCCATCTAACCCTGCTCTCTGTCAATAGGAAACCATTGCCCCTTGTCCTGTCCCTCCAGGCCCGTGCCCAAAATCTCTCTAGGAACCCTTTTAGGTACAGTTTTATAAATATATTATATATATTGAGCTTCTTTTTTGGGAATAAGCATTGCAACATCACAAACATGTTACAATGCCTTTTAGCTGCATTTTTAAAAAAATTTATATGAAGATTAGCAAATACAAACTGAACAAGTGTTTGAATTAAGTGAGGAAGTGTTCCTTTAGTGAAAACCAGACTCCCTCTTTTCAAGTTTCTGGGCTGCTAGATCCAAAAATGAGAATAATACCTACAAACACACCAAAAATGAGGGAGCAGCAGTGTGGAAATTAGTGTATTCTAATGGGAAAATTATAAGAAATGCAGCTGTGCTTGCTCTCCCTACCAATCCCAACCTTCCGATTCCCCCAAAGTGAATTGTAAAATAATGATCTCCTTTTCTCTTTTCTCCCAAGATACACAGTTAATCCCTGATATAAAAATACATAAAGGATACATATATTTGGAAAGAACCATTATTAAAATAGAGAAAGTCTCAAACCAAAGCATTTCCATCATTTCCAGCTCATATTTGAACCCAGATCTAAATTCTCTGCCTGGGCTGGTCTCTGTCTAATCCTTTTGTTTATAACCTGATTTTCAGGGGGAAAATCAGACTATGGCTTTAACAGGAACATTTGGCTGGTGCAGCGAGCACACATACTGAAATAATCTGAAACAGCCTGTCTGCTTTAGCTTTTTTAAGCTCCTGATTATTTTTTTTTGCCTGGTGATTTCAAATGGCAGCGTAGTCAGAACAGCAGACAGGCCTGGGAGAGGCCCATCACTGTTATCATCAGCTGTTAAACAGAACAGAGCTCCCTAGCCTGTAGCCAAGAGAAGAAATGTTAATGAGTTTAATGGAAGTTACCCAGGTGTCCAGGAGTGCCATGGCTCCTCTAAGGTCACTGGTGGCAGGGCAGGTGTCCCAGCCCCAGGGAATGTGGCACTTGGGAACAGTGTCAGCCTGGGGGACTTTGTCATTCCCTCCAAGCAGTGATGCCTGGAGAGGCTGCCTGGAATAGAGGCTGGACAGGGTTAAAGGAATAAAGCAGGGATTTATTAAAAGGATAGAGCTTGGGCAGTACAAGAGCCTGGCTGAGGCTCCACCCATGATGGACCCCAAGTCATGAGTTTTCACACTTTTGCAAGTTTTGGTCCATTCCATGTTGGGTTCATTGTCCAATTGCAGCTCCAGGTTGTGCAGTCCCACCCTCCCAGTTTGTCTCCTCCATCCCCTGCTGTTTGCACTGTTTGGGGCTGAAGCTGCAGCGCTGTCCTTGGCTCTGGGGCTGGACAAGGGAACTGCTGACACTTTAGATGGAGTTCAGAGTCACACACTATGGCAGTGTGGAATCTGGAAACCATGGAAGTTAAGACTGAAGGCTTCAGCAGGAGCTGTACATTTGGGGAGCAGCAGCTGTGTGGATGGGCCAGCTCGGGCTCTGCTCTCCCTGGACTGCAGGGTTGTGGTTTTGTCTCTTTGGTTTAGCAGGGACCAGTTGTGACCCAATTGCAGATGGCAGCTGGTGCCATCCCGTGTCTCTGTCCTCTGGTGCCCTGAAGATATGCAAATGAGGAAGAAATGCAAGGGACAGCTCCTTTGTATAAAAACCACTATGTTATGCATAATATATAACCACCTTTTCTTCCAGACTGCTGTTGGTTTGTTTTGCTAACGTGCCCTCTTTCTCTCCTGCATCTCCCGCCACCAGGTCAAAAATAAAACTAAGGCAGCAAGAAAAAAAAAAAGACTGTCAACAAAGAATTATTCTGGGACTTTTGAGAGAAACCAGGATATTTATGGATTTACTCTATTCCCTGTGAGAACAAGTTTCTGAGATGGTAATACACTGTCAAATATTTTTCAAGGTTAACAGTTTAGGGACACAATTATGTTGCAAGTTGTCGGCGAGATTAATTAAGGGTATTTCAGAGATATGGGAGAAAAATTGTTCCAGCAGCTATTAGAGGGTGAGTAATCCCAACTCGAAGAGTAGTTCCCCTCCAGTTCAGTCCTCCTCAGAGAAAATATTCCCATGTTTAAGGCATAATCAGAAGCAGATAAAATGTGCAAGTTTGGGCTGAGAAGAGCAGTGGTGGGGAAGCAATTCTAGACACAACCCACACAGTCTCACAGCCAGAGCTGGGATGGCCCCAGAAAGGTTATTTAAAAATAATTTTAAATAAATATTTCCCTGAGCCAGAAAACACCAAAAATCTCCCACAGGCAAAGAAGGTAGAGGTAAGAGCCAGGCTCAGCAGAGCTCTCCTCCACATCAACAGCCTCTGGGAGGGCAGTGGGGACCTTATTATCCATCACTGATAGAAAAATTACTGGGCCAGTTAATAAAACATCAGGGACTGTTTGTGAAAATAATTGCAAGGTCCAGAGAACTGTGAATATGAGAGATCTTAAATAAAAGAGAAAAAAACCATCAGCAACCCAGCACTTTAATCAAAGCACTGCAACCAATACACATATCTACCCATCTATTTATAATCTGATATTATTTTTAATCCCTTTTTTCAAATCCCAGTCACTAATGAGGGATAATGCTGGATTGAGGAGGGCCAAAGAGATTTATTGATACCAACTCAGAGCCGTGGCTGTAAATCAGGACAGTGAAGAAGTATGCCACTGCTGGCTTATGTTCTCTTCCTGCAAAGGACAGGGATGAATGAACAAGTGTCTGAATGAATGACTGAATAGATGAATGAATGAAAGAATGAATGCATCATCAAATAAATACATTAAAATACATTGCCAGCTCGCAGGGCTCGCATAGCGCGAGAGCTCTTCGGGGCCTTTGTACAGACAGAGGCAACGGCAGCCTTGATTTATTATAAATTAAAATCTGCTTTGCCCAATCCCTCCGAGTGTTTAATTTTTACTGAAGGTCAAAAGGTGCCTTGCATTTGGAGCAAATGCATCGCAGAGTGGCTCCTGTTTCCAGTGAGGAGCACCGAGCTCCTGCTGCCCGCCGGGGCTGCCTGTGCTCAGGGAGGGACCCCGGGGTCCCCAGGGCCGCCACCACAGGGTGACACAGCAGCACACTCCCTGTGGGAGGATGCATTTGCTGCAGTAATCAGCCTTTTTCTCCTTCCTTGCAGGGCTCAAGGCCCTCTCCTCCTTACTGACCAGAAGCCCAGCCTGTGTTTCCTGGAATCACGGAATTATGGAATTTTGCATTAGCAAAGACCCACCGAGAAGTCCAACCAGTCCACCCAGCACTGCCAAGGCCACCACTGAACCCTGTCCCCAAATGCCACTTCTACACATCTTTTAAATCCTTCCAGGGATGGTTTTTCCACTAGTGCTGGGACTGGACAACCCTTTTTCTGAAGAAATTTTTCCCAATATCCAACCCCTCTCCTCTGGTGCAATTTAGAGCCATTTCCATTTGTCCTATCAAAGGGCAAGATTTGTGATGCCTTTCTGAAATTTAATTCCAGGCTTGCCTGCCACACAGCAAGGTGGCATCTTGTCCTGGGCAAGGGGTAGGAGGGACAGGTGGAATCCTGACAGGGACCCAGTGACAGTTGTGGCTTTTCCAGCCACAAGTGCCAGGTACACAAACATTCCAAATCTCTCTGCCAGCTCCACTGTGCAGAAACCATCTCTGGAGCTTCATGGGACAAGTTTTATTCCCTTTGAGAAGACTGGGGTGATCCAAATTTAATTATTTTGGGTTTTTTTTTTCCTGAAATCCGTGTCTGTTTTGAACTTTGCACTTGTGTTTGATTCCCTTTCCCTCTTCTCTAAGAGGTCCTGGAGGATGAAGCTCTTCTAGCTTGAGATGAAGGTCCTCCAAATGAAAAGTACAGAGCCATGGCTGCCAATTTAATTAGCTCTCATGCATTCACATGCAGATGGAAGGATTTTTGGAAGGAAAGAATCTATTCAAGATGAATAAATTACTTCAGTTTTTAAATAACTAAACCAGCAGTTTTATTCCCCACTGCTAATATTTCTGTCAGTCAGGTCAAGGATAATGAAGCAGAATTCTAGAAAGGGTCACCCAAACCTTGGCTTTTTTTAAAAATTGCAAATGTTCCCATTCATAAAACCTACATCTGCAAGTACAAAATCAACAGTTAAATGTTTGCCTTTTCTGTGTCCGTATTTCTCCAAGGAGAGAAGATTTTTACCCAGATTTCACTTATAACATTCTGCTGAAGTTTTTGAAGGAAGAACAAGTCTTCTAAACTTTGTTCCTGTTATTATTTTTACCTGTGGGTAAATATGTTCTTTGCTGTTAATAGAGTCAGTATTTTCCTTCCATAATAAGAATTTTTTCCATGTGTCTCCATCATGGTTTAGAGTTCCTTTTCTCCCAATTTTTGTAAGTTTATTTTTAACTTCTATTGGGAAAAAAACCCAAAAAACAAACCATGAAAACTCAACCGCATAAGGGAACAGGGGTTATGGAAGAAAAGAAAATGACCAAAGTATTATGGAAGATATTAGAGATCTACAAAGAGCAAAGAGCAGTGTAGCAGAACCCAGGTTATCTGTTTTAGGAAACCACTTCCAGCAGATGAAATAGCTGCTAAAAGCAGGTGTTTATTTCAAAAGCTGCAGCAATGTTGCTCTGTCATGTCACATGAAATCACCCCTGCTGCATCATGCGACGTTACACCGATCGTATGGCGGGGAACCCAGCGGGACTAACAGGATGTGACAGACAACATTTAGCAAAAATATTCACTTATTTGACTCAGATCCTTGCCATCAGCTCGAATCAGGGAGCGTGGTCCCAAATGAGGCTGACAGATGG
The DNA here is from genome assembly GCF_051311805.1 of Agelaius phoeniceus. Classification (NCBI taxonomy): domain Eukaryota; kingdom Metazoa; phylum Chordata; class Aves; order Passeriformes; family Icteridae; genus Agelaius; species Agelaius phoeniceus. The sequence goes on along the minus strand of NC_135274.1, from coordinate 24,550,628 downwards.
ATGTGAATTCACCGAGGAGCAGCATCCAGTGGAGATCTGAAAGTTTCTCGTTCTGTACCTGGTGTTTGTCCTGCTGATGGTTTTGCTGTGCCCAGCTCCTCTCTCTCAGCATTTCCTCCCTGCTCTGAGTAGTGAGACGGGTTGGTTGTCATTTATTTTGACATAACTCGTGACTTTCACATGAGGGATTAATCACATACTTGGTTCAGAAGTGCTGTCAACTGAGAGCTGATGGAATTGCTGTAAACAGTTTTTATATGAGGTGAATTGTGAACTACATGAGAAGGTGTTTGGACTCTGTATTTATGTTTAGAGAGGGACTGTTTTAGGGAGCAAGAGGTTTATCTCTGAAGACACCTCTATTTTGCAGTGTGACAAAGTCTTTTTGATGGACTTGAAAATATGGGACTTTGTTATTACTCTTGCAGGAACTTTTTTATGGTAATATTTCTAAAAAAAATATTTAGGAAATAAGTGCATGTTCATGGAGACAAAAGAATCAAATATAAGCCAGGCAGCTGAGGTGCAGAACTTGCCAGAGATGGATTTTTATCAATATCAGTCCTGACCTGGATGGCAATTTCCAACCCATAGGCCAGGACTTGGGCAGCTGCAGAGCTGTGTGCTTGGGCACAATTTGTCCTGGCAGAAATTAGGATGAGAGATCCTCATTCCAGGAGTTAAAGAAGGTTTCAGGGGTGCTGGTGAAGGTAGTCCAGGAAAATCTGACTGCTGAAGTGTGAACAAATTTACATTTGTGGACCTGAAGCTTCTCGTCCTTACGAGGAACAAGACAATCAATAGTTTGCAGGATTCTGCAAAGAAACTTATAGATGCCAGAAAAAAGTTAGTATTGTTTCAGCAGTTCATAGAATCCATGGTCCTTTGTCCTCCCAGCCTTCCAGAGGGAATTTTCAAGACTCTTCTCATTCAGGCATTCGTGGCTCAGTCTCCCCTCAGCAGCTCACAACCTTTGTGCAGATGCGTTTTATGGGGGTGGCAGTAAATGCCAGCAGTAATGCTGGTGATGGAAGGTGCACCTGGGGAATACATGGGCTCATTTCACAGCTGAAATGTCCCCAGACTCCTGTGTGGTGGTCTCAGCACTCTGCCCAAAGGATGCTGAGGGAAAAAAGCTACAGGAGGATCATGGAGTATCCTGAGTTGGAGGGGACTCACAAGGATGATCCAGTCCCACTCCTGGCCCTGCACAGACACCCCAACAATCCCACCCTGGCCATCCCTGACAGCATGGCCCAAACCCTCCTGGAGCTCTGGCAGCCTCTGGGCTGAGACCATTTGTGGTGGTGTTCACAGGGGTCCCAGGATGAGGGAAGAGATGAGAACCTTGACTCCACGTTTCAGAAGGCTGATTTATTATTTTATGATATATATTACATTAAAAAAAAGATATATTAAAACTATACTAAAAGAGTAGAAGAAAGGATTTCATCAGAAGGCTAGCAAGGAATAGAAAGGAATGGAATGATAATAAAATCTTGTGACTGACCAGAGAGTCTGAGACAGCTGGACTGTGATTGGCCATTAATTAGAAACAACCACATGAGACCAATCAAAGATGCACCTGTTGCATTCCACAGCAGCAGATAACCATTGTTTTTATTTTCTTCTGAGGCCTCTCAGCTTCTCAGGGGAAAAATCCTGGCAAAGGGATTTTCCAGAAAATATCATGGCTACACTCATTCCCTGGGGACCCTGGGCAGAGCCCAGCACCCTCTGAAGAAGAACCTTTCCCTAAAATCCAACCTATGGATAGAGCAACCTACACAGAGTCAAAATGGAAAATTCAACCCGTGCAAAGAAGAAGGAGAAAGGAACAACACTGACCATCTGTTTCCTTTGGTATGTGCCATCTTAGCTGGTACTAGAAGCATGTATTATATTTGAGAAATTAATTCCTCATGGCTCTTGGGAAATTTGGGAAGCAGGGCTGCTTTGCCTGCCCCCCAGACACCCCTGGGTGAGGCCCTGCTGTCGCTGGGTTTGTGCTGATGCTGTTCACTGTTCCCAGGAAGCCTCAGGAGCCTCCTGGCCTCCTCAGGGCAGTCTCAGGAGATGTGGGGAGGGCTGGGAGGAGGCCTCAGCAATCTCAGCTCCTGCTGCATTGGGATCTCTAGCTGCTCACAGTGACCCCAAGAAAAGTTCTAAAGTCTCTTTTCCCAGCCCGGTGCTTGAAGGAGTCAGAGCTCTTCATTTCTCAGTCTCAAGGTTGTTTATTTTATCTTATCTGTAAAAAATTTTCTCCTGCCCTGCTGAGGTTGGCTCAGCAAGACAGTCCAAGGCACTCTGCCTGCCCCCGGGGCAGTGTTATGTCTTTATACTAAAAACTACATGTACAATATTTACCATAACTTCCCAATACCTATCACCTATGTTAGACAGTGAGCTTCTACTCTAAACCAATCTGTAAGTGCCAACATCACAGCAGAAGATGGAGGCCAAGAAGAAGAAGGAGAAAGGCTGAACACGCCCAGTTCCCTCCATCTTGCTTCCTGAACCCCCATACCAAAAACCCCAAAATCTGCTTTTCCACCCCGTGATAATTTCACTAATATTCTGCTTAAACTGTCGTGGCTTGCTGATCTTCATACAAGGTTGGTAACTTGCTCCATGGGCCATAATCAAACCCACAGGGGCATTCTGGGCTCTGTGCCAGGGTCCCTGAGCCCCCTGGCAGGGGTCTTGGCCATCCTGGACAGCCAGAGGGATGTGCTGGGTTCTGGCGCTGCTGCGGTGTCCATGAGCCGGGGTGGGCTGGTGGCCCTGCAGGGACACAGCTTGGTGAGATTCCCTGGAATGCAGTGTGGGAGGCTTGCCCAGCAGCCCAGGGGAGCTGGCATGAATAAATCCCTATCCAGAGGGGAAGGACCAGCTCTGGGTGAAACAAACCCAATGCCCCAAGGGCCCACGCCCACCCTGGGCAGCTGCTGAGCATGGAGGAGCCCCCAGCCTGCTGCTGGCTCTGCAGCACTGGCACATCCCTGCTGCTCAGTCTGGAGGTGAGCCTTTACCAGGCACTCCATGAAGTGCCAGAACATGTGAAAAAATGCTGCTCCTTGCCCCTGGTCACAGCAGCCTCTCCAGCAGTTTTTAAGGAAAGGTTTCTGCCCATCTCCCAAGGCATTGCGCCTTTGGAGTCTGCCTGACTTTGGAATTTGGTGTTCCAAGTGTTTTGTAGAAGAAATCCTTCGAGCAAGCATGCAATTCACTTCTTAACCTGATGAAAAATAATAAAAGAGTGATTAAACAATTAATACTGGATGTTGCTTGACAGTTTTAAGATGTTTACTTAATAATTTTCTGACGCTTTCCCCCCTTAATTTAGAAATAAGACAGACATAATTGAGCATGCCATCCTGAAGCTTCAAATTGCACTGTGAAGAGAATTGAAGGAAACACATTTCTTTGATTTGAATATTTTTCTCATTAACAGGACATTCAGAATAAAGCAGAAATATTTGATGCACAGAGCCTGTGGCAGTATCAAGTTAACACTGGCGTGCTCCTGCATTTTACCTCATGTTTACTAATCACTCCAAAAAGAAAGGTCACATCTTTCATCACCAAATGGAAACTTTTTGACAGCAAACAATTGGATTTTCAGCACTCTATTTGAAGTGGATTCCAGTGTGGAGAGTGAGAGCCCAAGGCAGTGGGATGAGGTAACTGAGCAGAGCTGTGCTCTCAAGGTGTTGGGTACCACAAACTCTCAGTAAGGGCTCTCTCAGCTGTATCAGGGTGTCATGCTGCTCTAAAGCAGGGGTATCTGAGTTGAAATTGTTTGGAGAAGAGAATAAATAAGGTTTGGGTGGGTGTTGGAGTGCAGTTTTGGCTCCCAGAACAATGTCAGGGTTGAGACACTGCTGCATGTCTGGGCCAGGATGCTGCAGGGCAAGTCAGCCTGGAGGGTAGAAGAGTCACAGTTACCTGCAGAGTGTTAAAACACATTCCTCCTCTGAAGAGTCTTTGGTTTTATCTCCTCTGTGCCTCCACCATGGCCTTCTAGCTCTATTCTTCTGATTTTGTTTTAAAGACTTACGTTTTGACAAAGTGGATTTACTTGGCAGCTGGAAAAAAACCATCTTTTTTTTCCCCAGGTAGGAAATACAGCTTGGTAGTTTCTCAAGCAAAATATTACCCATGTAATTCCTCCTGTTTCTCTCTCCTTCCCATTCCTTCTGCTCCAAGCAGAGGAGCAGCCCTGAAGTCCTTTTGGCTGGGTGAGGGAATTTCTGCCTCCCTGGGAGCAGTGCCCACGCACCCCTGGGTGCAGACAGGGGCTGGCCCAGGGGCTGTGAGTGGATGTGACCAGAGCACAGTGCTCAGGACTCCTCTCGCCCTCCCCTAGGCTCTGCTGTGAGTTACCCTTGAGACAATGAAGTGAAATCAGAGGAGTGGCCAGGAAATATCACTGGCTCTGTTCTCCCTTCCCCTCCACTGGCTGCACAGAATCAGTCACCTCCAAGGAGTCTCCCAGGTGCTGACACCATGAGGACTCAGCCTTACCCCTGGCCAGGCTTTAACCTGCCTCCTGCAGAAATCACTGCTATGAAAAGATGCACAGGTTGCCTGCAGCTCTGGCACATATTGCATGGCATGGCACACACCTAAGTGAGATTCATTTGAGTTCTGGGCATCATTAGCACAATAAAAACTGTGGTTTTTTATTTATTTTTTTTTTAGTTCAGACCTACAGGCCATAGCAGAGAAGAGTAATCATAAGACAGAAACGAGTTCCCTAGTTAAAAATTAATTCCCTAGACTAAAAATATAATCAAACGATGTCTACAGTATTTTATGAAGAGCTGGGAGGATAATAAAATTTAAAGCAGTGCAACATTTGCATTTTGTTCATTTCTATCCATATTTTTCCTTAGACTGCCTTTCTGTGTGCTTGTTAATCATATGCACTGCTACAGTCCTGGCATTTTAAGATCACTGTTCACATCAAGATTGAAAGGAAACTAATTACAATCACATTTCAGGGTGGTTGTTCAAAGCTCGTTCGGCTGCGGCTACAGCACGGGAGCCTTGACCTTTATTTGTAAGCATGAAAATAAGGTAAAGATGAAAGATTGGTTTTCCTGCAGCTCATACTCAGGGATCAGGAGGCCCTCCGGAGAGGCAGAGGTGTGGGAAGCCTCTCTCCTCTCCTCTCCTCCTCTCCCAGGCTGGCAGCAGAGGCCAGTAGTGCTATGCAGAAGCTCTGCTCCACTGCGGCGAGAGGTGAACAAAAGCTCCACGGTATTTTTCAGCTGGAAGAACATGGAAAGAACCAGCAGAGCCGAGGAGTCTTCTCGACCCCCGTGCAGAGCTTTGCAGGGATTTGTTTGCAGTGCCTGGGGCTGCACTCTGTGCTCGGGTGGTCGAGGTGTTGGCACGTGCCAGCTCTGAGCAGTGCCACGGTCTCTTCTGCCACTCATTCCATGGTTTAACAACGCTCACAGCACTCAGGTGGGTGCACTGGGGCAGCATAAGGTCCCTCAAACCTTAGGCAGTGCAGGTAATCCTAAAGCAATCCCCGATTTCACTCAATGGGAATGCATTGAGAGTATGCTGGATAGCAGATTTATCCTGTGGGTTTCACCTCTGTGTCCCTGAATTTTCCAAACTGCTGTTTTAATAAATTTGTTTGAGCTGAGGGCTGGTTACACAAACGGGTTTCACCCAGGAGCTGCTGATGGGGGGCTGTCCCCAAATGCTCCTTTCAGGGTCACTGCCCAGTGTTGAAAGCCAGGCCAGGGTGAGGGCTGACCCCCAAAGGATCTCCTGAGCTTCCACCCAGCCTGGATTATCACAGCTCACCCTGGAATGAGTTCACTGAGGAGAAGTTCCCCAGCCCTGGAGGGAAACAATCCCCTTCTCCCCCCACAGTGTCTCTGTGTGTGCCCAGCCCCGTGCCCAGGCAATCTCTACTGCAGCCCTGATGTCCAGTGGGGTTTTTGGCAGGATCTGCCAGGTAATTTGTATCTCCTGGTTGGAAAAGCTGTATTTGGGGCACCAAGCAGTGAGAGAAGGGAAACTCATCTCACACCCAGCTCCCAGCCTCCCTCAGCCTGCTGCAGGCACAGGACCACCTGGGCAAGGCTAAGGACGCAGAACTTGCATGCTGCTGGGACCCTGGATGCCACTCAAACCGAGCAGCAAAGATGATTTTGCAACACTTTTTGTGATGTATTCTCCTTGTCTCTACATTCTTCAAAGCACAAATTTACCCAGACAAATATTTACAGAAACTGAAGGAAAAAATAGACTGGTGCTATAGACACTGCAGCAGTGAACTTCTAATTACAATCCACAAAGTATTTATGAATAAATTTATCTATTATTTGTCTAGTTTGAGCACTGCGTACACTTTGCCTTGTACCATTACATGCTGAAGGAAACAATATGCAGCATGAAAATGAAAACAATTTGACTTAATTATTTACACCATTACCGCCACTTTGAATTAGGCCTTCCATTTCTTCAGGATTTTGTAAAATTTAACCGGCAATTACGCTTGCTTAATTAATTTTATTTATCTACTACTACAATGAGATGAAAACAAAAAACCTACCGGAATGCAAAGTACAAGCCGAGTCCCCTAATTGTAAATGCTGCTTTTAAGGCTTTATGATAAAAATGTAGTATTTTGTAGCATTTCATTCCAAGCGTATCTGGCCATGCTCCAGTACTATTTAAGCATAAACAGGAAAAGCCTTGGAGGACGAGTAATCACACTTAAATGACACAAAGATCATTATAATGATGTTCCAAAAACATGGCAAAATTAGATATTGCAGAACTGTTTTCTTCTCTGAAGTGTTCCACCAGATGGTGAAGAGTGCTGAAACCGTAGATCCGAGAGAGGGGAGGAAAAACATCCCCACACTTCCCTCACTTGTCTCAAGTGGCACCTCACACCTTGGCTCCATCAAACCTCCAAGCTCAAGATGACACCGAGGTGTTTGAGTGCTGAATCACAGCCTGGGAAAGCCCTGCTTTGTTCCATTAAAGTTGTCAACTGCATTTCTTTGGATCCGAGGACGAACGAGCGCGTCAGCAGAAGTGATGGTGGTAATTTGTGAAACTCTTAATGAGATATTTTCAGAGCTCATAAAAGAGGAAGAGCCATGTCTTTGAATTGCTGCACAATGAGTGCATTTTGATACAGGAAAAGAGTTGGGCTTTTATCAGAAATGGCACTGCATCAGTGGGGATGTGTCAGGGAGCATTTAAAGGGGCTAACAAGGGTTATACAGATGGGGTTTATATCAATGGGGACATGTCTGTGTGTGTTGCTGCTCTCTGAAATGGCTACAAGTGAGGTGAGTCTGCATCTTTATCACTATTGGTCTTGCTTTCCAAAAGACTTGACAAAGTTACCTTCCACAGGACCTGCTACATCTTCAGATGTCATTAGATTTTTGGGGTTTTTTTGTTATTAGAAATATCTGAGAAATATCTGAGAAATATCTAGAAAATTGGAATTACTCATTAAAGGAACATCTAATTTTGTTATTTAAATATTGGTCAGGGGGTTCTACTTTTAGGAATATCGGTGAACCTCAAGTACCTGCCGTCCATCCATCCATCCATCCATCCATCCATCCATCCATCCATCCATCCATCCATCCATCCCCTCCTGAACTTCTGATCTCTTTCAATACATATTGTGGGGAATCCATAAATGAACAAGGTGAAGAATTGGGGTGCTGTGGTTTCTGCTGACCGGTTCCCAGTCCTAGCTCCCTTTGGAAATCCTGACATGTCCTGGGAGACAGCAAAGCCACAGTGGGGACAAGGGCTGTGCTCTGGAGATCTGGGCTGGTGTGCACTGAATGAAGTTGAAGAGTGTGTAAAAGTATTTCTAAACCTTCCACCTTCCTGAAATGTTTGGTGTAAATGTATTTCCGAGCCTTCCATCCTCCTGAAATACTCGGTTTCTTCACATTTCCTCAGGAACACACATGACAAATCCAGATCCACAGGAAAACTCGTCCTTTTTTGCTAAAAGATCCTGAAATGGAAGGTGACTTCATTCCCGACTGGCAGTCATTCTAATTCCATGCTGAGCAAGGGAACAGCCTCTTATTCACTGTGTTACAAATATTTTTGAACTGAATGTTCACAGGGTCGGAAGAATGGCCCACATGCTGCATTTGCTGCACTTCCATTATTCAGAGTTAGCAATAAAAATCATGCAAAATTCTCCCCCCTTTCCATCTCCTCCCGTTCAATGGACATTTGGAAATGGGGCTTGCAAACAAGAGAGGGTGAACACAATATCAGCAATCCTGCTTTATCCCTTTGCATCCAGCTCATCTGCTGAAGTGAGAAGCCTGTGCATGGCTGGTTTTCAATGGCCTGTGTTAAATGAAGGGCTGATTTCACCCCCCTGCCTCGAGGACAGAGGACCATTTGCTGAGCAGCCACTGTGGGTGACATTAAATGTCATCCCAACTGTCCCTCTCAGGTGGCATTGGATGGAAAGTATCCCATAATCTTAAAAATTAACTCTGAACCAGTGGGAGCTGGCATTGATGCCACATTGCTCCCAAGCTTAATAACTTGGGAGAACGAGCTCCCAGGGACAATGTGCCTCAGTTTTCTCTCTGCAAAATAGCAACACAAGGATTTTGGGAAAACATTATTGTATTTTCACTCGATACGGATTATTCTCTTTTTGGAATGGCTCTTCTAGCAATGCCAAATCTTTCCAAAAACTTGATTTACCAAAAAAACCCACTTTACAATAATTAGTAACCTCTCTGTCTTGAGGAAGGCAAAGGTTTTATTCTGCTGTCTGAGCTTAATTATGTTTTCAGAGCAGTGTCATGGAGGCTCAGATGAAATTCTTGCTTTGTGTGCAAGAAAGTCACACCACATTTGCATTTGTTTGACAGAAGCCCTGATCTCATCCAATATGGAGTGCACGAATTTGGCAATGCTCCCGTTGGACATCTATTTTATATTCTGCCTAAATTCCAGGCAAAATATCATTCCTTGCACTTAAATGCTGATACCTTTGAGGGAGGGAATAAAGCCTGGTCTGTCCAAATGAAATCCCCTGTGGGGCTGTGCATCAGAGCTCTGTCTCCACCAGCCAGCAGAGGCTGCTCTGACGTTAATGATTCATTATTAAATCATTCATTATTTTCAGTAAAAAAGCACATGGAGGAAATCAAACCCAAATATTGAAATGATGAAATGATCTATGAGCCAGAATGCCATGGAATGTGCTGTGTGGGAGTGGGTTGGGAAGCAGCAGCCCCTAATCCAAGGAGCTGGACAACCTGCTGCCCACTGGATTTTCCAGCTCTGGGATGTGGCCAGGTGGGCTCCAGGAAGAGCAGAGAACATCCTGCTTCTGGTGAGATGGTAAGAACTGGGATTACTCTTCTAGCATATAAATTCTGTCACTCTGGCCCTTAAAACCCAGGGTTTATTCAACAAGGAGAGCTATGGATTTTAACTGGATACTTGAAATAAACCGATTGTCTGCCCTTACTTAGCAAACAGGATTTTTTTCTTTCCCAGTTATTAATTTCCTTAAATGTAAAGTGACATCTAAAATGAAAACAGTTTATTGCTTGCCAGGAGCAAAGCCAGCCTAATTTAAGAAATCCAGAATTAAAGCTTTTGAAGCATATCGGGGCATGTTTATAAAACAATTATCATTGCAAACGTTCTTTCTGCTCAATGCAGCCTCTTCAGGCCACCTCCAAAGCCTGAAATTTCATCACCAGTCGTCCCCACCCCGAGATGTTTCATCAATTGCAGAAAATCAGGTCATCCTTTGATTGCAGCTTCCCTCTGCTGACCCAGGCGTTGAATCCCAAACCGAACCCACCTGGAACGTATTCGATGCTGAAAAAAAATTAACTCAGTGTTTAAAATTAAGTAGTAGGCTCATTATTAATAACTGACAGCAGACAAAGGAGTGCAGTGACCTCTCCAACAGAGCATTTAAATCTTTGCACAACATGCTCTGCTTGTGCTAGGCTGGTTTCACAAACAACAGCTGTGGAGTTCGTTAACATATGAATCCCCTTGAGGTAATTTGGAGGAGCCAAATGTGCTAAACTAAACACCTCATTAAAACAGTACTTTAAAAAACAAAACAAACCAAAAGACCCAACCCCAACCAAACCCCGAACTAATTTCACATTCCACGTCCACACATGTGGAGATTGTATTATGTGGAATTCATTCAGCTCCGTGGCTGGAAATAGCGGGGGTTAAAATCGGTAATATGAGTTTTTCTCTGCTAAGATGCACTTGAGACTAAAGTGCCTTTGAAGTATGCCTGTCACAAAGAAGCAATTAACTGAGGACAGTGATGTTTTCTTTTCCTCCCTGTTGCTGAACACAGGACACAAGTTTGTACTCAAATATGCAGGACCCCATTTCCCTTGGGTCTGGGGAGAGACTGGACATTACCAAAGGGACTCTCACTTGGATGGAGCAGGGCAGAACCACACCGAGTGCTCCTGGGGTCACTGCATCCCCCAGGAAGGCCTTGCAAGAGATTTATAGAGAAATCCTCCATAAAAACACTGCTGCAAGTCCAGGTGACCACACACAAGAGGTGCAGTCCAAAGAGAGTGGGAGAAACACGTCCTGCCCTTGTTCCTGCAGGCTCCACAGGCCTCAAGTGCCCTGATCAAAATTTGCAGCAAGAGCAGCTTCTTTCCGTCCTCCTTTATTTCTCCATGATGCTACTGGGATAATTCTGCTGGTAAAAAGGTGCGCAAGCTCCTTGGAGCTGCTCCTCCTGGAAAACAGCATCTCCTGCCCAGGTAACGCTGCTCAGTGAAGCACTGGAGCTTGAATTTCTCCTGTGATGAGGCTGTCCAAAAAACACACAGAAATCCAGGCCTCTTCTCGGAAAATCACCTTTTCTTCTCTGTCTCCAGTTGAATTTGTTGGTGACCGGAAGGAGGGATGTGATGGGCATGTGTTTCATGGTCTGCAGGGAATTTTACAATATTAAAAACAATAAAAAGATTGATCTCCAAAACTGCCTCCCCCAAAAACAAAGTAAATGAGTCACCCCTCCTTTTTACCACTGGTTTTCTATCTACATCAAGATACTTTTTAAGAGATGTTCCTAGAATTTATTAATTCCTAAATGGGAGTGCAAATTTTCTTTTAAATTGTAGATGTATTTTAAGATTTTGATAATGATCTAAAAGGCAGATAACTGGAATTTTTTTGGGTGCTAGAGTCTTATGAAGCAACAGCCCATTTTCCTTCAGGAAATTGTGGTTTAAGGTTCTCCTGAATGACCTCCAATTATAAGATGCTATAGAGCTCTTTGGTTTTTTTCTGTTTCTTTCCTCAAAAAAAATCTTATTTTAATGCTCCATTCACATCTATTTTATGTTTCCTTTATCAGGAAAACAGCAACCTAATTAGCAGTGATAATTTGGAACTTCCATAAGAAACCTTTCACATGGATAAAAACAACAGAAGCTGGGTAACATTGAGGCCCTTATGCATGCTCCATAGTTTTTATTTTCCTTTTAAAGCCTTTATTCCTGAAATTTAGGCAAGGAACTTGTTTTTAGGGAGCCGGGGAAAAAAAAAATCTCATGCTTGCAATCCTATTTTTGTTCGCTTTAAAGCATAGCTTTATAACATGTTGGAATTTCCTCAAGGTTTTGTAAATACTCGTCTGAATTCCTCCCAGGTATTAGTATGTCATCCAAAAACCAGAAAATACTATTTATTCTCTGCAGGATTCAATCCATTCGTCTTTGAAATCCTGCAGGTAACTGGCTCCCCCCAGGGTAATCTCGCCTACTTCAATAGGCACCAATGTGTGAGTTCAGTCAGAATTAGTGTGTTTTTAAAATTCTGATTCCTGCCGTGCTGCCAGGCTTTGGACAAGCACACTTTGGAGAAGTCTATTCCCTCTGCCAGTTTCTGAGGTAAATCCTGTGCTTTGGGGGCTTTAATGGGCACGCAGAGTGCAGCACCTGCCCTGACTTCCCCGTGTACAATCAGTCCCACTCTTCCAACGCCTGTTATTGCTTTTCCACGGTGCCTCTGCCTGTGCTCTGCACAATTATACCCCTAACAAGTGCAAGTATTCTTGCTGCTTTTCCTTCAGCACACTTTTTGGCTTGGTAAATCCAACTTTCACTCCTCCCATTGGCACTATTGTGCTGCTTCTCAACCTGGCTCCAAAGTTTTGTCTGATTTTTGTAATTTAACAGCTTTACCAGTGAAGCTAGTGGTTGTTTATTGTTGATACGTTGATACTAATTTATTTTACCTGGATTTTACATTTTTCTAACCTAGAGATGAGGCAACTAAAACACATTTTAAAAACTTTTATTCTACTTTCAGTTTTATGAGAAGAGTGAGACAAAACAGATGTTATAATTCACACCATCACAATCAAAAGCCAACTATTTCTTAGTTACAAAACACTACAAACATTTCTTAGCTTATCAGCTTTTTACCACACTATACTTTAAATACCTTAAAAACAATCATCTAAAGTTACTCCTTGCGGGTCCTGCTACACTACATCTTTCATAATTCTATTTCTCCAATGTATCTAATCTTATTTACAAAACCATCCTTTAAAAAATTTTTCTAACTCCGTTTCTCTCTCAACAATATCTATCCTATTCTATAACACTTTGAAGTCAACATTTCTTATCTCAAGGTTTACATACAAATACATACTATATATACCTTCTGCCAAACCCTAAAAACTCTCTACAAATCCATTTCCCACACCAAGAACCTCCAGTGGCCCTTCCTGGGATTTGTGCATCTCATTTTTGAGACAAATTCTGGGTGATAACCTTGGGATGATCCAAGCCAGCGTGGTGTGGCCAAGATTATTGATTTTTAAAAGCTGCCACATTTGATGGGCTTAAATTGAGCTCAACATCTTCACCAGTGGCAGCTCCTTCATCCACCCAACACCCAGCAGCTTCTTTCTCAGTTTGGGGAATTATACCCAAACAACAAATTGATTTCTGAGAGTCTTTTTCATAGAATTACCATAACAACAAAGACAAGTCATTTAGAGCAAGCCAAAACTGCAGAATTTCTGGGCTGGTTCCTTATTTGCAACTTAAATTGTTCTAAGCAGGAATTTGTGGCAAGCACATGATGTTTTGCAGAGGCTTTATAAGGACCTCAGAATCCATCTTTCTGCCTTTGGAAAACCCAAGACTGAGTGCTGCAACTGCAGCATAAATCTTTAAATTGTATTTTTACTTAACCAGTAAAAATTCCTTTGCATGAATGTATTTTCGACAGCAGTTGCATAAAATACTGTTCATAATAGGAAGGTTTTGAAATCTTCCACTCTTTTCATATGTCTGGAAAGTCTCATAAATGGCTTTTTATCTGTGAGCCTATTTTTTAATATTTTAAACAGAATTTTTCAGTGCTTTTTTTTTTTGATGAGTTAAAAAATAACCATCAAACCCTACAGACTGAGAAGACAGTGGCAACCAAAGAAGGAGCTGCTCCAAAGCTGAAGATTTTTTAATGGAAAGCTCTCGTTTTGGATCCTAACACAAACCTGAGAATTGGCTGCCACACAATTGCAAAATTAAATCATCACCCAAGTGAAACCAAGAGATTCAGATTATGGATTTTTTTAAGTTAAACCCTTTCCTAAGTTCCTCGTGCCTCTTTCTGCCTGCAGTCAATGCCTCCAAAGAGCAGCTCTCTCTCCTTTGACAAGAGACAAATTTGGCTCTCAGAGCTGCCCTGCCTTGCTCTGAAAAATGAAATTTCATTTGAGGCATTTCCATCAGGTCCTGATGGTGTTTAACCATCTTTCTCCCACGCTGGAGCAGAGAGCAATAAAGGAGCAGGTCACCACAAAATGGATTAAGTGCAAACTCACATGTGTCACACCAAAGTTCAACGTTGACTGAAAGTAAAATAGATTTTCAAGTCTTTTGAGAGCAGCAAGATTTTAGAGGAATAGATCAAATCATTTACTTTTATATTGCCATAAAGCTACAGAGACATTTTCTGTCTCTTGTGTGTTTTGAAAGGATCACAATTTTGTCCAAGGGCCAAATGAGTTATTAATAGTAATAATAATGATGATATTAAACCCAAGCAAGACTACTGAGAAATAATTGAGAATTAGTAAGTATATTTTAAAAAGACCTTATGGTGACCTTTTACCTTACAGAGTTAGGTTTAATTATAGAAATACTTTCACCTCAAGGTGATTAAAATTATAGATTTTTTTATTTTTTAGTAAAACTTCCTGTGTTTCTCATAGAGTTCTATTGGGTATCATGAAATTAAAGAGCTAAAAGAATATTAATTAAGGAAGAAACAAATATATTCAGCCCATAAAAGGAGCAGGAAATGCATGAAAAAGAAATAATTATAGAGTGGGATAAATTCTTGCAAGTTGTTCAGTGCTGAATTAAGTAATGGACTAAACACAGGGTTTTTTTGTCCTCCCTACTCAAGATTTACTCTACTAATCACCCAATTTTCAAATCCTTACTAGAGGAAAGCATTTGCCTTTAAGGCATCGATAATTTAGGACTACCATTGAAAGGAATGTTTTTTTCCATTAAACAAAGCAATTATGTCATATATCCCACCAGTGTCTTTGGACTCCCATCTTGGTGTGAAGGAAACCATCATCCAGCTGAGATTGCACTGCAAATCTTCGTCAAGAGCTGCTGCATTGAGGGAATGCCAATAAAAAGTGACTTTTTCCATGTTACAAAGATGAACAGCCACAGGCCAGGCCCCATGTCACAGTGAGGCCTGGTCTGTTCTGAGGGAGCCACCTCAGGTTTTATTTACGTGTTTGCACCTGGGCAGGTTTAAAGCCTGCAGATCTGCTCAGCAGAGCTAACTGGAATATTTTCCTGTGCCTTTTCCTGGGGCTGTGGGGCTGTAATGTGAATGCAGTAAAATCTTTACAGGTTTGGGTTCCTCACATGCTTCTCACGAGGCCTCAGGCCCTCGTCAGTGATTTACAACCCCTGGCTCATCCAGAACAAATGTTGAGAATTTCTACTTGGGGTGTGCTTCAGAATTCACCCCAAGGTAATAACTTAGGGAAAATCAAGGGGATTAATTTATTACCTGACTGGTGTTCTGGAAGATTTGAAAAAATAATATTTACTGCATTTAACTGAAGCTTGTACTTAGGTGCTGCCACGTTGGATCACTCCCATCGCCATCACTGCACAAAGTTATCCTAAACAAATCCTTTTTCCTTCCTGTGGTTTAATATCTGTGTGTCTCTTTGGGGAGCAGGTTTGTCTGTGGGGAAGCTGCTGTAAGGCCATTCCAGGTGATCCCATAGAATCCCTAAGGTTGGGAAAGATCTCCAAGATCGTCACGTCCAACCATTGGCCAAATATCATCACACCCACTAAAAATATTGAGTTTAAATGCCACACCTACTTGTTTTTTGAACCCTCCCAGGGCTGGTGACTCCACCATTTCCCTGGGGAGCCTGTTCCAATGCTGAACCACTCAGTAACTAATTTTTTCCTACTATCCACCTGCTCCTTCCCTGGTGTAACTTGAGGCCATTTCCCCTTGTCCTGTCACTTGTTCCCTGGGAGAAAAGCCTGATCCCCACCTGGCTGCAACCTCCTGTCAGGCTGAGAGCCATAAGGCCTTCCCTGAGCCTTCTTTTCACCAGAAAAAAACTCCAGATGTCCATGGAATTCCAAGGATGGCATTGGGATCTGCCTGGCTGGCTGCAATCTCTCCCAACATCACTTTGAGATATCTAGGAATTAATACCCATATGAGCATCTCACATGGAGGGTGATACTTGACCCTGTTGGTCCAGATATTTGGGCTCATTCTGCCCTGTTTAGGAACCACCTCATGGGATTTTTTTTGTATTCATAAGAAGTTAGGGACCTGTTCTCACTTCTCATCAGAAGAGGTCACCTCCAGGAGACACATCCCTGGGGACCAGGTGTGTTTTTGGAAAGAGAGGTTTGATGGCACAAGTGGCAGTGGAGAATCCCAGGTGTGTGGGAATGCTGAGAAGGGGCTCAGGAAAGAAACAGAGCCACTGGTGTTTGCACAGCTCTCGATGTGTGTGATGGGCACTTAGCAAATAAATGATTGTCCTGCCTTCCTGTGGGATATGGGAAATGGAATATGCAGGATGGAATCACCACAAAGCACCCACAGTTGACCCTCTGACAGCTGGAGTCTTCTCAAATATCGGGGTAATAAAAAATATTTTTATATCAAAACTTGTGTGGAGGGGTAGGTTCCAGTTTGCTGCTCTGCCTGGTGTGACAATAAAGGATTTTAGTACAAAGCAATTAATTAAAAAAATTATTTTATTATTCAATTTGTTAGAACTTTTCTCAGATAAACAAACCCCATCTTTTTACAGACTGTTTATCCTATTGGTGCGGGAGGGCTCTTAAATATAGATCCCAAACTCCAGGTCCTGTCAGAGATCCCAGTTTAAGGATAAACTGTGGGAAAGCACCACTAGAGGTCACTCAACATTAATTGTTACCTAATTAGCACATTTTGACCCTACGTCTTAGGTCATTCTATTGCTTTCATACTTAGAGCATTGTCAGCTTTGACTTCTCAGCTAATTCTGCCACAACTCAGAAAAGCTGGAGACAGAAAATTTTCCTTCAGCTCTTCCCTCATATGACTCTTCCCAAGGCTCCCAAATCAGCTTTGCCATAGACTCTGCTGGCAGCAAATCATTCTTTCCTCGGCTTTGAGCTTAATAAAGCTGGCAGTGATGGACCTCTGGAAGTGCTGGGTTTAGAGGCACTCAGCCCTGGCTGTGTTATCTCAAATAGCTGCTCACCCATTTCGAAAATTAAACCAAAATGAATTTTACAAGTGAGGGAAATACATGGGAAAATAATGTCTTCAGTGTTTTCAGGTCCTTCCCCAACCACATTGTAGCCCTGTACCTCTTTAACCCTCTTTAAATAGCAAAAAAAAGTAGATTTTTGTAACAATTGACTAACTAAAAATGAGGTAAAATGAAGTTTAACTTTGATTAATGAGTTTCTGCTGAAATATCTCTGCATGTGTTTAATCAAAAAGCAGATGTTCTATTTGCAGGGATTTTTCCATGATCTCAGAAAACGATGGTAGCAATTTGTTTGCCCAAGACAAAGGGGAAAGGGAGAGCTAATTCGTGTGTTCTGCAAGGTTAAAATCACCCACTGCTGGTGCCCTGCCCACATCCCCTGGTGGATGTCATCAAACACACTTGGGGCACTCAGAGTTTCACTTCAAACCCACCTCATGCAGGCAAACCCTTGGGCAGCCACGCTCTCCAAAAGGGTGCTCCACCCAAAATGACCAAATCTTATTTAATTTCTGGTTCTGAGTTGCTGCTCATCCTCTCCTTCTCTTCTCCCCTTCCACTCAGCTGGCTTGGTGCAAATGCACAAATGTCACACCAAAGTTCACCGTTAACTGAAAGTAAAATAGATTTTCAAGTCTTTGAGAGCAGTAAGATTCTAAAGGAATTGATCAAATTACTTACTTTTATATTGCCATAAAGCTACAGACATTTTCTGTCTCTTGTGTGTTTTGAAAGGATCACAATTTTGTCCAAGGGCCATATGAGTTAACAGTAATAGCAATAATAGTGATATTAAACCCAAGCAAGACTATTAGGAAATAATTGAGAATTAATAAACAGGTTTTAAAAAGAATTTACAGTGACCTTTTACCTTACAGAGTTAGGTTTAATTATAGAAATACTTTCACATCAAGATGACTAAAATTATCGATTTTTTGATTTTTAGTGTAACTTTCTGCATTGCTCACAGAGTTCTATTGGGTATCTCTGTTACTCCCAAAATTAAAGGCTGGATTAGCCACTTCATCCTTATGTATGAGCATGACAACTGTAAAGAATATTGCAGTTTCCTGAAAAATCACTCGGTGTTCCCTGAAAAATCGTTTAGTAACCTCTCAAGACCAGCCCATATGCAGCTGGGAGAGAAAACATTAACCACCATTAGCCACCAGCACTGTGAGTGAGAAATCTGTCAGAGGCTCTGGGTTTTCTGGTTCCCACATCGAGGTGATAAATAAATGGATTACCAGCATCCAAAAAGTCACATGGCTTCTCTCTCCACTTTGTAGAGAGATTAATCTTGCAGAGGTATAAAGCAAAATTAGACAAAAAATAGCAAGCTCATAATCTGGACTAATAGAATTTAGATTTCATTATAATTTTTCTTAAAGAGTGGACCATCCTCTAAGCTTCAACCCAAAAAGCTTGGAATGCCTGTTGTGATAGCCAAGAGGTGATGATTTTAAACTAGAAGAGGGTAGATTCAGATTGGATTTAAGAAAGATGAGAGTGGTAAAACTCAGGCACAGGCTGCCCAAGGAGGTGGCAGATACCTCATGCCTGCAAATATTCAAGGTCAGGCTGGGTGGGGCTTGGAGCAACCTGGTCTAGTTGAAGATGTCCCATGGCACTGGATGGCCTTGGAAGGTCCCTTCCAACCCAAACCATCCCATGATTCCATGATTTGATTCCAAGGTCTTCCATGATCTGAGGCATAATTCCATCACATCTGCCTGTTTATCACTGAGACCTTTGGTCACCCTTTGCTCCCTCTGAGGAAGTTCTTGGTTGGACACGTTCCTCAGTTCCTGCTGCATCCACAACACTTCAAACTGTGTTGGAATTTAAAGTCTCCATGTCAGCCCTGTAATCCCTGTGGTCTAAAAAGGGCTGGATAAAGAGGATTAAGGGCTGTTCAACAGAAACCCAGCTAAAAAGACAAGTTTATCCAAGCCTCTTCTTCAGAAGATCTCTGCCACTGGAGATCTTACTTCAGAATAGGTCAAAGAGTTATTTAACAGATATAGACATTAGAAATATTTGCTGAACTGTCATCATGCAACAAAATTCGATTTTTAAAGCCAAAGCTCTAATCCTGACATGGAAAAATGGAGGAACAGGTTTGCTCTTTTTCAAAACATTGGGTCTAATTAAGGAAGAGGCCCTCACTGATGAAAAGTTAATACAAAAGGCCAATGGCTGAAGAGTCTTAGTGGAGAAAATCAAAATCAAGTGGGCTTAGACAGACTGTCACTCCTTTTCAAAGGAAATTACAGCTTTTGACATAGAAATGGCTGCACAACTCCAGAAGTCTTGAATTCCAGCCCCCTGAAGGGATCAGTTGCCCCAGCTGGGTGATTTTTGCCAATTATCCTCTTGTTCCCTGATCAATCTATTTTTCTGCCCATTGTTATAGCAGCACCTATTCTAAAATACTCTCAGTTGGAGCAACTAACTTCCTGCTCCTTTCCTTTTCAGCTCCCCAAAAAGATCATTAGCAGCAGAGCAAAGTTCCTTGCAAGATTTCTACCCAGCTGACACAACAATTTGCAAAGACTTCTCCTTTCCCCCCCTACAAACCTGCTTTTTATTCTTATCCCTCATCATAAAAAAAAGCTCATTTCCAAATTACAACACCTAAATCCCAGAGGAGCCTCTCAATCCCCTGCACAGTTTTATTGGAAATATTAGAAAATAAGGAAAAAAACAAAGTTTTTTTCTGCTTGAAAACATGCACAGATGTCCTTTACCCAATATATGGATTAGATAATGCAGTTGTCAGTGACACACTTTTTTATCAGACTTTTAAAAGCATTTAATGCTGAAGAATGAATGTAGTTTTTCCAATCAATGTTAAAATCTTCAGCAAGGGTAAAATCACTTCATATACGTGGTGGGGTTTGGGTGCTTTGATTTTTCCAATAATCCAATAAAAGCTCAAAATTAGCACTGAAAACGGAGGGAAATCAACCAATTCTGATGTATTAGGGAAATTATAAAACACAACTCACTGTGGGCATTATAATTGAGTGCATGGAGCTGATGAGTAGCTGAACTCATCTGCCATAAGTTTTTTATTTCAAACTAATCCATAAACTGCTTTTCCAATTCTCTAAAAGCACATAAAATACCAACAATTCTTTTAGAGTGTCCCCATCAATCCAATCAAAAAAATCATAGGTTTCAAATGACCACCCATAGCTGTGATACTAAAAATATCCTGGTTATCAATCTAAAACTGCTTTTGCAGTGATGTTGGCCAGGATATTTTGCCTCATTACTTCATGTTCTCATTCTGTTGTTTATTGTCCTGTCATCTTATATTTATATCATTTGGCCTCCATCTTCCATAGTAATTAAAAACGGCATTTCTTTAACCCTGGTTTTGCTGGTTTTCCTGGTGCTTTCCACACATTTCCATGCCTGGATTGGAACGGATTGTCACCACCAGTCTATGTGCAATGACTTCTGCCATTAAAAAAATCTTTAAATACTTGATTTAGTCCATTCTATGCTTTAATTGTTTTTACCATGATGGGATATGTGGCTCTTTGGCACACACAGTCGCCACCTCAGCAGAGACCCTGGAAATGCCTGATTTCTGGATGTGGATTCCTTTTGTCACTGGACATGGTAAATCCTGGAATTGCTGCAGCTTGGAAACTGTCCCAGACAGGGCACACAAGGGACACTGGGAATTACACACTGGGCTCCAACTCTCTACATTTAGTGACAAAATCTTGGATATGGGATATGGGAAGAAAAGATGGGCTCAGCCAATATTATCTGGTAATGTGAAGATAACCACAGCTAAAATGGGCTTCATGTGTCCAGAAAAGGAGCTGTTAGCCTGGATTAGATTGGACTGGGACAGGAAGGATTAGTGGAGAGGAGGCCTGACAGTGAATTCATTATAATCTGCAGTAGATATCATAAAGTGCTGCTTTGCTGGTTGCATTCATCCAAAGGCCTTCCCCAAGAACTGTGTGTATTAGGGGTAGTTTGGAGCTCAGCTTCCAGGATTGGCTTTGGACATTTTTGGGGGCCCAAAGCTGGAGTTCTGAAGCCCATGGACGAGTTATCAGGAATTCAGCACATGCTGTGTGAGGGTCACCAGTGGCTTTGCCTCTCTCAGAGCAGGAACTTCTAAAAATTATTTCACTGGCCAAGCATTTCCATCCCCCATCTGTGACCGTGTTCACAGGGGTCCCAGGATGAGGGAAGAGATGAGGATCTGACTCCATGTTTCAGAGGGCTTGGTTTATTATTTTATGATATATATTACATTAAAACTATACTAAAAGAATAGAAGAAAGAATTTAATCAGAAGGCTGGCTAAGAATAGAAAAAGAAAGAATGACAACAAAGGCTTGTGGCTCGGACTCTCTGTATGAGCCAGCTGGGCTGTGATTGGCCATTAATTAGAAACAACCAACATGGCCCAATCACAGATCCACCTGTTGCATTCCACAGCAGCAGATAACCATTGTTTGCATTTTGTTCCTGAGGCCTCTCAGCTTCTAAGGAGGAAAAATCCTAAGGAAAGGATTTTCCATAAAAGATGTCTGTGACAAACATTCCCACAAGGAGGTACTTTTTTCTTTCACCAGGAAAAGGTTCTTGCCCCAGAGGGTGCTGGGCACAGCCCAGGATCCCCAGGGAATGCCAGAGCTCCAGGAGGGTTTGGACATCATTCCCAGGGATGCCCAGGCTGGCATTGTTGGGGTGTCTGTGCAGGGCCAGGGGCTGGGCTGGATGATCCTGGTGGAGCCTTTCCAACTCAGGATATTCCATAATTCCATGATCTTTGAATGGAAGTGCTGGGGGGCACAGAGAGGTTAATCTGCACGACCTGCAGGTGTGCCACAGAGATGCTCTTTCCCTTTCTCTTATTCTTTGCCAGGTGCCTTGCTTAAACCTTGGCCCAGCTCTGTCCCCCAGGCTGGAGGTCTGAAATGAAATGACAATCTGCTCCTCTCCTGGCTAATTGGAACTGGAGCAGAGATATTTCACAAGAGCATAATGATGAGCTGCTCTCCCTGCATCCCTCTTTGTCTCCATTTTTATTTTTGTAGTGTCTCATCTGCTCTGCTGAGCTGCCAGTCACCTCCTGGGGACACTGGGAGCTCCTGGCACTGTCAGGCTGTCCCTCATCTGGGACATTCCACCTGGGAGCTGGACCTGTGGACACTGTGAGTGCTCAGAAAGTGCCTTCCAGTTCTGGATCCCCTCATTTTCCCCCCTGGCAGCTGGACCTGAGCTCAGAGGAGCTCCCTGCTAACGAGGGAGCTCCATTCTCTGATCCTCCCCTTGCTTGGCTCTGGTGGCTGAATTGCCTCTGGCTCCCCTCAATCAGCTCCATTTATTCCAGGGTTTTGAGTAGCTGCATATGAAAGCCTCGCTGATGGAGATATCACATGGCTTTGCTTTGCCTACAGACAATGATTTCATCTTAATAAAGTCAGATTTTGGCTCTGCCTGCTGCGCTGTCGAGTGAGCTCTCCTACAAGCCCCACAATGCAGCAGCTTTGTGAGGGAAAAAATACAGGACAGAATAATTTCCTTTTTTTTCTCAATAATCCTGAAAATGAGCCATGACTGACAAGTGGGAGCAAGGAGGATTTGTAGCACTTGAATTTCTTTTTCCAGTGTATTTTACATTGCAACTGTGGATGCCACAGCCACTGCAGGAAGAGTTATGAGAGCATTTAAAGGGTTAAGGCCTTCATTTGCCTGAAGCCACTTCTCAGCCCTGGTTTTCTGTACTGCTCTGTCCTATCAGGTTTCTTTCTCCCTCTGGTCAAAATAGTAACCTATATAATTGCCTAATTCATGTGAATTTGCAAGGCAACAAATGAAATGAAAAAGCTCCTCGGAAACACCAGCATTACACAAAAATACACATAAATCAAATAAACACCTCCAACACCTGAAGTGACACTTAGCCACATCGAATTCCTGCCCTGCACACTGCTCAGCCCACAAAACAGAGCAAAAAAATGCAGACCACAAGGCAAATAAGTGCCAGCCAGCCTCTTTTAGGAGGTTGTGCATGCCATGGCAGGGGCTGCTTTGCATTAGTGCCCCTCAATTCTTTGACTGATTTGTTCCTTGGGTGTAACAGCTGCCCACAGGTTGTACCTGCACGGGGGAAACGAGTGTGGCACAAAGCCAGAACATTGTGCTGCGTTGCTTCTTGTACTAATAAATATTTCAGCAAAAACCTAAGTGCTGGTTATGCAGCACCCCATCCTTCTCTGCTGCAAGAGGCAGGAAAAGCAACTGGCAAATTGCTGCCCATAATGGAAAATTAAAAAAAAAAAAAAAAAAAAAGTTGGTAAGCTTGTGGTAATGGATGACATATTTTAAATTGATTTTTGTTGCTGAGGAGGATTTGAAGCACTTGGATTTCCTTTTTCAGGGTATTTTATGTTGAATGTGTGGATGCCACTGTCACTGTGGGAAGGGTTATGAGAGCATTAAAGGGTTAAGACCTTCACTGCCTGAGGACACTTACGAGCCCAAAAATTCCACCTAAATCCTAAAATTCCACCACTGTTTTTTTTTTTTTTTTCCTTTTTGTTTTATTTCTAACAGCCAGCTCTGTCCCTCTGCACAGGTCAGCCCTGAGTGGGCTGCACTTCAAGGCTCTTTCCTTCGTGGAATTTTTTCTAGGAAGAAGAAGAAGAAGAAAGACATCTCAGCCACTCCAAGCTGGAGCATCCTTCTCCTCTCTTCCCCCTTTTAGTGTCAAGTGAGAGATTTGCCCACCTCCCACCCCAGTGATGCCTGACAGCAAAATATCCTGGCTCCAACCAGCATCCCCAAGTTCACAGGCAGCTCCAGGATTCTGGGATGAGCAATCCCAGCTTTACCAGGAACCCTACAAATAATATTTGCACAGCTCCCAGGACAAACAAACACGGGCAGGAAACATTTACAAACCCAGGCTGTGTTAATTGCTTCTGGGAGGGTCTGCAGATGACTCTACCTGAAAACATTGGAGGGTTTTGATGAAAACTCAGAGATTGTGGCACACAGACAACAAGGCAAACATTTCCTTCATTTCCTCGCTGGATTTTGAAGTTAAGAAAGGAAAAGAGCCACATCTGTGCTCAGGAGTTCCATTTCCAACTCCCCATCCAGCTGGGTTGGCTCCCATGGCTGGGCAGTATGGATTGAATAGGTCCTAAATTTGGGATTTGCTCCTAGAACCTCCAGTGGTGCACCTCATGGGGTACTTATGGCTTGGAAGTGAGGAATCTGTGAGGAAAAAAAGGTGAGGGAGGAGAATTAGCTCAATATTTCCTTCCAGGATCACCTTCCATCCTCAACTCTCCAATGAGATTTGGTTTGTGGGGACATTTTCCTCTGGGTTACGGTAAAACCTGTGGTAAAAGTAAAACCTATGGTTAAAGTTGTTTGACTTGCTGGGAATATTATTTCTATCAGAAGAGCCTCTCAGTCAGAGAATAAAATTCCAAAATAGGGTTTTATGTGGCAATATCCTTACTGATTAAAAAGAAGGAGTAAAATAAAGTAAAGCAATGACTTTCCACTAGTTTTACTCCTATTTATTTTATGTGCCAGGAAATTTTCATTGTTTCAGTGGGAACTGGAGTTATCTCCAGCCTCACTATAAGTTTTGCATCAATTATTGTGAGTTATTTTTCTCAATGGGTAAAAAGCAAATTAACAAATGTAAATACACTTTCTTATTTCTAGATGCTGGTGTGGAGTCAGCTTGGGGAAAGCTGGGAAATGCTACAATCAAGATTCTGTGGAGGAAACAAAATTAAAAATCATAGTTTTATGTTTTATGGTTTATGAATCCATTCTGTTTCATTGTAAACTTGGAGGGAATTTTCACTGGAATCCTAGAAATAAACTGGAAACAAGATGGAAAGGAGTCAAAGTGACTCTTTGGGCCCTGTGATCTTCATTTTGGGGAATAAATTTGTGCAGACTGGAAGAAGGCAATGAAGCATGGCTTGGAAACATATTCCCCAGGAATGTATATTCCAAATAAATGTCACTTCCTTTTAACAGAATCCACAGCTGACTTTCTAAATATCTTTGTCAGTGTTCCCATTTGGGTTTTCTTCAGTAATTTAACTTCACCCTGAGAATTTTCCCTACATTTTTAGTGGGAATTACCTAAAATCTTGTCAATAGTGTATTTCCTATACGCTGGGTTTCATCCTGGGATGTTTGGGGCTGTGATTTGTGGGACAAATCAGAAAAGATTCTGCTCCAACCTCAATCAATGTGGAAATCTCTGTTTTCTTGCATCCTGGCCCAGGACTTTGAATGTGGAATTTTGAGTGAGTGAATATTGGATTGAATTTGTTGAATCCATGAAGTGGATTTTTGCCACTGAGGGATTTCATTCTGGAGGGTGATTTAAGGGCTTTGAATGTTGTTCTCACCCTCGGTGTTATGAAATTCATCTGTCCCAAAATCCCTTCCAGCTGTTTCAAAAGAGCATTTATTAACATCTGCAGCAAGGTTGGTTTTGCTCCACTGGAGATAGCAGAAGAAATCCCATGGAATCAGTCAGAACATGTGTGGATCTCAGCACTGCAGCTGAATTTTTTTAGGAGAAATTGTACAAAATGCGAGTAGCACAAATTTTCTTCCTCATTCCTCCATCTGAAGAAATCAAAATAAATATAAGAGCACTTAGCAGTGAGCCTGTGCCTGACACAGTTTGAATGTGGGTTAAGAAGGCCAAAAAAAAAAAAAAAAGGCAAAATAATTGTTATGCCTCACAACACACCCTCAGAGTCAACAGCCCGTGAGGACGTAATTTCTGTCGACATATCAACATTGCAAATCGCTGACGTCCTCTTTAAAAAAACCCAATATTTCTTCTAAATTTCCTTCAGATGGCAATGACTGATCCCCAAGAAAATGCAGAAGGACCTTGAAAGGAAAGGCTGCTGCAGTGGCTTGCAGGGACACGCTCCTCCCGAGCTTCCAGCACAATTATATGCTTATTACTTCGGAAGAGTTCGAAAACAAGCAAGCTGCAGCTTTTAATGAAGCTTTCATAGCAGAGAGAACTATGAAAAAGCATTTAAAGCAGCTCATCTCCTCCTCTATTCAGGCTCTCTTTCATTTCCAGAGGCAGTTGCGAGGAGAAATTGGATGCCATCCAGTTTGGGTTTATAAGGAAGCAGAAAAGGAGATAATGGCGGAAGTTTGTGCTTTCTTCCCCCATGGAAATTTGATCATCTTCAACGTTTGATCAGATTTTGAGGAACACAAGACAAAAAAACCCAGCAGATATTTCCAATCATGCATTTTAAAAACCTCAAAAGAGCTTTGCAGAGCCTCCCTGCATCCAGAGCTGCTTCAGACTTTTCTTTTTTATTATTTTGAGGGAAGATGTAGAACATAACCAGTTACTTAGCCCTGGCATGTGATTATAAAAGCCTGACTCAGAGCATCTCCAAGTTCTGCTTACAATGCACAGACATACATCCAGCCCTTTGTACTGTCAGGCTGCCTCCCTAACAAGCCAGAAATATGTATGTGAGTGGAGAAGACATTCTAGGATCAGAGGAACAGTCACTTAACAATATGTCATGGAGACTGATCCCTTTGTCAGCCCACAAAAGCTCAATGTGACCCCAAAGGAGGCATCTTTCATTATGGGGGATGCCATTTTCTTGCCCTTTTATCGCTTTTTTTTATGGCCAGCATTATTCACAATTCCCTAATTAGAGAGGATAACGTTGGTACACTGGTTTTTACTCTTCAGTTTGGGTGCACGCTGGTGTATTTGTGCAATAAGTTGGAATAATATTGCTTTTCCTTTCTGTTTTTCTGTACAGAGTTCAGTGGGCCACAATGTTTTTCTGCTCTAATCCTGTGATCTCACATATGGCCTCAAAAAGATGAGGCTGAGCGGCCTTTTCATTTTTTTTTTTTCTCTTTAAAGGGCTCATTTGAAACTTTGCAACCAAAGCTTATTTCAGGTTTTATTTCTAAAAGAGCACTTGACCCTTTCAGTGAAAGAAGTAACATGTTGACATTGCAAAATTGTCCTGAATTCAGGATCTCACCTTCCCTTTGGTGCTCCTGGCTTTGTGTGCCACCATGGAACACAAATCCCCAATGTGGGAAAAATAAAGCCATTGGTGCCTAAAATTAGGCCAGGGGAATTTACAAAGGATATTGTTTTTGCTTTGTCTGTTTGCTTTCTTATGAATTCCTGCTCACAGCAGAGGATAAAGCATGAACTTCAAAAGAACAAAAGATGGGATGTTTCTGGGTTCCCAACAAGTTCCTAGACTATTGTGAAGAAACCTCCTCACACAGCAAGGGAGCGCAAACTGCCCCAAATCATCTTTTTCCAGACCTTGGAGAGCCACAGCTCTGTGGCATTTTGAGGGAAGCTGTGAATCAATTCCCTGCCCAGGATTTCACTTGGCAGACCCAGCAGAGCCCTAAATGCCATCTGTGGGGAAGTGACTCCTGTATTTGTTTGCTTTTCTGTCCATATTTCACCTTCAGAAGCCAATGATGGGATTTTACAGCAGGGCTGGTGGAGTTCTCCAACTGCAGCCCAGCTGTAAAACACACAGCAGAGTTTTCTCCTTTTTACTTCCTGGCAATGAGTTTTGGTCCTGTCAGTTAAAGCCACCTCAGAGGAGAAAGAAAGAGAGAAATGATTGCTCAGTGAATCTCAGAAGAATTATGGAGTTGTACAGCCCCAGAAGGATTTTAGGCAGTTTTATATTGCCCGGCTCAGCTCACATTTATTTTGTCTGTCTCAGTGTCTGAGCTATGTGATGGGTAGAGAAAACTTCCTCTGCTGCCTGATGGATCTGAGCAATCTGGTGTGGATCTGGCTGGATGGAACAGAGAAGAGAGTTCTCAGCTGCACAGAAGGCCAAAATCTGTGCTGTTATTTATATATTTATTTTATCTTTTTTATTTTATCTCTAACTATATTTTTATTTATATATGTAGTAATTATATATTTATTTTATCTGTGTTATTTTATCTCTATCTGTATTTTTATTTATATATGTCGTAATTATATATTTATTTTATCTGCGTTATTTTAGCTGTATCTATATTTATATTTACCTGTGTTGTAATTATATATTTATTTTTTCTGCATTATTTTATCTCTATCTATATTTTTATTTATATATGTTGTAATTATATATTTATTTTATTATGCTATAATTTAACACAAGCAAGTACTAGAGAGTGTTTAAAACTAGTTTTTACATGGAGAAAAACATAGAGTCAGTAAAGAATTAGGAATTTTTTAACAGTTAAATGCTTCCATATAAACTTATTTATGTCCAACTGCTTGAACTCAGAGGAGGAATAACAGCAGCAATCCAGAAATCTGTGCTGCAAATGTAACTCTCTTCTAGATAAAAACATAAACATACCCTAAATCAGAGTAATTATCCAATTGTGCTGGGTTCTGGCTACGTGAGACACTCAAAAAGTCTCCCAAGAACCTGGAGATGCTCTGAGGAAAGTGTTCTGCCAGTGAAGATTTATCCACAGTTTCCCCTGATAAGGTTGTTCATCTTGTTTTGAGCAGTGCAATTTGCCCTCCTCAGCACGCTGCCTTACATTCATATATGTAGAGAAGAACTGGATTGATTATCTTCAGGCTTCCTGCCACTAAACTCAGCAAATTAGCTGCTCATGATTCCAGCAAATGACTGCTCCTGCTTTTTTTCCTGGTGCTCCGGGAGAAATTGAACTGCAAAGCTTTGGCTGGGAAGCCAAGAACTTGCTCAGAAACTCCCCGAAGAGGAAAAAGCTGGAGAGATGCTGTGAGAATTGATCAAGAGGTCCAGGAAAATATGGGATGGTTCTGGTGTCCCAGAGAATCCAAGGAAATGGAGTTCTGTTTCTCTTGGTGCCTTTTCTGCAGTGAGATTGGGTGCTGTGGGTCACACTCAGGGAACCATGGGTGGTTGGGTTGGAAGGGACCTTAAATTCCTCGATGGGGACTCCACCACTGCCCTGAGCAGCTGTGCCACAGCTGGACAACCCTTTTCATTAATAATTTTCCCAAATATCCACCCTGAGCCTGCCCTGGCCCAGCCTGAGGCCATTCCCTCTCCTCCTGTCCCTGTTCCCTGGGATAAGATCCCAAATCCCCCCGGCTGTCCCCTCCTGTCAGGAGCTGTGCAGAGCCACAAGGCCCTCCCTGATCCCCCTTTCCTCCAGGCTGAGCCCCATCCCAGCTCCCCCAGCCCTTCCTGGTGCTCCAGCCCCTTCCCAGCTCCCTCAGCCCCTCCTGGTGCCCGAAACCCTTCCCAGCTCCCTCAGCCTCTCCTGGTGCCCCAAACCCTTCCCAGCTCCCTCAGCCCCTCCTGGTGCTCCAGGCCCTTCCCAGCTCCCTCAGCCCCTCCTGGTGCTCCAGCCCCTTCCCCGCTTCCCCAGCCCTTCCTGGTGCTCCAGGCCCTTCCCAGCTCCCTCAGCCCCTCCTGGTGCTCCAGGCCCTTCCCAGCTCCCCCAGCCTCTCCTGGTGCTCCAGGCCCTTCCCAGCTCCCTCAGCCCCTCCTGGTGCTCCAGGCCCTTCCCAGCTCCCCCAGCCCCTCCTGGTGCTCCAGGCCCTTCCCAGCTCCCTCAGCCCCTCCTGGTGCTCCAGCCCCTTCCCCGCTTCCCCAGCCCTTCCTGGTGCTCCAGGCCCTTCCCAGCTCCCTCAGCCCCTCCTGGTGCTCCAGGCCCTTCCCAGCTCCCCCAGCCTCTCCTGGTGCTCCAGGCCCTTCCCAGCTCCCTCAGCCCCTCCTGGTGCTCCAGCCCCTTCCCAGCTCCCTCAGCCTCCCCTGGTGCTCCAGGCCCTTCCCAGCTCCCTCAGCCCTTCCTAGTGCCCCAAACCCTTCCCAGCTCCCCCAGCCCCTCCTGGTGCTCCAGGCCCTTCCCAGCTCCCTCAGCCTCTCCTGGTGCTCCAGGCCCTTCCCAGCTCCATTCCCTTCCCTGGACACGCTCCATCCCCTCAAAGTTCTTCTTTTTGGGGCATTTCACTGCCCTGGTGCTGCTGGACCCAGCACAGCAGGCACAAGCAGGATGCCATTCCCTATGTGAGCCCAAACCAGGAGCAAACCCAGCCTCTAAAATCAGGGTTTAAGCTGAACTTCACTCCACCAAGCCTCCACTTCTCAGGGTTTTCCTTGTGTCCACCCCCAGTTGTGTCACATCTCACAAAGCCTCAGCTCAGCTCTCCAGGTGTGGCATCTGGGACAAATCACTTTAATTTTGTCTCCTGCTTTTCCTTTCACCTCAACAATGCACTTTCTGCCACTTGGGAGAAACTGGTTATTTCCTTTGGCCCTTGCATGGACTTTGAGTCCAAATGAGAAATGATGATCCATCATTTCTCAACTGTGCTCTCTGCCAAAAATAAAAAAAAAAAGAAAGGAAATAAAAAAGAGAAAAAATCTAATTCCAAGTTGGGAAGAGATGGGATTCTTCTTCAAGGAGTAGAGACATTTTTCAGTTTTGAGAACATTCTGAGCTAAAACTGCTGCAGCTGGAAGGTGCTGAGAGCAGGACAGGCATGGCCTTGCTGACACAGGGTCTTTGATGGGCATGCATTTGAGGGAAAATCCCAATTTTCAGGGAAAATATGGTTTGAATGCTGCAGGGAGAGGCAAAGCCCTGGGCTCCAGGACTCTGGGTTGCAGCTCTGGGCATTCACTTGATGTTTATCTTGAGAAAAAGTTTAACCAAGTTCAGATTCACCACTTTCTTTCCTCTCTGACCATTCGTTTTTCCTAAACAACCCCTTCTCTGAATATAAATTTGTCAGATGGGTTTCTTCGATGCTGAAGAAGGAGAATGAAGCTCTGTGAGTTCTGTGTTAACCCCTGGTGTGGTGGCACCCAGCCCCACCCAGTGCAATTTGACCATTTTTGACCATTTCCCTCTCATTTCTCCTCCATCTCAGTAATTCCAACCCCCCTCTTCTTCCTTTGTCTGTTAAATGTTATTTGTATCATTTTATCCTCCTTGTTCATTTTTTTCCTCCCTTCCATAAAACCCAATAAAATATTAATGTGGCATAACAAATCTGTCTGTGCTGGGAGTCTCTTGGAACTATTGATGAAGGCATGAATAAATTATGAATCTTGATTTTGCTGGTGGTATATCAGATTTCACGTGTTTATTACATTTTCTGTGAAGTCAGCTCATCCAAGAGCTTTTAGTTTTGTTTGCCTGCTTTTATTTTAGGTAGCCCTTGATTTATTAAGCTTTGGAAAAGGTAATGTCTGATGTAGTGGAACCTAAAATATGAAAATTCCATTTGGATCAATTTTTCTTGTTTTGGTTATCCCTAAAGGAAAAAAAAACAAAGAAAGAATCCAGCCCTCTGCTTATCCCAGAAAAAAAATAAAAAGACAAATATATTTATATATTTTTTTTTCTTTATGCTATTGAGCTGCATCTTCCAATATCACCTTGGCCTAAGGAAAAAACTTCTAAATGTGATGAGTGGTGCTCACTATTAAAGAAAGGAAAATCCCCAAACCCTGAGTATTGTAGCAGTAATTCTATTAATTCTATTTTCTTTGGGGAAAATGTCTCTCTTTAGCAATCTTAATTAAGATTTTTATTTCAATTAGAGACTAATTTGAAAGTTTGTGTGAGTTGCTCTTTCTGAAATTAATTATGATGCAATGTTAATATTTGAAAATTTTAGAAGACATTCTGAAAGATCTTTTCAAATTTGAAGCTGCAGGTAGTATTATGATACATTCATAATTGTTGTTTAGGCCTATATCTTATTAAATGTTTCTCAGGTAAACTCTGCCTTGTGCCTAAAATGACATGAAGCCCAAAAGTTCTGCAAAGGTCACCCAGGGAGGGGACACCAAAGGGGGAACTGAAATCCATGAGGAGAAAGGTGAGAAAATCTGACTCTCAAGTAATGCCACCTGGTAAAAGTCCTCTAATATCACACAAGAGCTCTAAGGGAAAATTCAGTGTTTGGCTCACGATTAGCATTAATAATTATTATTAATTATCAGTAAGAATAGATAAACACCACAGTGAGAGGGCAAAGCAGGACAGAGGATTTTGGTGTTTTCTGCTTTGTTTTAAGCACAACACGTCCAAAGAAGTGGTTTTCCTTCATAAATTGCAGTAACTCAGTTCCTTAGAATGCAAATCAGAGGATGAATAATTAGGAACAAACAGCCAGCTCTAATTCTCCAAGAATTCTCCCGTTTTGGGTGTTCAGGGTCACTCCTGTGGCTCTGGGTTACCTCTCCCTGTACCTCCCAGGCCTTTGCTTCACAGGTTGTGATGAGTAAAGCATTTCAGAGTTCTCATAGAAATAAATACAGGGATTCTTGGGAAGAATGGAGAATTGCTGGGTAATTTCAATTTCATTCCACCCTTTGGGAGAGGCTGCAGCAGCAGCATCTCCCACCAGCCCTGCACTTGGTGATTCTGCTGCCCGCTTCCTTCCAGAGCCTGCAAGTGGCTGAATCCACAAACCCCTGACAATAGGGTGGAAAATGTCCAGCTGGATGAGAAAAGGCAGCTCAGGGGAGTGCACCTGGAATGCAGATGGGTTTTCTCCAGTGTGGCACAGAGGGATGTTCATGGAATGAATGTGACAAATGGCCAAGGCAGGTACAGCCCCAGCTGCTGCCACCCCTCAAGCAAACGCAGGAGGGGCTGCTCTGAAGTCACTCCTTCAACCACTCTGCTCATGACAGAAAATAAAAGATGGTGATAGGACTTGTGATCCCTAAAAAATGAGCCAGATTTGCTGGGCAGTGAGAAAACGCATTGCATCCCCTTTGAGAGGAGAAATCACAGGTTTCCACCTATTTTTTCCCCTTTTTTTTTGCAGTGAAGTGCTCCCTAGAGGAATGATGGTCGTTGTCTCCTGTGGATCTCAGACAGAAGAGGCTGCTTTATCGATCTCCACTCCTTGCTGCAAAGGTATAATTAAAAATAAGTATTAAAGCTGATTCCAGCCTAACCTGGCACTCCAGAGCTGACTGTGTACAATAAAAATCACCTCATGTTCTCCTCGTCAGGAGAGCCCTCACTGATCCAATTTCAGAGTTGTGCAGAGGTAATTGAAGGCTGCAGGAGGTTGTTCTGCACAAGCTCAGATTAGGACTCAGCTGAGAACGTGTCAGATGCAGCCACAGCTCAGCCCCATCTCCTGCAGATTTTGGGGAGGATCAGGACAGGGCTGAAGGTGAGAAGTCCAGCACTCTGCACAGTCAAAAATTAACAGTGTTTAAATACACCAGCCAGTGGATATGTGTTGTTTTTAATTAGCAATTACTTATAAAAGTGGTATTAATCTTTTAGAATGTTGACTTGTGTGCTCTGACAGCTTGGTTGGGTTTTTCTGGCTGGGAGGAAGCACTGCCAGATGATCTGTCTCTGAGACAGGAAGATCATTCTCTGGGTACATAAACAGTATGAATATATGTGCCATGAATATATTTATAAATATGGTCAGGATAGGCTCTGTTTAACCAGGAAAGGTCAGGATTGAGCCCTCAGGAATCTCATTTCAGACAAACTCAAGCCTGCGCTTCTATCACTGTTTACATGTGCTTGCTCCCATTTCACAGTGGAAATTGCCTCTATTAGAGTTTATTTTATACTTTGCTTGCAACTGGAACTCAGTAACTTTTTAATATATTGAGTTCTCAGACCTTGGGACGTTGCTGTGCAAGGGTGAAAATCACCTCAGTCCTTGTGCAGCCTGTCCTGGAATCCAGCACCACCCCAGAACCTGAAATTGCCCAATTTTTCTGCATTTCTTTTTAAAAACAAGCAAATAGGCTGTGATCTTATCCAGCTACTGATTTGTGTAGCTGCTGATCTTATATGCTTGGGTGGCAGATGGATGGTGCAAGCTGTAAAATACTGAGGCAAAGAGAAGGGTAGCCTGTGAGATTACTAATCAATTTTCCAAAGAACTGTCTCGCAGAAGGGCCAGCAGTAAATTGTTTCATATTTCTTTTTAATTTACACAAAACCATCTAAGGTGACCTGCTGGCATCTGTCTGTGTTGATTTTCATGTATTTTATTGGTCTTTTAGCACTGCTTCTATTGCTCATCAGCTACCCTGAATGTGTCTGTGAAGTTTCCCAAGGAAAATAAAGATGCTTACAGTG
This sequence comes from Agelaius phoeniceus, assembly GCF_051311805.1. Lineage (NCBI taxonomy): Eukaryota > Metazoa > Chordata > Aves > Passeriformes > Icteridae > Agelaius > Agelaius phoeniceus. Next base: position 24,516,646 of record NC_135274.1, on the reverse strand, counting down.
GAGATGATTTCCCTCATTTTGGGACACATTCTATTTATTAATCTAATGCTGAATCTCTTCATATTTCTGCTTTGGAAAGTGTGAATGGCAATTTAGGCTCTCTTGTGCTGGGTGCTCTGCTTCTTAATGGGACATAACCTGACAGCCAATCTCATGGACTGGATGAAAGAGATAAAACATGGGGAAGAAAAATTATCAGCAGCCTCTTTCCCAGAGACAGAGCTGAGTAAGGGAAGGCTGGTTTAACTCACATAAAATAATCTGTGGCGTGGTCAGGGGCTGAACTTTGATTTTGGGCTCTTTTTCTCAAGGCCAGGCACACACACATCCATCCTCAGTTTCAAAGGAATGAAGATGAATCTCTTGGAAAAAGCCAGAATTCATTGAGAGGAAACAGAAATCTGCTAAACTGGAAATTTGAAAGTTACTGTTGATGGGAGAAACATTAAAAAAATGTCTGTATATCACTTGCATTTTCTAAATATTTCAAATTATAGCAGCTTTGATTTAGGACTGTGGGGAAGATGATCTGTCAGATTCTCTAAAATTTGCTTTGTTTCTCAGAAAAGAAAGAAGAAAGTCTTGAAGTTTAAAAACAATAATTGAAGTTTGTTAATTTGCAGCTCTTTGCTTTTGCCTTCAAATAATTGCGCTGTAACATCTCAAGAAGGGTGTGTGATAGCTGCTGCAATAACACTTCTAATGAAGTGATTTGCTTTTGCCATTAATACATCTGAAGAAATCTTGGCAAAGATTTTCATAAAAAGCTCATTGGACTTTTCTACACGTGCCTACAACCCAGCATCTGATTATCCCCTTTGTTATTTCCATCAGGCACTAATAGTGTTTCACATGGCTTAAAAATTGAGGACAACATCCTCAGCTGCTCTGAGTGGGAAAACTGCCTGGGCTCCCTCAATTACACCCACAAGAATCTCCCTCCTACCTCAGACAATAAAACCCATTTATGTCAGCAACAGAAAGATGCTGCTTCAACAGAAGGAAAATACCCCTTAAACGAATTTATTTTCTCTTTAACTTCCTATGTGAGTGTAATTTTTTATAATAAGAGAAAAATCCTGAGTAGGACAAATGGTTTAAATATTTAAATACGGAGATTATAGTGGTGGTTGTGAGTTTACTGAATCTGCAGAAGGCAAGCAGTGAGATGATAAAGAGAATTAGGGGAGACACAGCAAGCAGGAGCAGGAATTAGGGATGCCAAGAGCAGAGCTTGGGAACACATTCCTGAATCCTCATGGGCTGGGAAGTTTGGATCTGTGATCAGTGACACCAAAACCTCAGGTGATTTATTCATAAAGGCTTTGCTTAGCTTTGAAGTCAGAGAGAATTTTCCCTTAGTAAGGGCTTCAAGATGAGACCCCAGATGACAAAAGGCACCGGATCAAGGAGGGTGTGGTAAGTTAGTGAGATGTAGGATGGCACTTCTGCTCATTCAAAGTCATTTCCCAGTCCTCAGCCTAGGCTGGGAGCCAAGCAAAGCAAGGCCTTCATTAGCAATGAATCACAAACTTCACAAAATAAAGACAATCTTCAGCTCACTGAATTTATGGAGGAAAAACCCCAACCCACCCCCCTGACCAGACTTCAGCTGAATATTACAATATTTACAGCAAAGGATGTAAACCTTGACAGGGGGATGACAAAACCAACACCAACACCAACTCTTTCTCTGCCTTTTATACCCCAACAACACCAGCAAATCTTAATTTTCGTTGGGCTTCAAGTCTCACTCCTAGCCCTGAAGAAGAAGAGGACTAAAGGTCCCCCACATCAGGATAATGAAGGGTGTGTGCTTTTTTCTGCAGAGACCTTGTTAACTGCTTCAGGAGCACTTCTATTTCTTGCATGTGTCTGCTGCAATATCTACAGGAGCTGGAAAATGAAACCCCACTTCACAGCAAAGTAGAACTTGTGCCTCTTTCTTTTCAGGGCTGCTCTCAAGGATAAGGGGTTATTAGTGGCCTTTCACTCTCCAGGGCAGGAACTTTTCAGGCTTCAGAAATTTTTACCCTGTTGAGTGAATGCAATCCATTGAATTTCTTTATTGCTTTCATGTTGCTAAGGTCTACTTCGATTTTTGAGAAAATAATTAACTGCTACTCAAGCCAGGAGAATGAAACTGGAAGCGCAAGAGTAACACAAAGAAATCCTCAAATAACCTTGGAATAGTATGAGCTGATTTTTTATTTAGCTACCAGTTCTAAAAAAATTGAGGGAAATCATTTTGGATTGGCTTTAACAAAGGCATTTGAAACCCTTTTGAGCCAAAAGTAAAACTGGAGGTTAGCTTGTGAAATGAGATCCTCCACTTGTTCCAGGCTTCTAAATACTTTGAGATTGTCTAATATTCAATTTTTTAAAAAGTGAATAAATTTAATTTAGTAAAAATCTAAAATTATTAGCTTGAAACTTTTTTTTTTCTCCACAAATCGTATCACCTTTTTTCTGATTAAATAACTAGATGCAACTGGCAAAGTGTTATATTAGTGATACAAATGGATTTATCTCTGTGTTTTTGGAAAAGCAATAGGCAATTTTTTTTTTCCTAAGGACAAGTCTGATCAATAAATCAGAACAGAAATGACTATGTGTGCAAGGTAAAAAAAACCCAAGTTTTTCTTAGTAAGTCCCATATCCAGAGATAAAAATTAAGAAATATGTGTTTAATTTTGTTGTCCCTGAAAAATCTGTGTGTGTGGAATGTGAAACAGAAGAGGAACAATTTTTGCTCCAGCTGGAAGTGGTGGTGGAGGACCGGGCACATCCTTTTATTTTCGCAGGGCTGCACTGAGGAGCAGAGAACTCAGAGCAAGCAGAACAAGATTCCATAACGGGAAAATAGCTTTTTATTTGGAGGTGAGGAAAAGAGGAAAAGATGCAATTCCCAGCACATCCTTTGGAACATCTCTGGGTTCCTGCCATCCCCACTCACACCCAGGTCCTGCAGTTCTGTGCTGCAGCAATTGATATTGGCAGGCATCTTTGTGCTGGAAACTGGGGAAAGAACAACCCTTTCAGTCCACTTTGGTAATGAAAAAATGTTCTTGGTGTTGTTTCCATTATTATCTAAGGCTCAGCAGCTGAAATATGCAGGTGGAAAAGTCGCAAGTTGAAATTATTCAGAGTTCCTCTGAGTTTGTGCATCTTTGTTTCCATTTAATTTGGAATGCAGAAGGCTCACACTGGGGGATCTCAGCCCAAGGACACTAAACCAGAAATGCAATCCATGGAGCTGTGAGTTACTGGGCAAGGGCATTTGGCAAACTGGTAACAGTTAAAAATGTATTTCAAAGTTTTAATACAATATTTGTGCAAATTCCCTAAGAATCCACAGAGGTGTCAAAAGCATTTCAACAACAGGCAATGGTGGGGGCCAGCAGTGGCAAGAATTTGGCCATTAAATGTCCATACACAGATGATGGAAATTGTCCAAAAACAGGTAAATGTGGCTCCTCACCTTCAAGGTCTTTTCCAACCTGAATGATTCCATGATCCCGTGGGATGGGGCACTCAGGAAAAGGCAAAGTCTGTCAATTTTATTGACATTTGCATCTGCCTTAGCAAATACCTCTGTACTTCACAAATATATTTTAACCAAACCACTCTTTAAACCATTAGGTACAGTTTTCTTGTATTTTTTTAGTTACATAATCAAGTTGCTAATTCTTCCTGTTGAAAATCTAATAATCCTGGCTATATTTGTTGTCTTGCATTTTAAAAGTCTTAAAAATGTAGAAAATTTCCCTTTTTTGTATTGTAAAAGTACCCTTGAGCTAATAGACTGCAAGTCGACTTCAGGAAACTAATGGTACAGCCAGGGAAAATCAGGTGTATTTGAGTTTTCATCTTATTGGAAAGGTTCAAAACACAACCCACAGGAATTGATTTAAGTGTCAAAGTAGGTATTATAAAAATGAAAATTAACTGTCAAAGAGTAAATAAAAGGAAGAAAAGATGTGACACATCTATTCAGTCCTTGCTAACACAAGCCAGGGTCACCTGTCCTGAAAGCAATATTGGTATATGTCTCTTTAATCATATTTGAAAGCCTTTTCTTCACAAAAATTTTTCTATTTTCCATAAGCTACTCCAGCTTTTAGCCATCCTTACTGTTAAAAAAAAAAGAAAGATTGTCTTAATAGGCTCCCTTTGGGATTTTTTTTTATCCAGGCAGCACAAAACACTTTACTCAGGAAATTACCCTGAAATTATTTCATTCCTAATGCAATTTTTCCAGCCCCACCCTACAAAGGGCATGGTTTCTGTCATTCCAATTTTTACTACATCCAAGCAGCAACATTAAAGAAGATATCACATTTTTGGAGAAAAGCACTTGGGCAGGGTGGTGGAGCAGGAATGGGGTCAGTGGTGGTGCTCGGGACACGAGGGTTGGCTCTCAAACCCTCCAAACTCTCCTGGGGGTTTGTGCCCCTCTCCCTTCTCCCAAACCTCGTGCAGGTGATGCCCTGTGCAGGCTGCCCTGGAGCAGAGGCTGGGCAGAGCTCCAGAATAAAGCAGGGATTCATTCCAAGCATCTCCTCCATGGATCCACCTTGGGCAGCACCAGAGCCCAGCCAGGGCTGCACCCAAGATGAACCAAAATGGCCCCAAAATGCACCAGCGCTCCCGGGCTCTCTGCCTTGGATCAGTTCTGCTCCATTTGCACCTTGCAGTTCATTGTCCCATCCCAGCTTTAGCCCCTGCAGTCCCACCCTGCTTGTTTTTCTCTCTCCAGCCCACGGGGTTTGTGCTCTTGGGCTGAGATTTGGATCATTTGTCCTTGGTGCCCAGCTGGAGCAGGAATTGTTTTGTCTCCCTGCTCTGTGCTCAGAGCTCAGCATCCCCTCATGTGAAGCTCAGACCCGCACACTAAAGCAGCACAGAATGTGAAACACAAAAAAGCTCAAACCTGAGGTATCACAGGAAGGGCCTCTGAGCCTTTCTTCCAACAGCTCTGCCCAGGGATGGGGATCCCCCACACCGTGGGCTCTGAGCTCAGGCTGGGTTTGGTGGATGATCCAGGAACTCCCACATCAAACTTGATTTGACTTTGGATATTCTGGTATTCGTGTGACCAAAAGAGCAGCTTTTATTGGAAAGTTCCATTCAGGGGAATAAATTAAATCCAGACATGTAGAATGTGTTTAAACTTTGGGACAGCAGAGACCATCTGTAAATAGAGGCACTCAAAGCAGACAATGTTTGGGCTGCAGAGGAGACATCAAGGGACAGCTTGGAAGATAATGTATTAGAATTATACAGCAATCTTGTCATCAGTGACCCAGGAGTGTTTACAGGACGCTGCTGAAGCTTTTTGAACCAAAGTGTTGTCCAAAATAACCTTGGCATGAACAAAACCAGGAGCAATTGACTGTCATTAACTCTGGATAGGTGCAGAGAGGATTTGGCTTTGTGCAAAATCAAATCATTCCCAAACTCCACAGAAAGCAGGCTGCTCTATCAGCAAGCGTGGTCCTTGCTTTACCTTCCTCTCTGGGTGATTGAAGAGAGGCATAATGAGGTTATTGTGGATGGAAGGAAGTGGTCAAGGGCTCAAATGCCAGCAGGTCACTAAACTTTAATATCAGAACCACTCCAAATGATTGTGTGGGCTCTTCAGCTGTAAATGCCATGAAAAATGTTAAAACTTCAGTGTACAGAGTGACCCAACACACCAGGTTACCACATAATCCAGGAGCTGAGCAGGAGCAACTGTTTACAGTATAAGGAAAAAAATTATTTCATAGCAATGCAGCTGGTCTAGCACACTGAAATATGGAGGTTTTTACTCAATCAGAGTGTCACAGTGCTAAACTCTCTCAACGTCATAGGCAGACAACAATTTGATATGGAAAATGATGTTTAAAAATGCTAAACTGTGCATTTTAATGAATTTCATCTCAGAACAAAGGTTATCATGTGTTGTAAGAGATAACAGGGTGGCAGGCCCATGGTGGTGGGCACTGCATTGTGCACCTGGCACAAATGCCATGAGAGAATAAAAGGTGAAGTATGTTTCTATAAGAGACAGATCCTGAATTTTTATATCCTAATATTATACACTGATTTTGTAGTCATTATCAATGTTTTGCTTGGATTCAAAACCAAAATAGCCATTAAAAATGTCTTCTAAGGAGAAATTCCAAATCTCATTTAAATATTTAATCTTAACACAAGAGCAGAGCCAGATTTAATTTCTTAAACCACACTGGAATGACTGGAGGTTTTGAGGAGGGTCTATTGGGAAGCCATCAATCAACCCCACTCATTCTGGCCCAAATGTTTATCATTAAATTGTCCTCAGAACTATTTTCATTGTCTGCCACCTGACAACTGAAACCTGATTTTAGTTCCACCTCAGCTTCCTGCACCACAGCATCAGCTTTCATCCTGCTAATTCTTCCAGACTGACATGTGCTGGGGATTATTTGCACTTGTCCAGTAACTCCTAAAGAATGGCATTTAATTCCCAGCCACCATGGGAGGTTCAACTTGCATTTTCTGCCATTGTCGCAGCTTCACTGTCTGATTTTAAATGTCCCATTACATTTTGGGAGTCAATAATATCGTATATATCTATAAAAATATTTTTCATTTCCCACAAAGCAGCATTTTACCATGTCCCACAGGCCCAGCAGCTGAGCTAGGAAAACCTACACATTCCCAGCCTTGGCTTGAGCTGAAATGAGTCAGCTCAATCTTTTCCCTTTTTTCTTTTTCTCTTTCTTTTCTCTTTTCTCTTTTCCCCCTTCCTTTGCCCAGGGTATATTTGCATAGTTCCATTGCCACCACCAAGGCTGGTTGCCACCTTGCTCAGGTTAATTATCTTTGTTCTTCCAGCATTTTGTTTTAGATCAAACTCATGTCAAACTTTTGGGAAAGAATATTTTTGTCTGAGCTGTGTATATTTTGATTCCTTCCTTCACAGCTGCTTTATTTTCCCTGCAAAGCGGGCACTTTCACACATTCTCTAATTTTATTTTATTTTAAGGTCTTTTTTTTTTTTTTTTTTTAATCTGGCTTCAGAGCAGTTACTGTGGAGCTCTCCAATCCTGTGTAAGAGCACACCCAGCATAATCAGGGCTCTGATTTTCCTGGCCCCTGGTGCACTAATAGGAGGTGTTGTGACTGCTCCAGAGTGCAGTGCTGAAATCAGCACCGAGCCCACCCCGACTGCAGCAAAGCCCTGAGCTCATAAACCCAGATAAAATACAGCTCCACGAGAGCTGGCTTAAACACACCAGCTATTAGTGCCTGGCAGTAGATAAATATCAAATATTAATATTTTTATTAACTGAGAATTCGGAAAGTAATCTAATTAGCTGCCTAATAAAGAAAAATATTTGCCCAGGAATTAAACACACCTTGAGATAGTTCACTCCATTAGTTTTGACATCTTCATCTGAAGGAGCTGCCTCTGCATCCCAGTCTGGGCACCATTAAATGCAAATAATTGTGAGGAAACAGCTGTTGTTGTATCATTTGCTATGACCAAGACAGAGATGTGATTACAAACGTTTTTGTTAGAAATATTTTCCAGACGAATTCTGATTATTCTGGAAGTCAGCAGGCTCCAGCAGGAGAGAGTTGGGAAATATGTTCTCCCCAGGATGGAGACAGGGAGGGATTTCTCCACTCTCTGCTGGCTTTAGGCCACCCCTTGAGCTTGCTCATGCCTTGGGGTCTTCACAGCAGCTTGATGGGAGTGGAAATGATGTTTGGGAAAAGGACATTTCCCAAAAGATATTTCCCATGTTTCAAACAGAAAGAACTTTCATGGTCATGTCTCGGGGAACAGCAAACAACAGGAAAACAAAGGGATGAGATTATTCCAGCCCAACCTGTGCAAACTCTCAGGGTTCTTTCCTAGAATAGACATTAAAGTCAATTTTCCTGACTAGTTTTAAGACACCCAAGTGATGAGATACCCTGAGGGATTTTTTTATGATACTTCTTTACCTCCTGTCCTGATGTTCAACCTTCATTTTTCTTTTTCTTACTCTTCATGAAATTACCCCAGGTTATGAAATTAAGCACATTCTATCATTTAATTGCTCTTTTCTCTGACTCTGCAGCTTAAAAAGCAGCAAAAAAAATACCAGCAAAACTGAACTAACAGATGTTGTAGTTGAAATAAAGCAATGCTAATTATTTATACTTTATGGAAAAAAAAAATCCCATTTGTAAGTTTAACGCTACACCACATCTAAATATTGGTAATAATGGAATATGGAACCTTTATAATCTGCAGGCGTAATTGGTTTGCTTTTTCTTTTTTCACAAAAAGAAAATCAGTTGCAGATTTTAAAGGAATTGTCTGAGGCGTTGCAGAGAGATGGGACAGAAAGTCCCTGCTCCTGCTCATCCCTTTGCCCTAAATCTCCCTTTTCTCCTTGTAATGCTCCAAACTAATTCATGGATGTGTGAATCCGTGTCAAACACAGCCTGCCATGATCTAAGATGTGCTTGTGCTTCTGCTTACAACAGGAGAACAATAAAGACTAAACACCTCCAAAGCCCTGAGGCAAAACCCGGAGTAAGTGGTGTTAGATGAGGATGAGTTTAAACAAAACCAAAATGTTTGTTTGAGATGACAGGGAAGATCCAAGGAATTATCTTCCTTGCCAGGCTGTAAAATTAAGTGGAAAGAAGCAGCCATAAAACACCGAGGAGGAAAGGTGGTTTCATTTCTGCACAGGTTTGTAGAGCTTTTAAGCTGCACACCTTTGCTCCAGCCCTACCCAGCACGTCTGCTGCCAAAGATAGAACATGATTTAAATTTCCTCCAGGCTCCCCAGCCTTTCAGCATCACTGATAGCACAGCAACAGTAATCCTCACCTCCTGCCTCCTGCATTCGCTCAGAGTCTCTTTAGTGCCTCATATTCGTGTTTTTTCCAATAATGAAGCCTTTCTGCTGATAAAACTCTTACATATTTAAATGGCATGTTCAAGCAAATGGAGTCTCCTCTTCTAAACTTCGAGGCAAGACAAGCAAAAAAGAGCCCAATTTAAGGGAGGGAGACTCAACCAGATGGGTAAAATAGGTTCTCTGTGTGCCTGCACTAAAATGAGAGAAGATATAAAGCAGCATGAATTGGTCTTCTAAAAACATCTTAATGCAGTCTCTTCACTGTCCTTTTGCTTTCATAATACTTGGAAAATGTTTTTATTTTTTGTTTGTAGATTTTTTTCCCCCTCTGGCTGGAAGTCAAGCCTCCCTCCAATCTCAGCTGGCGTGCCCTGGGAATTTACAGGACTGTAAAAACTCTTCTTGAGAAATTTTGCCTTCAGATGGCCAGAGCCACCTCATTGCCAGGGCTGCTGAAAGCTGGGCTTTGGGAAATGTGCTCTGGCAGGCAGAACTTTGTGTCTACACCCAAACACCCAAACAAGAGCCCAAATTCAGTGTCTTGCTGCTCTGCTCTTTAGGCCTTAATGAGAGCACTCAGTGAGCCACCTCAGGGCTTCTGAGGAGTGGAAATTGAGGCAATCATCCCCCAAAAAGTTGCCTCAAAAGCTTTGATTGCCTGGTGGAAGCAGAGTCTCTGCAAAGCTTCCTCACAGGCAGGGCCGCAGGGATGTAAAAGCACATTATGGAGACCAAGCTGACAAGGAGGTTTTGAAGGAGAGCCCAAAGCACAATTCCTCCCCAGCAGGAATTCATCCTGAATGGTTCACCTCAGGAAAAGCAAGGTTTTTCCTCAGGAAAAGCAAGGTTTTAGAGCTGTTTGGTGTTTCACACTTGCTGGGAGTGCTGTAAAAAAGAAACAACCAGGGGGACTGCACTGAGGCCTCCAGGTTCTCTCTGAGGCCTGGGGTCAGCAGAGAAGAAGCAGAGATTATTCTGTGAGGCACAGACAGAAAAATGGAACGAGCAGAATCTTCTCCAAGCCGTTTTCCACACAAACAACCAGTCAATAAATAACAAAGGAGTGTGGAAGAATTTTTTTTTTCCCTCTAAAATCACAGAAGTACTCTTGGTGCAAGGCACCGATACCTGTTCTACATCAGAAGAACGTGGGCTGACATTCTAATAATCCTAATTAATAATATTCCTAAATCTCATCAAGCCCCGAGTTCTGGTGCAGAGATTTCCCCATTTTCTTGGATCAAAAGCAAATCTGCTGGAATTAGAGGGCAGCCTCCTTGCACTGGTGGAAGCCCAAGATAAATGGCAGGAGATTCAGGCCAAGTGAGAAAGAACAGAGAGGGCAAAGTACAAGCTGGCTCCAGGGAGTGGGGAAGGGAAAAGAAGCTCAAAAATAACATTGAAAAATGGGGGTTTTTGGTTTATTTTTTTCCTTTTTTCTCCCTACTGCTGAACACACCAACAAAAAAAAGGCTCCCAAGGGATGGTCAGAGGAAGATTATTGTGGAAACTTCACAATGCTTTAAAATGCCTTTTATTTCACCCACATTCATCTGAGAGACTGGGAAAAAGAGATAAGAAAAGGAGATGAAATGGTTCAGGGAATAAAATATTAACATATACACAACACGTCAGAAGCACAAATAATGGAATATCTGATATTTGACTGTTTTGAGCTTTGTGATCCCCCAAAAGCATTTTATTTACATTAATTAAATGTACATTAATGTCGTTCACTCACATCAGATTTTAAGGAATTTTAACAACTTGGGAGAGAGGAATCACCAATATTCACATGGTGGCTTGAAAAGGAAATTCCCCATCTTTCATTCTTTTTCTGATATTTCACTATTTCTCATTAGAAATTTTAGGAAAACCTTCAATGTGATTCCTGGACCTACCACCACAGGTATTATTTTTTCTTCAAGATATTAAAAAATATCAATATCAATAAATAATAGTGGCTACTGAGGAAGATTGTCTCTTCCTGCCTGGTGACACACAAAACTCTCCAGAGGACATAAATTAATGTAATTTAAAATTATAATTTTGTGTGTGCTGTTCATTTGTACATGCATTTTCATGTATCAAGCTATGAAGCAGAGAAATTCACTTTAATTTTCCACTTCTCTGGGATGCAATGACAAAGTTAGGCTGATTCAGCACACCAGGAATAATTTTGACACTTGCAGTTACCAGATGAGGTTTAATATAGGAATTCAAGCTGTCAGGGGAAATCTGCAAGTGTTTGCAGATTCATGGGTTTATCCATAAATGTTTAAGAATTTGCAAGCATTAGAGACCCATTTTCAAATAAAATTAAAAAAAAAGGGAAGTAGAAGAAGAAGGAAAAATACATTTTAATCATTAGGGGATTAAACTTAACACAGCTAACAAAAAATTCTCCACACTGATAGTAAAGCTGAGGGACAGGAAGAACTTTGTTAGAAATATTCCTGGTTTTCTGTTAAGATTAGTGATTACATCCCTTTGTGAAGTTGTATCTGTGTGCACATCTGCATCTCCCCCTCCCAACACAAAAGCAGCCTGGTTTGAAGGCTGAGCCATTAAATTCTCTGCCTACAACATTTCCCCAGGTGGATCCAGTCTGTTAAAGGCCTTGAGAAAATACCAGATTGGGGTTTTGGAGAAGAAAAGTGGATAAAAAATGAGGATAAAAATCAGTGAGATTCTGATTCTCTCTGGCCCCAGAGTCACAGCATCTTATTGGGAACAAGAAGCAGCCAGAAATACAAGGGAAGCTGCTGCTTCTGCTTTTATCTCCCCCAAGATGTTCTCCAGGATCTGTCATCCATGCAGCAGTGGGACCCATGCTCCCCAGTGGGACCAGGTGGCTGTTTCTCACAAACAAGCCATAAATGATATTATCAAGAGCTTCATGAAGAAGAAGTCAACACCAGAACATATTTCAGGGCATCTCAAGATACAAAGAGGGATTTGTGCTGGGAGGGGGCGAGCTGGTTGGACATTAGCAGGGAATTAATTAAAGGATTAATTAATAAATCATTAATGCCTGAGGGGTTGTGGCAAGGGCTGAAAGTGTTGGCTGCAGGAGGAGATGGGCTCAGGATCTCTCTGTATCCCCAGTGCCATGATAAAACACCTGCATGGTGTCTCTGGAGATGTTTCCCACTGGATCACAGCTTCAGCAACCCTGCTTCTGTGGGGAGTGCTTTTTGGGGGGTAGGTTCTGTTGGAAAAGGCTGGTGGAATCTCCACATTGCTGTGTGCTCCTGCAGAGGAGCCTGCAAGTGCTTTTCCTGCACAGGAATTTTAAACACATAATGAATTTGTGCTCATAAATTTCACAGAAACACAGAACGGTTTGGGTTTGAGGGCACCTCAAAGATCATCTCATTCCAAACCTCCACCATGGGCAGGGAACCTTCCACTGGAAGGATTTCACTTGAGGATGCTTTGCTTGAAGGTTTCAAACCAAACCAAGGCTCTGATGCACTGATGAATTCTTGGAAACCCCCACATATGTTGGAGATGTGATTTTTCAAGAGCACCCAGAATTTTCTATGGTCTGTTTCCAATCCAAGTGAAAAACCATTTGCCTGGAATCATGGAATGATTTGGGCTGGAAAAGGGACCTTAAAGCCCATCCAGTGCCACTCCAGCCATGGGCAGGGACACCTTCCACTGTCCCAGGTTGCCCCAAGCCCCAGGGTCCAACCAGGCCCTGGACACTTCCAGGGATGCAGAGGCAGCCACAGCTGCTCTAGGAATTCTCTTCCAGGGCCTGCCCACCTTCACAGGGAGGAATTCCTTCCCAATATCCCATCTAAACCTCCTCTCTCTCAGTTTAAAACCAGTTAAACATCTCCAGACCCCATCCAAAGCCTGGTGTAGAACTATGAGGTCAAGGTTAAAATTTTGCTAAACCCTGAGGATGGACTTTTTAAAATAAAAAAAATATATAGATTAAAGCTCCTCCAAATTGTAACATTCCCATCAAGAAACGACACACAGGATTTAAGCCATAAGGTCAGGTTTTTTCCTAAATTAATTAATTTGTAATATCAGTTTTAAAACAAAGTGGTCTTAGTGCAAATGCAAAACCTGTTTGCAGATGCTTCACGAGTAGCAAAAAATATGGGGGATGTCTGACAGAGGTGAAAGCAGCAACACTGGCTCAGTGTTTTATATTTCATCTATTTTTTTTTATTTTTTTGGTGTTTATACAGTGCTACGACTCACACATTTCAAGCACTAAGTGCAAATCATTTCTCTTCTACCACTGAGTGTTCCCATTCATCATCTGCATTACCCTTTCCTAAAGCAGGCAAAAAATAAAAAACGTTTAAAAAAACAACCATGCTGAAACACTATTTTTTTAATGCTCTTGAAAAGAAGGGAAAAAAAACCCCCTTGTTTGTTGTGTCAGGACAGGAGGTATCGAGATTAAATAGTGGGGAAGGTGATTCTGCTCAGGCATTACAGAATTTTTGGGAAGTAGGAGTTCCATAAACAAGGAAGGACATTTAGCTGATCAGGTTTTAAGGAAGAGAGATGGACTTGATGACTCTTGATTGCATGACATTTTCCTAAATGATGCCCTTGAACCCACTTTTTAATCCCAAAATGTGATGCCTAATTACTTCGAGGAAGCTGAAGGGTTTGTAGGAAGAAATGTCCAAATCATCATTAAAAAAAAGGGCAATAAAACCAGAGACCAATGAAAAACTGACTTTATGATCTAGATACAAAATAACATTTTGTGGTCTTTTCCTATCATTTTGCTAAGGGATTCCTCTGCACCATGGAAATTGTTGAAAGATTGGACAGATAAAGTCTGCTAATTTTGAGATGTCCCTTGAAAAGGAGAGAAAATAAGTCAAAAATGAAAAAAACCCCAAATTAAATCTTAGATATTCAATAAATTCTTGCCTATAAGCAAAAAAAGTTTATAAAGAGTCAAGGTCTGTATTCTTTAAAATGTGGTTCATATGATTTTTTAAATAATATATTTAAATTATTTGAGAACAGTGGAATTATTGCCAGTGAAGGCAGTTTTGCCCTGGGTAGGGCAAACAAAAGGAGGAAATGTATTCAAAATCCTCAGAGGATGGTGAGTTCTCTTTGCTGACCACAGCTCCTGCTCCTGGGATTTGTGGCTTGAGCCATTTTTGGAAGGGGTTGGAAAGGAGCAGGATGAGGATCAGACACAAAGTCCCTGCAATCAATAATTCTCCTCCCGACCTCAGGTGGTTCATGTTTTATTTACAGACACAGTTGCAGAATTGTCAGGGGCCATTTGAGAAGGCACAGGTTAAAAGGAAGTTAAAGTAGCTCTGGTCTTACAGGAAATTCTCTCTTTGGAAATTGGTCACCATTCCTGCAGATGTTGCTCCTCCAAGGCATTGGCAGATGCCACCTTCAGCACCCTTTGCATGTCCCAAGCAGTCGTGGATTAGACAACATCTTGAATTTTGAAAGCCAGACCAGCATTCTGAATATCTCATTTTTTGGGATATTTGTATCTTTAAGGTAATACATTACCTAAAGGAGGTTGTTTATCCACATCCAGTCCCTGTTCTCATTTTCATTGTTCCTAAAGCATGAAAAAATGAAAGAGGGAAAGGATGAACCAACAAACATCTCATGGAAAAATGGATCTGTTATAAACACACATTGGGCAAAACTGTCTTTAATTTGTTGAAAAAATGTGTGAGACAATCCCAGTAAGGTCAGAGAAGATGTGAGCAAAGTGCTCCAGGTTTCATCCAGAAAAATATAAAATACAGGAGATTTGTCAGTGCCTTGCTCCCTGTAGGAGCATCCAGCTTTATGGTGAATTAGGAATGCTGAACACGGACAATTAGGAGGTTCATTCTGCTAAATTGTTTTAATTATTCTTGGCAAAGGCAGAACAATTCTATAAGAGTTATTTATGATTTTTTTTAATTAGTTGAGGAATTTAAATGAGGCACTGGAAACAATAGTGCACTTGATTAAATATGCACAGTGCAATTGGCAACTGAACCCTGGAGCTGAAGGCTGTGCTTGTCCAGCCTGGATGGCTTTCATGCTTTTCCTGCACAGGAATTTTAAACACATAATGAATTTGTGCTCATAAATTTCACAGAAACACAGAACGGTTTGGGCTGGAAGGCACCTCAAAGATCATCTCATTCCAAACCTCCACCATGGGCAGGGAACCTTCCACTGGAAGGATTTCACTTGAGGATGCTTTGCTTGAAGGTTTCAAACCAAACCAAGGCTCTGATGCACTGATAAATTCTGAATTCTTGGAAATCTTCACGTATGTTGCAGATGAGATTTTTCAGGAGCACCCAGAATTTTCCATGGTCTGTTTCCAATCCAAGTGCAAATCCAATTGATTTTGAAGGGAGCAGAATAAGGGCAGTGCAGTGACTTCTGATAATGTCACCCTCTTAAAAAGGATGGACTGACAACAGCATTGGGGGGAGTTTTAGGACAAAAATATTCACATCTCAGAATGTGAAACTCTAATTCTGAAGGTCCCCTGACCTCATTCAGCATAATTTCTTGTCCAGTGAATTGCCTAAACATTTATTTCTCAAACACACAATTTTCAGTGTATAGAGAAAAACAATCAAGACTTGAATCTCATTCAGCCAGGTTGCCTCATACAACCTCACAACCCTCTTCTTTCTAAACCAAAATAATCCCTTTATTAGTGGTGAAAAAAAATTAGAGAAGAGCAATTCTGTTGCTAAAGAGCTTAGAGGCTAAATAAAAATATTCCTATGATTTCTATCCACCTTCACATTGCTTTTGTACCGTTTAAAACTGATGTCATTGAAATCTGCAGAAATATTTTGGAGTAGAACACTGCCTTGCAAAATGCTGCAGGGTAGCACAAGGTGTAAAGCCAGCAAGGAGAGAAGACTTTGAGGTCCTAGCAAAAATGTTGGTAGAAAATTTTGGTGTATGGATGTTTAAGGTTAAATAGAGCAGCAAAGAATTCAAAGAGTAGAAAATAGACATTTAAAATAGAAAATAGAATATGGAGAAAAAGAGAAAAGAAAAGAGAAAAAAGGGAAAAAAGAGAGAAGGGAGAGAGAGAAGAGAAGAGAAGAGAAGAGAAAAGAAGAGAAGAGAAGAGAAGAGAAGAGAAGAGAAGAGAAGAGAAGAGAAGAGAAGAGAAGAGAAGAGAAGAGAAGAGAAGAGAAGAGAAGAGAAGAGATGAGATACAGGAAATGTAACAAAGTGAAAGATTGGACAGACTATTTTACTTTTTCAAAGTGTTGTAGAAACTTTTATGGAATATTTTGGCTTTGTTTTCCTGGTCATAAAAGTTTTAAACCAAACCAACATCCAGCACTGGAGGAGGATGCACCTTTCCATTCCACCAGTTTTATTTTTCTCTAATCATCAGGTTTAGTAGCGTACTTCCACTACCCCAAAATCTAAAAAATCATAAAATCACTGAGGTCTAAAAAAGAACTCTTTGGCTTCTCTGGAGCTGAGCTGGCTGTTCCAGGCTGTTTAATCCAGGATCCAAACCTCCATCCCAGTGAAGAGTCCATGAACAAGATCACATCATCCTGCCTATGGATCCATCCCCAAATCCCAGCAGCTGGGACCCTGTGGGGGCCCAGGGCTGCCCTCTGCTCTCCCACCATCCAAAAGTCACCAAAGCCATCACACATTTCAGGGCAGGGTTTTTGGTTTGGTGGCTTTGGGGTTTTTTTGGATGCTTAATTTTAACAGAGGAAAACGCTTCATTAGCTGGTTGTGTATAAGAACCTTTGTGACAACAGCAGTTGTTCAAACAAGTCAGATTTCTCAAAATCGAATAATCTCCATCTAGGAAGCAAGAAAGACACATAAAACTTGGGGGTTGCATAAGAAACTCTCTGCAAAGTCTAGTCCACCATTGGATTTTTGCTCCTTTTTTAACCTTAGGGCATGCAGTATTAGCTAATGGATTTTAAACTAGATAGAGCTCAGTGGAGAAGGCTTTTCAATTTTATATGCAGCAGAAAAAGTGAGTTTTCACACAGAATTTATATTCCTTGCTGAATTGGAGTCCATTTGCCTTTGATCATCATAAAGAAATATAAATCAGCTGTAGCCTTCTTTTTGATTTTTACCATCTCCCACAGACCCCTTAGGCAGAAGAGACTCGTGTTTGCTCTCGATTAATTTGCTGTTGTATTTTTTAAAGGCATGTGCCTGTTGTGGATGTTGTAGCAGGAGCACAAGGGAATTTTTTTATGCTGGAAGCAGTGGACAAGTCACATCGTTTCCTCTTA
This sequence comes from Agelaius phoeniceus, assembly GCF_051311805.1. Classification (NCBI taxonomy): domain Eukaryota; kingdom Metazoa; phylum Chordata; class Aves; order Passeriformes; family Icteridae; genus Agelaius; species Agelaius phoeniceus. Next base: position 24,499,482 of record NC_135274.1, on the reverse strand, counting down.
TTAGTCCCATTCCAGGAGAGGTGCAGACAAGCCATAAAACCACCAGGCTTTAAACAAATGAGGTGGGAAGTGGTGGAGATGAGGGGGTTTTATAGAGCAGCTATTATTTCACTTTTCTACTGGAAAAAAAACTCCACTGTAATTTCTCAGCATTGCTCACAGGACTGTTAAACCTGGAATTACTTGAAGTTAACCCACTGCACATTAATTAGAGATTGCTTGGGCTAAGCTAGACTTTTCTGGAATCTTTTTAACATATGGAGGGAAAAAAAATCCTTAAAAATTCAGCTTCAGAGAAAACGTACAGAAACTGTTGCCTCCTTCCTGCTAATTTACAGAATCCTGTAAATCCTGGGTTTTAGGGAAAACCTTGCAAAATGAGAAAGGCAATATTGCATTGTGGGGATGAGAAATTCTCTTTTTTCTGTCTGATGAAAGAAGGTGGGTGAATGCAGATAGAGACAAGGAGTGGGAATGGGTGACAGGGAGCATCCAGCTGGATCTCAAACCCTGAGGCTGAAGGACTTGAGGCCACTGAACACAGGAGATATTGCCCCAAAACTGCCAGCCCTGCTTGCCTTGAACCACAAAAGTGAAAGAAGAGTGAAAGAGTGAATCCTGCATTTATTCCACTCCAGACTCCTGGAGCTGGAGTTGGTGTTTGTGTCCCAGATTGCTAAACACAGAGCTCCTGCTCTTGGTGCCATTAGCTGGGAAAATCCATCACTTCTCCTCATTCCAGCCATTGTAGTGACCAAATATTGAGTTTGGGTTGGTTGGTTTGTTACTCAGGATGGGCAGAGGCACCCTGGGTTTGGGTGAGAACAGGGAACAGCTGCCGTGGACGGTGTCTGGGAGCTTGGGGACAGGATCCAGCCTGAATTTCCCTGCTAATTCCAGCCCCAGGCCCTGGCAGGAGATTGACAGAAACCAACCTTTGCTTTCATTACTATTTGTCCATTTTCATTGTTTTATCCCTCACATGGATCACCCAACCTGTGCTTTCAGGATCAGCCCTCAGAGCAAACTTTAAAATTTCCCAACCCAATATTCACTTCAGTGCTTTGTTCCCAATTCAAGACTTTTACTTTAAGCCTCATTGGAACAAAAAAAAAAATTCCTATATTTTTCCTAATTTCAAGCACTAAATGCATTCCAAATTGCCTCGTCTGCTATCCTTTTAACATGAAAAAAAAGTCACCAGATGGTAAATGTGTTTCAGATGTGTTGACCACCCTTCCTGAATTGCTTGGCAATGCCCAGGATTTTTTTTTCCTCTTAGCCACTGGTAACTGCTGTAGAATAGAGAAGAAAATGAGTTAACAAAGGATGGATGGATGGATGGATGGATGGATGGATGGATGGATGGATGGATGGATGGATGGACAGCTACAAATTATTTGAATATGATTATCTCTCCTCAGTTTTAAATACTTCTCTTAGAATCAATGGTAATAATAAGATATAATCAATAATATATGATCAATACTATATATCAATATATAAAATAATCAACAATAAATATCCATGTTGTTGAAAGAAATAATATTTTAGGGTGCACAATTAATTTTGCAGGTGTTGCCTTGAAATTAGAAAACCCTCTTCTGCCTTCCCCAGGTCTGTAATTTGGATTTTGCAAGCTTGGCTTTGAAAAAAGATCAGAAAAGAGAGTGGTGTTATATATACACTCCCAAGCTGCATGCAAGGAATAAAAATGTTATCCTTGGCCACATTGTTATCACTAAAGACAATATTAATGCATCCAATGTTATTAAAATGTAACTATTAATCGATATATTGATGTTGCTGACTATCCAAATTTACTCCTGCAGAGTTTAAATACTTGAGGCTGCATTACTGTTGGCAATAAAGATATTTAAAGTGCAGGAAAGCTACACATTTTATGAGGTTAATCTAGAATATTTAGGTTAAATTAAGTTAAATCTGAGTGTGCAGGTGAATGGGTAATTGATAAAGGAATGTCGTAAAACAAGAGGGAGGCCTTCAATGGTTCTTGAGCCATTAAAATGAGTTTATTTCACTTTGCAGTGGTACCCATCAGTGTCCTTTTATTCTCATGCAAAGCTCCCAGACATAATTTTAAGAAGTCTTTTTGAAGGTCTTTTTAGACACCAGGAATGTGGGAAAGGCAGGTTGAATTTTGGGAGTCAACAGGAACATGTGGAAGAGCCAGGCTGGTTTTGCTCTCCTCTGGAAACTCCTCCTTGGTGTTTATCAAAACTTTGTTTGAACTATCAAAACCTCAAATCTGCAAAAATAGCCTGGAAATCTCTTGAGAAAAAAAGGACTTCTTGTTGACAAAAGCAGTGGTTGTGCTCCTTGCTTTTGATAATGACAGGAAAAGCTCCAAACCATCAGCTCAGTGCTGGATTTTCCTTTGGCACTGCTGTCCCCTGGGAGACGCGGGGCTGTCACACCGGGAAGTTTCTCCAGGAGTTAAAGCACTGCATTTATACCTGAAGTACAGCTGCTCACACCAAATATTTGCAAATCAAGCAGAACAGACTAAAGAACCTGCTGTTATCTCATTTCTTCTGCTTTTTTTTTTTTTTTAACTGAGAAATTAATTCCGATTTTTCCGTTGTGCAGGCCAATGACTGCCCAACCTGCTGCTCACTCATTCTCTATGAATACATTAAATTGTTTAATAAAGCTAAACATAAAAAAATTGGGAACTACCACGGGGAATCTGAGGAAGGATTTCTGAACTGGAGGCTGCTGTTTGCCAGCTGATGTGTGCTCTGTGTGTGAGACATCTGCCTCCAGCAGCAGCAGCAAGAGCAGGATCCTGCAGGGTCAGCGCTGATGGTGGCTGCTGCTGCTCTGCAATTCCTTGGTGACAGTGACAGATTCTCAGACAAATTGGTGCTTAGATTCCAGGGGAGAACTCCTCAGCAGATTGCAGCTCTGTCAGAGGGGTCAGGGCCAAGGCCTAGTGTGTGACACTGTCCTGCCACCGCCTGCCTGGCACTGTCACCCTGCACAGGGAGGGCCTTCCTCCTCCCCTGCCTCAGTGGCCTGGACTAAATGCTGAAATGTCACCCCAGCCCGCCCTTAGAAACATTCTAGTATGTGTTTAGTGCTTTTCCTGTTTGTGTGGGAGACAGAAAAAGGAAAAAAAGAGGGGTCCCATCACACAGGGCCTGTTTGTCCTGTCCTCACCAGCCCTTTGTTGTACCGCAGGCCAAGGCCAACAAAAAGGGAAATAGATAAATTAAATTATCTTATCTAAGCAAGAGCCACATTTTCAGAGAGACCCTCCTGAAGAAAAACAGGATGAGGACATCCAGTCTTGCAAGAAATCAGAAAACCTTTAACTGGCCAAGGACTCCTACAGGCACCAATAGATAATACTGAGGGATACAGGGAATTATTGGGAAGCCTGATTTTGTGGCACACACATCTGGGGCACTGAGATCTGCTTCCCCCCTGCCCCAGGTGTTTTTTGAAACAGTGCCAGGCTGCACACAACTTTCTGATAACAATGTAAGCAATGAATTGGCCATCACCAACAATCTTCCAGTCTTTAATCCAAAAAAACATCAGAGATCCAAGAAGGAAATTCATGGACTAAGTGAAGGTGTTGGCTCTACCCAGGGCAGAGGTATTTTGTCTCTGCTGGAAAGATAAATCTGCCATCAATGGAAACACCAAATGTGCCATTGCCAAGTTACAACAGCAAAATGAGGCTGTATTTCCTTGTGTTCCTCTGATGGGAGCTATAATCAGGTGTTGTTATCCAGGATATTCAGCAGCACTGCAGCAAACAGAAACAGAAAGCCCTAAAATTGAATGCTGTAGGAACTGAGCTGATTGTGAGATCAGGGCTTTTCTGACTCTGTCCCATCAGTGAAACCCTGCTGTGGGGTAACCTGTGCTTAAAAAAAAAAACCCAGTGTGTCTAAACAGGGTCTCTAAAAAACAGTGCTGAGGGAAAAATTGCTTTCAAGGGCAGGAAAGCACATACTTTCTTACAGGCTTTTGATTTTATCATTAAAGGAGACAAGCCCAGTTTTAATGTTCAAGCTGTTTGTGATGATTGTTTGTGGTGATTCCCATCTATTTGGGGTGAGACTGCTGTGGGCACGTGGCAGAAATTCCACACTGGTTGTGGAGGGAGTTGGCAGCCCCAGAAGTTGTCCCAGACTGATGCAGCTGCCCCAGCTCCAGCTGCCAGGCTCTTCAGTCAGATCCTCTGGTGTTTGCTGCCTTCTCCACCAGCTCTAAATGAGAGCTTGGATCCCCTCACCTTGTCACCAAGGCTGGGGAAATTGTGATTATTTTGTCAAGGGGATCACAGCAAACCCCTGTGCTCTCCCACAGCAACTCATACCTGCTCGTGGTAATTGAGAGGTGCATTTCTTTCCACTGATGAATTCTGTCCTTGGAGAACTGGAATATTACTCCTTTCCTTCCCTCCCTGACACCAAATGAGCAGGTGTAGAGTTTTATCCTTTGCCAACCCTATAATCTGCTGTTATTTCCACAAGGTAGCCCTTTGAGTCAGGTGTTTCAGCGCCACTGATTCGATTCCTTGAGCAATGTTTACATAAATAAAATATGCCAGAGCAATCCAATTTGGGGCTTACGTGATTGCCTTCCTTCCCTTTGATCCCCAAACACTTGAAATGTGATTCCTCTCCTCAGCACTGATCTTGTCAAACAGAAACATCTCTGAACTGCAGTCAGTCCAGACCCATTGGTATTAACAAACTTCACTCGCAAAAATAAAATCAAATGAAATAAAAAAGAAATTAATAACCTTATTCCTAGGAAAGTGATGAGTGGAACAATTTTTTTGCACCTTTAAATTATTGATTGCCCTTAAGCATCTCATTTCAAGCCTTTTCAAAGGGGAAGCAAACAAGAATGTAATTTACAAATATAAAAAATCAGTTTAATGAAAAAAGTCCATAAGAAAAATTGATTATGATTCTGGTATGGTTTTGATGAAGAATGTTTTAAAATTATTTTGGAAAATAATATTTGAGTTGCATTCCTGAACTCATTATTGACTGTGCTTCCCAACGTACATGTAGATGAAAACTAAGAAGAGAAAGCTGATTAGAGAACGACAGAGATTTTCTAAAAGGGAGATTTACTGAAATGGATCCCTACTTGCTAAGGCTGCAGAATGTATTTATATAAGTGATTCACCATACGGATGTGGGAAAATGTTCAAATATTTGTGTATCAAGTTTCAGACTCCCATAAATGTTTGCTACAGAAAGTAACACCGACTATAAAATCTCTCTTTGCTACAGAAAGCAGCGCTGCCTATAAAACATCTCTTGGCTTCAAATTGTGCATTTAATTCAGGAAACCCAAAATGACAGCATGAACCCAATACAGAGGCAATTTTTTTTTTGCTACCTGGGTAGTAAATATGCATCATGAATTGCCGACAAGACCCTTCCTGCCCAGCCCATGTTTCCCATTCCTGCATCCAGTGTTTTGCAGATGTTGGAATTATAGATCCTGGTCGGGCTTGGCCCAAAATTCAGCACCGAGGGGCTGAGTCTGCCACAAGAAATCCTCGTGGTCTTGCTGAAAATTCTCCATCCCAGCCTTCCTGAGCAGGGAAGAGCAATCCTGTGGTGGTTGTGGTGCAGGATCAGTTGCTGGTTGGTCCAGCTCAGGTTAAGAAAGGTGGAGGAGTTCCTAATTAAAAGATAGATTTTAAAAACTTTCATTTGAATATCTACTAAAAATTGTCCACAGGGCCACGTCCTGCAGCCAAAATCTCTCTGGATAATTGGAATAATGTAGAGCTACCACTCTTCTCCCCCAGGATAACAAAAGAGCTGCCTACCCAGAGCCCAGGTGAAAGAGAGCTTGAATGAAGCCAGGACTGGCAGAGCATCACCAAAATTGCACTTACACACCTGGAATCATGGATTGGTTTGGGTTGGAAAGGAACCTTAAAAAAGGGTTGGGTTGGAAAGGAACCTTAAAAAAGCCTTGTTCCAACCCCTGTCCATGAGCAGGGAACCTTCCACTGTCCCAGGCTGCTCCAAGCCCCACCCAGCCCCTGATGAACAAATCTTAGTAACAGCAAACTCTTGTATATTTAAATAACGTTACTGTTAGATTTACTCTTCTGTCCTGTTCTTACTCTGCAATATAACAGATTGTTTTTTCTCAGCATGATGGAGTCGAATAATAAGGAAGAAATTTAATATCTCGATGTTTTGTTACAGTTTGGAAAACAAGAACTTGAGGAGAAAATGCAGTGTGACATAGCCATTGCTGCAAACGTTGTGTGTTAATTTTGATAATTGAAAATTGCAAGCCAGAATAATTATCTGACATAGTTCATGTAAAAAAAAATACTGCTATGACAGTGTAAACTTAAAAAGTGCTGAAATTTGGGAACACCTTCTTTGCTGAGAGGTCAGGGCAGGGTGTTACCAGCTGAAAATTGTGTCATCATTCCCAGGGCTGCAGTTCAGCTGGGCTAAAATATGACACACTGCCATTTACCAGGCACCAAAAAATCATAAAAATCCCTTTGAATCATGTAATCACGGGTACCTCTGGGACAGCCTCTTTGTCCTAAAGAAGAAGTGAGGATATTTTGGAAAACACATCCACTTTATGTCTTCATCCAAGGAAACAACCACAAATCAATTGGATTAGAGCCGTGCCTGGGCGATCCAGGAGTTAAGGTTGTGCATGTCAGCATTTCTATTAAGCTGATAAGTAACCTGCTGTGAAAAACCTCAGCAGCAGCCTGCATGGGCTCTGCAAATAAGTTGTCTTATTATTTCCTCCAAATTTTAAATCATTGGTCGTTTGGAACTCGTGTCAGCTTCATTTTGCTGCTGTGAGCCTGCCAACTTCAAGAACATCCTTGGTTTCAGATATTTATACCTGAAATATCAGGTGTGGGTTGAATTTATCTGCACAGGATGGGAAAATGAATGCTCAGCTGGTCCCTGTTGGTGGTGATGGAGGAGTTAAGGCTCCCAGCAATTTTGTGGAATGTAAGCTCTAAAAATTTATTAATAAAAAATAATCCAGCAAGTTTAGTCATCCTGGATTTCTTTAATGAAAAGATCTTTAAATATATACACATAGAGTAAATATTCAACTAAAAATGATTCACAGATGCATTTTTAAAGCTTTTGTGACAGGTTTTAATATAAAGTTTAAACAAAATTACCAGAATAAAGCTTGTGGATATTGAATTCTTGACTTTGTTATTCTTTTAAGAATATATGATCTGTTCAGCAACAGAGATAAAAAAAGTATTGCAAAATAGACAAGATCTTAAATAGGCCAAATTAACCTTGAAGGGAGAAGAAGGCAAAGCTACACAAACTACAAGGGGAAGGAGAAGGCTCAATAAATCACAGGCTGTTTTTCATTGCAAACACTGAGTGCAAAGCCACCAGATATGAGGAAAAAAAGGGGGAGCATTTCACACAAAATATTTTTCCAGTTGCTCCCGTGGAAATGAACACTCTGGGGGTTCATTTTCTTTGATGCATCAGAGTCCCAGAGGGGCTGAGGTTGGAGGCGCCTCTAGAGATCAATCCCTGCTGGAGCAAGGGCTGGAGCTTTGAAAAGCTCCAAGGATGGAAACTCCACCACCCTGCTGGGCTGATCCTGGGCTCATCCTTGCTGATCCTGGCCTTGAGCCCCTTCTCTTGGGCTGAAACACAGGTTCATATTTCACCTTCTTTTGGGCTGAAACACAGATTCATATTTCACCTCGTGCTTGGGGGCTCTTGGCCATCCCTGGGCACCCCTGAGAAGAACCTTTGGACCATCCCAGCTCACTCAGCCTCCTGCTCCAGTCCCCGAATCATCTTCATGGTCCTTTGCTGGAGCTGCTCCAGCGTGTCCTTGCCCTTCTGACACTGGAGAGGTCAGCACTGGACCTTTGATGGGCTCTGTGATGTTCCAGTTGGTTCCTCCAGCATTCCCAGGCCCTGCTGGATGGCAGCCACCCCTCCCAGTCCTGTGTCACTGCAGACCTGCTGAGGTTGCATTTTGCCCCCTCCAAAGTCGCTAACGAGGAGGTCAAACAATGTCTGTACCAAGGGAAGAACCTGCTCTACCCTCAAATATAATAAATTAGATTTCTACACGAGATAAGTGTTCATTAAATGAAAAGTGATGCACAACCTTTCTCCATTTTCCCCCTCACTGGCACTACAGAATAGGACACAAGTGCACCTTCAGAAACAAAATTAATATATTCAAATAAGGCTTTTGCATCTCAAAAACAAGCTCTAAATATCCTTTAAAATACATTCAATCTCTTTTTAAGCTATCAGGAAGGAACATTCAATTTGTTAGCCAGCTAACCGAGCAAAAAAGAATTTACATACAAATTTTTAACAGTGTGTTTGGAAATTAAATCTGGGTTGTGCTGACCTCTGTGCCTGTGCTAAGCCCAGGGAGCAGCTCTAGTTTTCACTACTAGCACCCAGAAAAAAAGGTGCTTTTGGCAAAGTGTCTTTGGGAACACTTTTCAAAACTGCGCGAAGAAAGTTGAAAAATAAAATTTTAATTGTTTGGCTTGCAGTTTGCCCCACAGAATATTGATAATAATGTTTTATCTAAGATAGTTATAATTGGTTTCTTTCAGGAAGCCACATTATAATCACATTAAGACACTTCAGGGCGTCTGCCCTAACAATGGCAGGTCCTGCTGGGTCTTATTACTTAAATGTGCTCGCAGTGGCTCTGCCTGCTGCTGCCTCATTTATCTTTTCTGGGCAGAGATTGATCCCAACTTTGCCCAAGTTGTATTTATTTTGCTAAGCAGAGCAGTGATCGATGCCATATGAGCTGAGACAACCAAACTCATTTTTCTAATGAGAGATTTTCCAGAAAGCCTCGTGAAATTTATTTATTTGGACGGTACCTTAGATTTAATTACTGTGTGCAGAGAGCAAGATAACAACCAAAGGATCAAACAAGGATAATTGTTCCTCCCATTTGGCAAGACTGCAGGAAAATTTGGGTATTCCTGGGAGGTTAATGAGAGTCCAGGCTCATGGGCTGCTCATCCCACAAGGCCAGACACGTCCAGTTGGGCTGGTCTGACACTGTTGTAAGACACATTGATCAACTGGGAAAAAAAATATTTGGGAATACAGCACTGAACAACATGGATAGAGACCAGCCTCTTCTTTCTGTGGCAGCCCTATGGTGAGTAGATGGGAATGTGCTGATGTGAAAAGGGGCATGAAATGTATTTCTCACTGAAATGTAGACACACTCCACAGTAAAAGTGCATGGAAAAGCAACCAGCAGCCTCCAAAGTGCTCCAGCCAGATTTTTGACACCATTTTAGTACTGAAATGATATTAATTTCACCAGTTTACTTAAGGCTTTTTCAAGGCAGAAAACAGCCAAACACAGTAAAGTGTGTAGAATTTTACAGTTGCTTTAATACTTGATTTTAAAGGAATTCCTCAGTCAGCCAAGGCCACTCTGTGTCCCATTCTCCATCCCACCCTTCCTGAGTGGGAATTCTCCTGGAGCACAGCCCAAGGCCTGCAGCAGTACCCCAGGGGGACCCACATGAATTCTCAGGCGTCCAATAAAGGGTGAACTTTTCTTCATGATCAGTGCCAGCACTAAAATCCTCCCTCTTCTCCAGCTTCTGGCTTTTACAAAAAATGGCAGGAATTCAGGCTCTCTGTGATCGCCATCTCTTTGTTAAATTTCATTATAAATACTTCATGGCCTAAAAGCCCATTAGTCCAGATACCTGGGGAGGTAAACAGACACAAGTGTGCAATCTTTATATATATATTTATAGTTTATATCTGTAGCTCATGCATCTCTAAAAACAAATTTCACCTTGGCCACATTACCAATCTTTTTCTACTTCTTCAGGAGCATTACAAAGTAAAATCCTCACCAGCAGCAAGTGCAATTAAAGCTAATTTTGTCTCAGAGTCCTTCTCCAAATGACAAAGCACAAAGCCTGCATTTTGTACAGGTGAAGCACCAGCAGTTTGGAAATGATGTGTTCAGGTGGTGAGTGAATTCCCTCCTGGTTTGTTCACTCATCAGGGCCTAAATTACTTCTGTACCTCCCCTGTACCCCAAGCCAGCAGCATAAGCATCAAACACATAGCAGTGTGTAGAAACCTTCAGAAAAATACGCAGCAAGGGGTAGAAATGAACTCCTGATGCTCCACCAGGGTGGTACCACTCTTCTGGGGTTGTAATCCAATCCAAACTGTGAGGCTTCCAAAGCTGACAAGGGGGAAAAACATCCTAATGGGGGATAAACAATACTGCAAAACATCCAGAATGGCTTGAGGAACTTCTGCAGAGAAATTAAAATGGAAACCACACATTAATGCTGCTAATGGTGCTTTATCCAAGAGTTTTCCTCATCTTGCAGGATCCAAGGGCTCCAGTTCCACATTAATATCTGGTTTATGGTTCCCTCTGCCCCGGAACGAGCCATAATTTCATTATCAATTCCAGACATCCCTGTCTGAGATGTATTTTTGGTGTTTACAATGCTTTTCAAAACAGAGCTAATGAACTGTGTGTTTTAAAGGATTCTGGGGGGTTTGAGGGCAGGCCCGGTATCAGAGATAGAAAGGAAATGGCAGCAATAAAGTTCAAACGATGCCTGGTGTACAAATAAAAGTTTCAAGCAGCAAGTGCTGAATCTCTGCATAATCGTGACTCATCTGAGTTCTCTGTGAGCAGGGAGGGGGAACCATGAAATGCTGCTTCATGAGAGAAAGGAAGGAGTTCTCTCTGAGAAAGGAAGAAATTCTCCATGCTGGGATCATTCTGCCACTAACCCTTCAAATATCTAAACTCATCCAGAAATTGTACCCTCAAATTCAACATGCTCATTAAAAAATAAAGGAAAATTACAGATGTTCACAATTTTCTAATTTTTTTTTTGTCCTAGAAATTCTACTTTAGTCTGATTTCTTCCATCTCTGGTTATGTTTTGTGTTTATCCTTCCTCCTTGTTTGGCTGCAGCCTCAGCTCTTTGCCCAGACACGTTGCCCAGATTTGATCACAGCTCAGAGCAGAGATCCCACTTACATTTCTGCTTCTGATCACTCTCAGATCTCTCTCCCCCTCAGCTTTTCACGTCTCCACACTCTCTATGTCTGTGGAGATATCTCTGATAACCCCATGCATCTCTCTGCTATTTCATGCTTGGAATTATTTTGTTTTCTCATAATGCAAGAACCTATTCTTTCCTCATCCTCTCCAGAGCATCCAAATATCTTTTATGTTGGATTAAGCTCTTCCCTTCAGTCAGGTTTGGAGAATTTTCTACAAATTCATTTCCCACATTTTTACACAAATTATTTAACTGCTAGTTCTTATGCCCCTGCACATTCTTTCTTACCCTCTGCATACTTTTGCAGGTCCAATTATTTTTTAACTGCAGAAATATTCTGCACATTTTCCTCAAAACATTTTTTTTTCTTTTTTTTTTCACATTTAACATAACAATATTTGGGCAGATGAGACTTTTATGGGAGCAAAATGATCTGCAGCACCCAGATGCAGGCTGTAAATGCACATCAGTGAGGAACACGTACATTAAACCCAAGGAAATTAGAGAAATTTACAGATATTCTGGGAAAATCCTGACCTTGAACTGTCTGAGTGCTGTAACAAGGCTGTAAAGCTCCAGCATGTGCTGTATCACAGCATGTTCTGTTATCAGCACCTTTGGAGATGACAGGAAGAAACTTTTTTTTTTTTTTTTTTTTTTTTTTTTTTTTTTTTTTTTTTGCAGGATCAGTTCAGTCAGCCTAAACCAGACACTTAAAATAGGTCAAGGAATTGTAAGTTGCAGCACTTAGTAGTCATTAATTTCAGTGATCAGCTCAAATGCAGATGTCTGCACTGTCAGTGGGGGAAGTTTGGTGAGACAGAGCCTTAGTGGGATTTCCCTCCTGAGAGCTTTTCCCTCTTTTTCAGCTCATCCACTAATAAGCATTTGTCCTTGGTTTCATGGCAGAAATCCTTACCAGGACAAGCCCAAATTTCTGTTTCTGCACCAAATCAGATGAGGGATGGCAAGGGCAGGGGGGTCCCTCACAGAATTTGCAGGAAAACCCTGAGTGCACAGCCCCTTTTGATCTCCCAGGTTTTATCCCAGGTCTTACACCTGGACAGAAGGTTATGTAAAACCTTGTCCAAGCACCCTGTGCTGCATCTTCAAAGCAGGTTCATCCTTTTCCTGGTGGAGATCTGTGTCACACTTTGTTTTAATGTGTGGCAAGCCTGACTTTTAGCTTCCCTAGCAGCTGTGAACAAGCTCAGAATTATGTTCTGAAGCATGGTGGGTTTATTTTGCCAATAATGGATGAGCTGTTTCCAGAGGAAATCATTCTCCATGCCCACGTGTTCTCCCTGCTTGCTTAGCTCCATAACTTCTCCCTGGTGGGCAAAGCCTTCAAAGGTCACTGTCTGTGTGTAGATAGCCTAAAACTGCTCCAAGATCTCCCTGCTGCTTGTCTGACATCTCTGCAGTGGGGCATTCTCCTGCAGGTGAGGCCAGGCCTCATTATCCCTGTCATTATCCCAAGAAAGGCAATTTAGTGATGCTTTCCCATCTGGAGCTCTCTTTTCCAGCTAAAATGCAAAGCTGAGTCTGAGACAGGATCATTTTATCAGATTAGGGGGAGTTCCAGGAGCACTTCTGGGATTTTTCTCCTCAGGAAGGATTTAACTCCTCTTGTGTTGCTGGGGTGGATTTTCTGAAAAACCTACAATTTATTAAATTTATTTTGTTTATGCAGGGATCCAGACTGGAAGTATGGAAGAGGACACAGAGACTCCAAAGGGACAACCAGGAAAAGCTGTGTGGGAAGGGCCAATTATCAGCATCCAGGCCAGGAATGCTGGTAGGGAGAGCAAGCTGTGAGTCCACCCTGGGATCTCTCCACACAAACAGATCCACTACAGAGCACTGATGTGCAGAATTCTAAAGCTGGTATCTCTGTATATTCCTCAGTCCAAAGGAGATTATGATGAAATGTATCTCATTGTTCCCAATCCAACCAGGTCCCAGCCCCAAAAACAGGGGGAGACTCTGGAGCAAGGCTCTGTGAGCCTGCACCAGGCCCACAGAGGCGAGAGGACAAACAAAAGGAGAGAAATCAGGACCTGACTCTGTCCAGGTCCTGAATAAATTGAGATCCAGGCACAGTCCAGGGTAATTAATTGCCCTCTATAGCTCCATTAGTTGCTGTTGGCTTCAAGGACTTGCCTCTTAAAATTCTTGCCCAAAGCCTGTTTTGGCATGTTTTTAATGCTTTATTTTTCCTTTGGAAAGTGCTGGCATTCACTTTGTGTAGGGAGCCCTGCACTGAATAAAACCTCAGGAGACAAAAGAAGGAGTTGGTGGCAAAACACCCTTTTGTTTTGAGAGAGCTTGCCCTGAATTTAGCAGAGTTTCTGCTCCCATTTCTCAGAGGTGAGAGGGACTGGCCTTGGTCTCATGGGAGCCTGGGGAAAGCATTTTCCTTTAGCTAGAAAAACCCTCCTTGGATATCACCCTGAGCTCGAAAGCCAAAATCCTCATAACCACTAATTGATAAACTAAAATAAACAAGTTGAAGCAAACAGCTTAAGAGCTTTCAACTTGTATTTGTGTATGTCTCCATACAGTGTTACAATTTCTATCATTATTTTTAAACAGCTGGAGTGGTTTCAGAAGGAATTTCTGGACTTGGGATATTTTTCATGATGCTTGGGTTATTTCTTCTGTGATAATTTCAAGAATATGATTTTTAAAGAGATATCTCATGTATTAAAATTCTCAAAAAGAAGAGTAAATAACTTTCTGCAGGAAAAAAAAAAGCCTGGGAAAAAAATATAAACAACATTTACAGCTGGATGCATGAAGACACCTGAAGGAAGGGAGAAATAACAGCAAAATGAAGATGTCCAATGTGATAAATATCACTCAGTATTACCCATGTTGTTCTCCATGCACAAATCACTTCAAGTGCATTTTGACTGTGATGTTTTCTTACAGATGTTTGCTTGTGATCATTGCCAGTCTCCTGGTACATTCCAGTGCCTGCACTCTTGGTTTTTCTGTGATGATGCTGCATTGGGTCCCTTTCTGTCCCCAGTTCAGAAAGCAGTCCCTCACAGCACTGAAGGGGAGGGCACAGCCCTGAGACAGAAGTCTGGCACAACTCAGACACAGCTTGTTAGGGCTTTGTCCAAAATAGACGTGCCTGACTTATTGCAGATTAAAGGAGCCTTCAGGGGGGCTGGTTGCTGTGTTTATTGAGGAATGCATTTGATAATGCTGTGATTATAGAAACAGACACTTTAGCTTAGTTGACCTGGCCTGATTTAATAATTTTGCTGTGCAGAGCCTTTGCTGTGCAGCCAGGTGTCCTCAGCAATCAGAGTCAGGTACCAGGGTCCTGATGAGCTCCCCTGGCACTAAAGGTGCCTCCACCCATGGATGTGCAGATCCTGGGATGCTCTGCCTGCTCTTCCCAAAGCCATCCCCAGGACACAGGATGAGCCAGGGCTGCCTTGGCTCCTGAAAATTGCCTGCAAATCTGTAGAGATGTGTCTTGGTTTGAAAAGCCAGGTGTCTGCTAAGGAAGGCAGGAGCCTCCCCTGAAATGGAAAATGTAAACCCCCTCCCTCTGAATTATTGTAAATTTGAAATTAAGGGGCTCTCAGGCAAAGATATGGGAGTAGGAATAACAGTTCTTTATTAGGGAAAAAATAAAAATAAAATAAAAATGCAGTAGTACAAAACAACTCTGACAGAGTTGTTGGAGCTGTCTCCCTGTGTGTCAGGGGGTGGCACAGCCCCATCCCATGGGGGCTCAGCCCTCCTGCAGTGCCAGCTGTGGCTCTGCTGGAGCAGGGATCCTGCACAAGGGGGGAGTTTTCCTCTGCAGCTCCAGGGCTGCTGGAGATGGGCCTGGGCTCCCTCTGGGAATCCAAGGGAGAACAGGGCAGGATGAACTAAAGCTGCATTTCTTCACTGGAGGACTGGCTAAACTTTGGAGGAGTCTCCTCAGGGCAGAGGTGGAGTGATCATCCCTGGGAGTGTTAAAAGAAGAGTAAGTCACAGATCAAGAGGATGCTGGGTGGAAGAGGACCCTACAGGATCATCAAATCCATTTCCTAAGGGAATGGCTCATTGAGTTGAGTATTTTGGTGATATGGTTTAGTGGGCAGGGGGGGATTAAGGCAAAGGTTGGACTTACGAAGTCTTGGAGGCCTTTTCCAACCTTAATGATTTGATGATTTTATGTTCGATGCTTTTGCTCCAGCTTGGGGCATGTGTGGAGGAGAGCTGGAATGATGGGAGGGATGGACAGGGCTGGATTTGGTGGTGCTGCCCTCATGGAGCTCTGCATCCTGCTGGCTGCATGAGAGACAGCCTCACTCAGCAGGTCCTGGCTGAGCACACCCCAAATCCCCCCAAAACTGGGGCAAAACATCAGCAATCCTGCCTGCCCCAGGACTCACACACAGCTCCAGGAATCAGAATAAAGGAATCATGGAATGGTCTGGGTGGGAAGGGACCTTACAACTCTTCTTCCATGGGCAGGGACAGCTTCCACAGACCAGGAGCTCGGCTTCTCCCTTACCACCTTCAAATGCTTGTTAATTAGGGAATGTTGTTGTTGGTTGCAAGACTTTTTTGGCAAAACATTTCTATTTGCAAATACAGGTGGCCTTTGAGGGAATGAGACCCAGGAGATTGGAAAATTCCCTTATTCCTGCCCAACTTGGAGTTTATGTTGTTTTGCATGAGGTCCTGGTGGTACCCCAGCATTCCTAATCTACCACCTGCAGGTCCTTTAAAACAGAGGGACTTAAGTCTCGTCATTTAATTTAGTCCAGGTTTGAAAGTTCTTTGCAGGATATACTTTAAATTCATTTTTTAATTCCTTTATACATTTTTAATTCCATTATTAGAGTGCTTGTGTTGAAATTCACCTGGAGTGCTGCACAGAGATAATTAGTTAAAGTAGAAGGAGAAAGCCTATTGTGTTGAGGATTACTGGAATTCAAAATATTCTGGGTCTTTAACTTCAAGATTGCACACTAATATGGTCCAAATGCAAATCTGCAAACACAATATTAACCTGGCAAGTGTGAATGGGAAAGAACAAAAAGCCAAGCAAACACCACTTTCCCTGGGAATCACAGAATGCTCATTATTAGACCTGAAGCAGTAATGACGCTCTATCTGAATCTTGATTAAAAAATTAATTGTTGGCTCATGATAAAAATAAAAACTAAGAAGAAAAGGATAAAGCAAACAAGAAAAGAGGTTTTTACAGAGCTGGAATTAATTGAAACACAATGAATTCCCAAATCCTGCAGTGTTGAACTTATTGTAACAGCCTGAGCAGTCGTTTCCCACTCCAGCTCCAGAGCACGGGTCAATAAACCCTGGCAATGGCAACAATTCCAGACACATTCCTCTTTCAAACAGTCAGAGCTAATTTGTTCTTTATTTACACTTGAAATTGAAAACAATAATGTTGCATTTATGCTGGGGACCTGCAAACGTTAATTTTACTGATTTGTGTCTCTGAATTTTAGGGGGTCTCTTACTGAGCAGTGGAAGACAAGATGGTTTCTTCTGGTTCACCCAAGAAAAAATTGCTGCTTGGAAAAGCTCAATTCGTTTTTAATTCTTTGCTCCCCTGATGACCATGCCTCTTAATTGGTATTAGCTCAGAGTTCAGAACCTCACTGCTCACCAGAGAGGAGTGAAGTACAAATCAAGCTCTAGAATGGACTTTGGAGAAAGGTTTGGAGATTATCTTGCTCAAAGCTGGTATTGGGCCCAGTTAGGAACTTTAATACCGTTTTGCTTCCCTGGGAAAACAATGGATTTCACTGCAGCCTGGAAGGAAGAAATGCTGCTCAGTTCCTGGTGAGTTGTATACATGATAAATTTAAGCAGATGTTTGTTAAAAGCTCCCTGACTCACTGATCTCTTAAAAAAAAAAAAGGAAGGAAAGAAAAATGAAAAGGAATAGAATCATGTTGGCTGTGTTTTACATGAGCCCTCAAATGCTGCAGGGGAGGAAATGGGAGCAAAACAATACCTGGAATGAAAGATACGAAAATCTTAAAATCCCTAGTGCCTTGTTATTTATTTATACCCTAAAGCACTTCCAAAAAAATAGAAAGATAGGTAAAATTCAGTGAAATAGTAGATGAAATCAATAGAGCAGCAGAAAAAATTTTTTTGGAATAGAGGATTTTGAAATTTGGAATTCTCACAAGAATTTAGAAAATTGAATTTTTCTAATCAGACACAAACACTGAGATTTAAGGATTAAGCAGAGATATTTAATCAGAATTATAGTTCGGGCCTTTTTTGGTCCATCCATCTTCAGTGAAGCTTCCGGACAGACCTCAGTTTTGAAGAAGTTTTTATGAGGTAATTCAGCAATGGAGGGTCTCAGAATTGAAGAAAAATTCCTAATTTTCCACTGGCAAACCACTTTGCTCATACATTTGAGATTATCCACTGCCCTTCTCTATGTATTCCTTGAACCTGGATTTCTTCTCTATAGTTTTACCATCCATCCTGATAAAAAAGTTCTGAGGAGAATTTAAGTGAAGGATAATCCCCCTATGGTACCCTGCACTGTCCAAGGACAAAGATCAAACATGGCAGAAAAGGAAACTCCCTTCTCTGCAGAGGATGTGACTACCTGTATCCCACAAAAGGACCTGGAAACTGAATCTTTTGGACACCACGATTCCAAGGAATCCTTGGAGACTGCCCAAGGTATTCCAAATTCAGTATTAGTTTTATCTAACAGTCAAAAGAAGGGCCAAAGGTCCACTTAGAGATGACCAGCACTCTATGATTAACGCCCATCAGTTCCTAAGTTAAAAACTAAAATATTCTGTGGATAACATCAAATTTCTTCGTCTTTTGACCACATCATTCACAAGACTCTTAATCCCATGTAATTTAAATCAAGTGAAGAATTTGTCCAGCCCAGGCTGCAACATGGAGCTCACAGAAGGACAATTAAAAGGTACCTTCAAAGTTCCTCCTGTCTGGGGAACCTGATGGATCCTCATTTCCCAGGTTTCTGCTGGACCGCTCTGATGGACTTGCACAAGGAAAAGAAAATTAAATCCTGTTTTCTGTCTTCACTTTTCCTTGAGGTAGCTTGCTTCAGCTGCACAGCAAAATGTCATTTACAAGGGCATTATGAATTTGCAGAGCAGAGAAAAAACCCCTCTGGGGGGGATGAGGGAGCGCATGGAGGATGGGGGGAATCTCCAGTTCCTGAAGGCCCCATTAGTTTCTAATGGCCTTGTTTTTCTGTAGGGAAGGGAGAGAGAATGGTGCTCCTGTGGCAGCTGAGGAATTTCAGGGACATTTTTCAGTCTGTGCATGAAAAATGTGCAAAACCCAGTAAAGCCAGGCTGTGTTTGTCTCAGCTGCAGTAACAACCACCAGTAAATCTGAATTGCTGGCATGGGCCTGATTCAGAACCTTTTAATGCCTTTACAAGACCTGCCCGTGCAGACAGCTGGAAAAGGGGGTTGTTTTCCCTTGACCTATGTTCTTTTTGAGCATTCTGGGTTTAGTTTTTATATTTGTGGCAAGCTGAAATGTCAGAATTTCAGGTCTCCATCAGACAGGTCATCAATAAATCATAATGCTCTAACGCGCTCGCGGCTGTGCTTGTAAAAACTTCTAACCCCAGCAACTCACATTTGTTGCCTGTCTGAAGTACTTTAATCCTTTGGGAGCAAGGGCAAATCATCTCTGCAAAAGTGTGACGAGAGCTGGAGTCTCTGACCATCCTGCCTCAAAAGACCTGTGAAAATGAAGTTCTCAGGGCATTTCTGCATGACCAGCCCACTCCATTTTTTTTCATACCATCATTTAATTTTCAGAATCACTCCCATCACTTTGGGTGACTAGATTTTGCTTTGTTGAGTTGTTCTTCACCTTTTTCTGGCCCTGACCTGCCTGGAGCACTGTTCTGACCTCGTGGAGAGCAGCGTGGATCAGCTCTGGAGCATTCCTGAGCCTCCTCTCCCAACTACAAACAAGAGCTCAAACTTCCAGCTCAGAAGTTTGCAGCTTTGGGTGCTGGCCAAAAACGATGCTGTCAAGCTGACATAAACCATCTGCTATTGTATTCACCATTTTTTTGGCTCTCTATATCTCCCTGGTTCAGAGGCAAGTCCTTCAGCACAGTCCTTGAATGCTAAGTCTGGGATGGAAAGGACAATATCATCACAAACCATCATTTTAACTGAGCTCAGGGAAAGTAAAACAGCAAAACACCTCCACAGCCACCTGTGAGATCCTGGGCCTGTTGCACACAGAGGTGGCAGCACAGCCTTGGTTCCCCCAGACTTGGAAGGAGAATTGGTTTTGTGATGACAAGAGAGACACAAGCAAAGATTCAGAGCTTTATCTTTTTCCCTATGGAAATTTATATCAATGCTTCCTTAACCAGATAAAAATATTACCAATGTTTATCCATTTGGTTGAAAGCTGGATCTCAGCTGGAGGGTTTCTTCAGAATGTGAGCATTTCCATCAAAGAGAACATGGAAAACACTTTTATCACAGTATTTTGGCATGGTTTTTTCTCTTTTCAGTTAGGGTCAGAAAGGGAAAACCCAAACAAAAGGCAATGATGATGCTACTGAGAACCTGCTGTAGCTGAATGTGTTCATTGCAGGGAGTTGGAATTGAGGAATGTAAAGGTCCCTTCCAACCCAAACTATTCCATAAAAAAAGCACAATGTGCTCTTGTAAATAGTCCCTCTTCACTATGCATTCTCAAAAAAGTCCAGAACAGCTTCCATGGCCCAAAACCATGACCCAAACTCCTCAGCTTTTCACAAGCATGAGGCTGGAGAGAAATGATACCCTAGGAAGTGAAAAACTTATTTTATTCAGACTAATCACCTGGCTATCAGTTTTTGCCAGAGCTGACAGAAGGGTGAAAACAGCAGACTCAAGATGATGACTCTGGAAAATCCAAATAATAATCAAAATCCGTGAGAAGTAATAGTCTATTAAGTAATCTACTCCAGCAGACTTTGGAGCATGCCACTCTCTAATCTCCAGGAAAATAAAACATCAGTATTTATCTGTCAACACTGCTTAATCCATCGTCAGCACCCTCAGAAATGGGCCCACATGAAATAAAGTCTGGCACAAGCACACAGGCTGCTTTCCATCCCACACTCCTCAAAATGCCATGAGGTGATGTACAATTGTATTTTGCAGCAGAAACCACTGCTGTCCAAGCCCTGAGATTTAAACAGACATATTTATGTGGTATTCCTCATCTGGCCCATCAGCTAATTAATTTTCTTTTTTTTAAATTATTTTCTATTTTAGAAGACTGTTATAAAACTTTGGAGGATATTGATGGGTTTGTTGTGGCATTTTTACCCCTGACTCCACTGTGCTGTAAGGAATCTTTTGGCTGAACAGTGCAAGAGATTGGAGGCTTTTGGACTTCCAATCCTCTCCATGTCAGGAGATGATGCACGAAGCACAGAAATTATTTTGAGCCCAAACATTGTCTCTGAGTGTCTCAGATGCAAAGCCAGAGCCCTTTGGCATCCCTGGCACTCACCAACACGGGGCTGGAGACTGCAGATCCCCCCACAGGATTCTGACAAACCTGATTACCAAAAAATGATCAAATCTATCCATGTCATGTGCAGCACAGCAACCAAATGTGAGCCTACAACATCTTACCTGGCAAATCCTATTTCTCACCTTTATTAGCAAAGGATAAACTGCTAAAACAAAGCAAACAAAGCCCACCCACCTTTTTTTTTTTTTTTTTTTTTTTTGCTTGCTTGCTCTGGGTTTTTAGGATATGAAGTTTTGTATATTATCTTTATTATACAGTCATTTAGAGAGACAATTTATGAGAGTGTGGAGGGACAGGACAAGGGGGAATGGCTTCAAACTGAGAGAGAGGAGGTTTAGATGGGATATTAGGAAGAAATTCCTCCCTGGGATGATGGGGAGGTCCTGGAATAGAATTCCCAGATTTGCTGTGGCTGCCCCTGGATCCCTGGCAGTGCCCAGGGCCAGGCTGAACACTGGGGCTGGGAGCCCTTGGGATAGTGGAAGGTGTCCCTGCCATGGCAGGGGTGGCACTGGGTGGGCTTTAGGGTCCCTTCCAACCCAAATAATTTCATGATTACTGGAAATAAGCATGCCTGGGGAGAAGAAGGGAAAGGAGCAATTTTAAATACGAGATTTAAAGAAACTACTTAGCAAACCTTAGAGCTACCCATATTAAAGTTCAGTGTCTGCTGTTCCCACCTTAGGGCCCTTCCTTCTCCTCCATCTCCAGCCCCATCTGTGCTTCCTCTTGAATCTGTGCATTTGATGAAGGACCCGTGTTTAAAGCAAAGCTTCAGCACCATTTGCTCTCATTAAACCATTAAATCATCATTAAATGATGAGTCAGGGCCGTGCCACGGAACCAGGCCCCTGCAAAGGGTGTTAAATGGGTGGCAAATGTTCTGTCAAGTGCTGCAGCCACACAAGCTCGCTTTGCCTCAGCACTCATTTTTTAGGAGTGGGGCTGGAGGTGTTTCAGCAATGTTTTATTGAGACAGATGTGCACAGAAACCATTTTTAAATTACCGGTGCTTAGGAAACCTGCTTGGAGATAAAAAGAGGGATTGTCCAGGGACCAGATGCGTTTGTGTACTCAGGCTAATCAGGAAGAAGGATACAACTGCTAGAAAAAGGCAGAGATAAAGGCAAACAAACCCAAACAGTCATTTTAGTCAGGATCTTCCTTATAAACAGTCCTAGGTACATTTTTAAAGTTATTATGAGAAACGCTGGATTGCTGGACAGCAAAGACACAACACAGCTGCACTTTTTCTTGTTGCTAACCATCCTTTAGTACCAAAAAAAGCTGAATCTTTGTCTGTTCTTTGTTTGCTGAAAGCAGGTAATGGAAATGCTGGAAATTTCACCTCAGGAAAACATTTTCCATTCTCTAACCATGTTAGTTTTATCCCCAAACACTTTTCTGTACACACAGATTGGTAAATTATATCCATTGCTAATGCAAGGCACAATACATCCCCCACATTGCACTCAATAGATCAACACTGCAGTGATTATTTGATTAACATTAAAATCAGATTATTAATGAACAATATCAGCAGCTTCTCTATGTTAATAAAGATTAATTGCACTTCTATTTTGGAAAACAGCCGACCTCCAGCAATGGATGAGAACAACATTTGGTGCTGGCGTCTCTCCTGCAAAGCTTACAAATGATTTGGTGGAGCAGCTAATTATCTGACAAAGCCAATCAGTTATTAATCTCTGAGGAGATTCCATGAGACTATCCTTTTACAGAAGTCAATCATTATTAATTTTTTTTTTGCTGTTTTTCACTGGACAGACTCTCTGATGCCACCACTCAAAATCTGGGTGTGCTAAATCAGGAGCTCTCCTCAGTCTGCATGATTAAATCCACTGGAGCTGCACCATTTTTATTAAAACCAAACATTTCTTGAGTTCTGGAGTTCTTAAAGGGAAGTGTGTGCAGAAGTTTGTTCCAAAAATAATATATGTTATATGGAAATGTTTTTCATAGGAATTAGTACATAATCAAGTGGATTTCAGCCCAAATACCAGAAGTTTAGTTTTGTATTCTGAGATGTACAAGGAGATTCAAAATAAGAATTATTCAACACTCATCACAGAATTGGTCCATAAAATAGTGGAGAAAACTTCACAAAAACTGCTCCTATTCTCAAAAGAACGCTTCCATATTAATTTTCCTTCCAAAATAGGTCACTCTTTGTTATTAAATAACTATTGCTTGCTTGATTTCTTTTTTTAGAGGAAAACTGCAAGGCTGACATGAAACTTGGGAGGTATTTTTGACTGGAATGTGCTTTTAAATGAGACCTACTTCTACTCCTTCTAGTTCTTTTCTATTTCTTGCACTGGTTCCTCTTGTTGAACTTTCAAATTCAGGAGGAGATGATGCCCTCATTTATTCCCTCTTGCTCTGGGTTGCTTGCAGAACCTTATTTTCCCCACTCTTCATTCCCATCACTTTTTCAAAAGGAGCTGGGATGAAAGGGGTGTATTTATGGAATCCTTTGTGATTTATTATATATTTTTTAAAACATGTGGAATACTGGATCAGATCCATGGGTGCACACCTGCAGGCAAATTGAGGAGCAGGAGAAGGAAAACAAGGTTGGCAAGAGGACAACTTTGAGCTTTTACAGCATCTCAAGGGCAGGGGTTGTGTTTTACCCAATAAAGATGCAAGAAATTACCAAAACACTGAGTAGAATGCAATGAAACATAAAAACCTCACTGATTTTATATGTGAAGCCATCAAAAGAGGCTTGGATGGACGTTATCCAGGCTGGGGGTGCTCTCCAAGGGATTTGCAAGAGCAGCTCAACCTCCAGGCCATGTGCAGACCCCAAATTTCAGCTCTTCCCGTGATCTTGAGCACTGTGCCCCACTGGGCAAACATCCCTTTGTCCCTCTCCCCACCACCTGCACCCCACAGATGCTGTCCCTGCTCCATCCCAGGTGTTTGGAGATGGGGAATTGATTCCCATGGGCAGCTTGTCCCTCTCTCTTCACCCCAGAGCCCAAGGACATCCCAGAAAAGATGGCACCATGGAAACCATGGAGCTGCAGAGTTTTACAGCCCGCATTTCTGACAAAGTGGTGGCAAAGTGTTTCCCATATCTCTTTTAAAAGTAGCAATTATGGGATCTCCTGTGCTTCAGCTTGCAATAAAACACCTGATTGTGGGAGTCTTTTGGAAATGCCTACACACAGCCCTTGCCACTCGGTGGTTTTGGCCTCATAAACCCTGTTACTGTTCACTTTGCTTTGCATAACTGCAGGCCAATTAATTTTCCTTTACATTAACTTGCCTGAGCAGGAGCACAGAGTCCCCAAGGGAATAATGCATGGCTTGCCCTCCTCATTTCCTTCCCCAGGTGAGCTGTGGGCACTTTAAGTGCCCAGCACAGCTGTAAATCTGCCAGGCTCTTCAGGAGAGGTGGGCTGCAGCTGGGATCCCATCCAAAATTTCCCCTAAATGCACTGGGATTGAGCCATGAGGGAGAATCCTTGCACAGAACTCGTGTTTGAGGAAGGGGAGCTCAGCCCCATTCCCTGCCTGTGCCAGGAGATTAGAATGAGATGATTTTTAAAGTCCCTTCCAACCTAAACCACTCCATGATTTTTTGATGTGTTCTTTACCAGAATCCTCCAGGATTTCTATTAATTCCAAAAGTTTCCAAGTCACCTTTATAAATCAAGATATGAACCAGGAGCTGTTTTCTTGTCCCCCAGCCGTGTGGAGGATGATTGCAGAGCATCCATATGGTTCCTCCTCTGTGCTTGGTACAACTACACCTGGCCCAAAACATTTATTGGATGTAGTATCCCAGGAATTATATGGCCCCTGAGACAGCAGAGCTGGTGTTTCTGCCAGGGTAAGTTATGTTACAGCTAAATAATGTGACAACCCAAAGTTCATTGTGCCACAGGAAGTGTGGGAAAAGGTTTAAAGGGATCTTTGCTCTCCCAAAGGATCTATGTTTCTTCACCTTCCATCCTTGCAGTCTAAAAATGTTATCTCTATTACCTCAACAATCTCTTTTTTAAGGCTTTGCTGGTTATTTCTGTGTGCTTGTAGGTTTTGGTGGCTTTTTTCCTCTTTGCTGTTTTTTACGTGTGCATGAAAAATGAATAAAAGCTGTGCAATAAAAGATATTTCATTAATAAAAGCTTTTCAGATCTTTATTAACCACTAGTGCCATTAGTCAGGGAGAGGAGAAAATTCCTCACAGTCAGAATTCCCAAGCTGATTCTCTGAGACAGCAAAAAAGGGTAAAAAAAAAAGGGTAAAAAGGTGTTGCAAAAAAAAAAAAAAAAAACGTGGAAAATTCCAAGCTGCTGCCTTGACTGCTTCATGATTGTGTTAACAATCATTTCACAATAATGAAAACAAACACTGGCTGTAAATGTAAAACCTCAGGATCTGTAGAAGTGCTGGTGCCTGGCCCACAGTGGAACCATTTCCACCCCACCGTTATTGCAGTTATTGCCAACCCACCCTGCTTTCCCCTCATGTTTTGTATTTTTGTGACTAACCATGCACTAAAGAGCTTCACACAAATGCTTCATTAAGGAACTTTTGATTAGTCATGAACGCTCCACAGCCACCAAGAGATTTGCTGAATATTAAAAAACTTTTCCTGTCCCACCTTACCGGGAAAAAGATTGACATATTTGATAGGAACAAACAGCCACATCTTTTCACCATTTTGGAATCTAAAATCCAATATCATACTAAGAAATATTTGTCTTAATTTCCTAATTCCCTTAATTTCCTCTTTTTCTCATTATTTGCTCAAACATGATATTGGTTTCTTAAACACGGGAAGACACAAAGCCATCTCTTCACTTGTGATCCCTGCGCCAAACTCTATTTTTGGGCAATTCCTGAAGTTTGGCTGCGCAGCAAAACTTTCTCATAAACACTTTGCAACTGCCCTGCAAAATAATTTTTCTCTTCACAGGAGCTCCTTTAGGGTGCAGGAGAATTCCTAAAAATATTGTGTTCTTTAAAGGAAGAGAGATCCCAAAGGTTGGATGTTCCATGAGCTAAAGAAAATGTTTTTTATGAGCTGGTTAACATGGAAAAGTTAACTGCAGTTAATCAAAAACAGGCATGAATGACCTAATATTATTTTGGGGATAATAATTCTGAAGAAAATGAGCTCCAAGTTTTCAAAGACTTGGACTTGGACTTCAACCTCTGGCACAGGGTTTGGTTTTAGATGGACTGAGAGTCTTATGATGATTCTTGTCATGATAGTTGAAGTTTTAAGGGAAAAGCCATAGGAAAAATACTGTGAGGAAAATATTCTGGTGCTCCAAGAGTGAGGATTACATCGAGGTTCCGCAGGATGAAGAGTTTTTGACAAATTATTCTAAATACTTCTAACAGCCCTGCCTTGTAGGCACTGATTAAATCATGGTAAGGAAAGAAACCAAATATTTGATTTCTCTTGGTAGTTTTCCTTACTAGAGGACTTCAGACATCCCTGACCCTTTGTACCCAGCCAAGGGAAGGACAAACCCAGTGTCAGTGGGGTTGCTGGAGTTGAGCACACACTGCACACACCTCATTCCTGCACAAACAGGAGCTGATTTCCCACTAACTGGGATAATTTTCTTGGGTTCAGTGGAGACACTCCTTATTCATATCCTTGAGACAAAGGAAGGCCCACGGCGTTTGCAATAAATTTTGCTTTTTTGCCTGAAGATAAAGCAGCCAGGATTACATTTGCAGCAGGAACAGCCACGGCCTCTGTGCTATTGATTTTCCATGCTGCTGCAGATGGGGAATATTGTCTGCTCCTGCCCAGCTGGAGGTGTTGGGTGAATTTCTAAGATTTAAATATTTATTGCTCTTTCAGTAATTTCTCGAAGTTTCCCTGAGTTTTTTCAACTTGCCTGTTCTCCACCTATGGGGAGGAAAACCTTTAAAGCTGCCAAAAGCCAAAGTATTTTTAGAGAGGGCATCATGTATTGATTATTGCCAAATCTCCATGGACTAAGACACTATGTTATTGTCAGCATTTTTATTGCTGCCACTGCTTTTTCTTTTTTTCCCTTTAATGGTTACAAGTGAGTCCAATATATTTTAGGTCAAACTCTTCTACCAGCTAGAAGCCACTGAGAACTTTTCAGAAGAACCATATCTAGCTTCAAGAGGCAGAAAAATGAATATTTTTGCTGTGTTTCTGTTCCTATCAGCCATTGCAGAGAAGAAGAAATGCTATTTCTGTTTGTTTTGACAAGCAAAGAGAATAATCTCGTTCTTCTCTTGATCTCGCTATCCCTTCACAGATTACAGCTATCTCACATGTAATGTAAAAATCATATAGAAATTGAAATGCGTGAAGGAGAGACAGGAACAGATCTCTCAGGATGCAGGGAACTGGAATTTGTCTGGGGAATTGGGCCCAGGAAACACAGGGATAATTTGTGAACGACGCAGAATCTGCCCATCTGGAAAATGTTAGGGAAAGTTCAATTTGATGCACATCTGAAAGGCAAAGCCCTCCTTGGTGTGCTCCCCTCTCTCTGCAGCTTGGTCAATATTACCCCCTCAAAACCAACCCTGCACAGAGCACAAGGGTAAAAGAGACATCAGGTCTTGGGCCAGAGCATTCATGGTGCTGTGGGGAGAGGCTGAAGGAGCTGGGAAGGGTTTGGGGCACCAGGAGAGGCTGAGGGAGCGGGGAAGGGTTTGGGGCACCATGAGCGGGGAAGGGCCTGGAGCACCAGGAGAGGCTGAGGGAGCGGGGAAGGGTTTGGGGCACCAGGAGGGGCTGAGGGAGCGGGGAAGGGCCTGGAGCACCAGGAGAGGCTGAGGGAGCTGGAAAGGTTTGGGGCACCAGGAGAGGCTGAGGGAGCTGGGAAGGGTTTGGGGCACCAGGAGAGGCTGAGGGAGCTGGGAAGGGTTTGGGGTACCAGGAGGGGCTGAGGGAGCTGGGAAGGGCCTGGAGCACCAGGAGAGGCTGAGGGAGCTGGGAAGGGCCTGGAGCACCAGGAGAGGCTGAGGGAGCTGGGGAAGGGCCTGGAGCACCAGGAGGGGCTGAGGGAGCTGGGAAGGGCCTGGAGCACCAGGAGAGGCTGAGGGAGCTGGGAAGGGTCTGGGGCACCATGAGAGGCTGAGGGAGCTGGGAAGGGCCTGGAGCACCAGGAGGGGCTGTGGGAGCTGGGAAGGGTTTGGGGCACCAGGAGAGGCTGAGGGAGCTGGGATGGGGCTCAGCCTGGAGAAAAGGGGGACCAGGGAGGGCCTTGTGGCTCTGCACAGCTCCTGCCAGGAGGGGACAGCTGGGGGGATTTGGGATCTTATCCCAGGGAACAGGGACAGGAGGAGAAGGAACAGCCTCGGGCTGGGCCAGGGCAGGCTCAGGGTGGACACCAGCAGGAATTTCCCCATGGAAATGGTGAATAAACATTGGGAGGAGCTGCCCAGGGAGGTTTGGAGTCCTTATCCCTGGAAGTGTCCAAGGAATTCCTGGATGTGGCAGTCAGAGTTCTGGGCTGGGGACAAGGTGGGGATGGGTTGCAGGTTGGACTCCATGATCTTTGAGGGCTTTTCCACCCTTCCTGATTCTGTTTTTCTGTGACCTTCATGGCTGGCAAAATTTTATTTCTGCATTTATGTTCATGAAACAGCTTTTTATCTCTCCTGCTTTAGTTTATTCAAAAAAAGGAAATCATATCAGAAATGTTCTCCTTTATTTCATGCCATAATTTGGCATAGACCCTGACATTAAGCAGACCCTTTTTTTTAGATCCTGATAGCACATTTCTGTTCCCAAACAGAGCCAGATAACCAAGGCCACTGCTGATGAGAGGCTTATCTGTGGTGTTCCTGTCAGAGAAAGTGCAGTGTAACACAGGTCAAGTGCACCAGGGTTTGTGTGAGGAAAAGGAGAAATTAATTGCAAAGCCCAGCTTACAACATCTCCAATAATGAACTCGTTCAGCTCACTGCTCCCTCTGATGTTGAAATTCAGGAGGCTGGGGCTGAACCTGCTGTGTTCCAGCTGTGAGCACAGCATTCCTCCCCGCAGGAATAAATGGGATTTTTTATTCCTTGCACTCCTCCCTGTGGGTCAGATCAGGGGGATGCCAGTGGGGATGGTGTGACAGATCAAGCAGGAGCCTCAGCAGGCCCAGATTTCCTGCTGCAGTCTGGACGTGCCATTCCTGGGGCTCGGTGTCCCTTGTCCCCCACCCTGGGACGGAGGGAGGGCACTGAGGGAGAGGAGCAGGAATGCTGCAGCTGCTTCCCAGGGGCACACGGAGGGAGCAGGAACCACTCCAGAAATGAGGTGTGAGGAGAAGTGAGCTGCACTTGAAAGGACTTAGAGAAAACTCACCACTGCTCAAGTTACGGGGTGGGTGGTGACGGAGAGGAGAGCGGCTCCTCTGCTCCACGCCAAGGCAAATCCCTGGAAAACAGGGTGGGAATTACCCAGGTACACACATTACCAGCACTGGAAAATATTTCTTCTCCTCTTGTCTGGTGTTTCATATTGCTTAAGTAGGGGGAGGCATGGAATGAGAGCTGGAGCTGTAGAAATTCCAAGGATTTTGAAGCCCTTTTGCTGATCTGATCTGCTCTGGGGAGCACCTTCCCAACACCTCTGCAATGTCCAAACCTGACACTGTCATCATGCTCATCCTGCAAATAGCCCAGATTATTTTAAGCAACTTCTGGGCAAAATCTAAACTCTTCCATGGGTTTTCCACACCCAGAGAGCAGTGACAGAGCCAATGCCATGGATCACATTGAGGTGCCCTCACTAAACTCGGCCTAATGCACAGCACAGGAGTGTTCTGAATTTACTCAGCAGAGTTCTCCTTTCTGCATTTGTTGCACATAAACTATTGTACAAATAACATTATTTTCTTTTTCTTTTTCTTTTTTTTTTTGCCTTTGCTTGTTATTCCCAGTGGCTTTTTTTTTAGTGCTATTTTGCCATTTCTCACAAGTTTCTCTGGGCTGTAATTATGCCAGTCTGCTTTCCAAATATACTTTTTTCTTGGTACTGAAATAGAAAGGTTGGGACTGCACGAGGGAAGGGGGAATAATTTTCACAGAATTATTTCGGCGACTTCAGGGACTGCACGCGACGTTTTTACAGCTTCCCATAGATTTTCCTTCTCCCTCCACTTGCACATGTTTGGAAATCACTCAGGCAACACGACATCCTGAATATCCCAGCCCAGGAACAGCAACTGCTGTGCCTGCAGGAGTGGATATTTTACATGAGACAAGTGGTTATTGTCAACGAGACTGGGAATAACTTGCCTGAACATTTCCAAGCTGGCTCCAGCTCTGTATATGCAACAGGAGCAGTGATGGAGTAGTTACAATATTTCTCCAGCAGCACAGCTCCCTGCAGACGTCAGCAGGTTTTATCAGGCTCACAGGGAATGTTCCCACTGTTTATTGCACTGGGGAAGTTCTGCCTGCAACAGCTCAGGCCAGATTAGGCTTTTCAACAGCCCTGGTTCTTGAATTTTATATATTTTAATGCTTTTTGACTGGCAGGTCTGAAGGGGTTTTTTTGGCAGATTTTTATCAGGAGCAAACAAAAAGGCAAAATATTTCCCAGAGACCATTCGAACATCCATAATTTTATATCATTTTGGGGCTGAAATGTGCAAACAGCATGATTAGGTAACATAAGAAATGCCATATAAGATAAAACCCCCAAGAACTAAGTTCCTAATATTCTGAGCAGACTTTGGGGCTGGTGATATTTAAAGCTATGAACTCCAGCTCTCTTAAGATAACCAAGAGAAATCCACTGCAGCTGTCTGCACCAAGGTGGAGATGCAGGGATATCTCCTTTAAAATCTCTGTTCATCAGTATGGGAGGCCAGCTCTCCTGCCTCAGCTCAGAACTCTCCCTCCAGCAAGGTTAGAGAGGGCCATTATCATTTCATAATAAGGCACAGGATGAGCACAGCATTCCTGATGTGTGCAGGACTGTTTGGAACGAGGAGGTGCCTCCAACTAAACGATGGCAAATTGCAGAGCCCGGTGAAAATACTGACTCAGAACTTTGTGCAGCAAAGGCTCCAGCTCAAGCCCAGCCTTTCCCAGCAAAGCACTTGTTTCTGGGGGTGGTTCTCAGTTGATTTTAAGAGGGCTTTGCTGCTTAGATGTTTGTGGAAACTCAAACCAGGAGAAGGGTTTAGCAAAGTTCTCCTGGCAGAGGCGTCAGCGCTCACATTCACAGGGATGAGGTTCTGCTCTCTGCCAGCACAGCACCTCTGCCTCCCTCTGAGCCCTCTGCTCATTTGCTGGCCAAGGGACAGGTCTGTCACCGTGCCAGCCTGGGCAGGAGGTGTTTGTGCCAGGGAAGTTCTGTGGTACGTGACCCGGGCAGGGCATTTCTGCCATTCCCTTCCATTTCCCGCTCACGCCCGTCCCAGGATAACTCTGTCATCACTCCTGGGAGCACAGTGGGGACAGAAACCAGATCTCTGACTCCATTTCCTTCCAGGCACCTGCTTGAGGCAGGATTAGAAGGATAACAAGCTCAACCTTGCCCTGCCAGGTCTGCAAGAGGAACTTGCAGGCCAAATATTCTGTCCCACACGGGATTCAGGATTGCAGTGATCCTGCTGATGGCAATTTACTCATACTTAAGATAAAAAAATGAATAAATGAATAAACAAAAATCCATATTTTGAAGTCATATCCCAGCAGGTGATCTCCACAGGCTGCCCAGCTGGGACACTGTGAGGTCCCCTGTTTGTGAGATGGGGAGCAGTTTGGACTGCCCCACATGGGGTTTGTTACCATCCACCACTCCTGACACGAGTCCCCAGGAGGAGGATGGAACTGCTGAGGTCTCTCTGGTCTGTGAGACCCTTCTGCAGCATCTTATAACACATTATTGATGTCATAGAATGATTGGGGTAGGGAGGGGCTTTAAAGTTCATCTCATTCCACCCCTGCCATGGACACATTCCACTATTCCAGGTTGTTCCGAGCCCCTTCCAGCCTGGCCTTGGACACCTCCAGGGATGGGGCATGAAGAATTTGGTTGTGTCCCTTAAAAGCAGAGGACTCACCCTTTCTAATAAGAAACTGTTCCAAAATAAATGAAACCAATTAGTAATAAAAGGCAGATCTCAAGAGTGTTAAATCCAGATTATCCACCCCAGCTGAGGACTGGAGGCAGCTGATGGCAAAAGATTTTGGTCTCTGAGTTCTCAATTGGAATGCCCTGGCTGAGCTGGTGGCTGTGTTCTAACACTGTTCACAGACACTGGGTGGAATCACAGGCATAATAAATCCAGGGAAAGAGCTCCTGAAATCGAGAGGGAAATTCGCACTTCATTGAATTCCGTGTCAGCCTCCATTAAACTCAAAGGGACAGGAGAGTCTTCACGGGGTTACTGAGCATCTGTAAACACTTCCAAGCATGCCCCAAGTTACAGGTTTATTTTTCAGTTCAAAAAAATTGGCCAGGCGAAGAAATATTTATTTCTTATTACAGAAATAGGAGAACAAAGAAGAACAGGCCAAGAGGCTTCATAAGTGAGCAAAGACATCCAAAAATTTGATCTAAATATTATCATATTTGGGGTGCTACACAGTTTAGGAACCTCATTGGATGGAGGGAACCTAATCTAATATGACTTATTTTATTATTTTTTACTGCTCCTGGCAGTGTATTTTCATTCCAGGCAGAATGTGAGGATGTCAGAGGCACTTGACATCCTCACATTTCATGTCTGATGTGCTTCACATTGAGGCTCTGGATTAATGGACACATTCACAGGGTCTCAGGATGGTTCAGGTTGGAAGGAACCTCCACAGATCACTTGCTCCAACACTTCTGCTCAAGCAGGACCACCCAGAGCCAGTTGCCAAGGTCAGCTTGGATGGGACTTTAGGAAACTGGGTCTACTGGGTGATACCCCTGCCTAGGGCAGTGGAGTTGGAACAAGATCATCTTTAAGGTGCCTTCCAACCCAAAATATTTCATAATTCTGTGTCCAGA
This sequence comes from Agelaius phoeniceus, assembly GCF_051311805.1. Taxonomy (NCBI): domain Eukaryota; kingdom Metazoa; phylum Chordata; class Aves; order Passeriformes; family Icteridae; genus Agelaius; species Agelaius phoeniceus. The sequence continues at coordinate 24,466,848 of NC_135274.1, read as the reverse complement.
CACCTTTTGAATAATTTCAAGAATGGAGACTCCAGAACCTTCCTAGGCAGTTGGTTTGGCCATCCTCACAGTGAATGTGTTTGGTCACCCCCACAGTAAATTTGTGTTTCCTGATGATCTGGGTTTCAGGTTTTGCCCACTGACTCCTGTCCTGGGGCACTGCTTCTGTTTGGAGGCTGCTTCCTCCTCATCAAAAAGCAAACCAGCTCCTCTCCAGGCAGGGCCAGCAGGATCACTGGGGTTTGTGTTAATTAATCACAAGATTGAAATGAAGAAAAAAAAACAAACCCTGCCTGTGATGAGGTTAAAGAGCTCTTGTTCAAATAAAGCTTCTTGCTCAAATATCAGAGGGAGAGAAGAGAAGAGGAAAGATAGGTAAATATGTCAGTGCTAAACCAGGTTTAAAGGCTGGGCCTCTCCCAGCAGAAATAGGAGAGGCCCCTGGTGCAAAAGTGAAGCTGGCACCTCACTCCTCCCTAAATCTTCCTGGGGAATGTTAAGGTCAACAAAGCATTGCAATTCCTGAGCATGTGTGCCTTACTCATACACTCAACTTCAGCTATAAATAAATGCTTAATTGTTCTGGACTCTGTGTGTGCCTGAGCCCAGGCACAACCCATGGATCCTCTGCTGGAAGGGTTGGGGTAAATCAGGGCTCACTTTAAAGCCCACAAAGCCCAACTGCAAGGCTGGCAGGCTTCAATCACCTTTAGATGAGGTTTTTAGTGCAAAATATTGAAATGGCTGGCAGCAAAAAACTCTTAGAGAATGAAATCAGAGGATGACTGAAAATAAAACCAGAAAGTTTTCTTAAATCTTGGAGCTTCATTGCTATTGGGAGCTCAAGGGACAAACACAAGCTGGGGAAAGGAAAAAACTCTTCTAGGCTGAAGCTTTAAGAGTTCTAAACTACTTGGAGTAGTAGGAAAGGCAGAATGAAGAAAGAATGAAGAAATTATTGCAGCTGAATTCTGTGTATGGCAACCTGTATGGAAAATCACCTTGTCTTTCTTCCATCATAAAGCAAAAGGGTAGAGAATAATTGATTTTTCAAAATTCCGTAACACTTAGTAACAGTCCGGGCAACACAGAGGGAAAAAGCAAGAGACAGAAAGGAAAGGGTAAAAAAATACATGAGTAACTGAAGCCTACATGATGCAATTTGCCACAGGGATTCAAAAGAAAAATAGAGAGATTACTTAGTGGTTAGTGAGAGATGGCAAAAGAAAATTACCTAAGTGTTTTTCTTATGTGAATTTGGATTGAAACTGGAGATTAGAAAGTGCCACAATCAGCTGAACTCTGGATTCTGATGTCAAACAAATTGTGTGTGTTCATATTTTGTAGCTTGCTGGATTTTAATAATCTAAATATTGACCAGGATAGCTATTACACACGAAAGGCTGTTTGATTCAAGGGAATGGTTCATCTCTCTGATGATTTTCTGGATAAATGAGTTTTTCCTTTTCCTTTTGCACATTTCAGGTTAGTCACAAGTGCAGGTCTGGAGTTGAGGAGGTCTTTGCTGGGATGGTGCATCCCAGGCTGGAATACCTGACGGGATATTCAGCACGGGAAGCAGCAGAAAGTTTTCCTGCATGAGGGAGGTGGGAGGGAAGGAAAACCACGGTGTCAGCAGCTCTGAGAGGCGCCTGGCAGGTGTGAGCTGTGCCATCCATCAGGGCTGAGCTCCTCCCGTGGCTCTGAAGCACTGCAGGACCCAGGAGCACTGAGACACCCGGCTGGGGGACCATAAAGGGAAGCCAAGCAGACCAGCCCTGATCCCCAAACAGCTCCTGAGGAGCTCCATAACTCAAACAGAAACACCCTCGGAGCTGCTCACGTCTTTATTGCCAGCCACAACTCATTCCTTTGTGTTTTATTTTACAAATTCTCCATTACTTGCTTCAGCTGCGCTGGAATGGCCTCCTGTATTTCAAAGTATTTCAGGCTGATCCTGTACTTGGCTTTTCTGTGTCTGAAATCTTCAGACAATTGAACAATCAGATTACTGAGAAGCTGTTAAGTGCCTCGTGATGCGAGGAAGTGTGAGCTATTTAAGAACTAATGTGAAAAATGGCAAATTATATGCTACCAGCTAGGTCTGAAAGGGAAAAAAGAAAGAATAAGTCAATATGATTAGACAGGACTATATTCAATAAGCACAATTTTGGTTTGAAATTGTGCAAGAAGAATTTTATTCCTTAGCAGATTTTCCTCTGGATTATTGAAGATACCTCTGCTCTGCAAGACGTATTTTGCTTTTCCAATCCTCATATTTATAAAAATAATCTGATTGAAAAGAACTGGATGCACAGAAATGAGAATTTCTTGTTTTTTATGATGCAGATATTAAAATGGATTCTCTATATTAAAAACGGCAAAGATTATTTATACAAGAAGTGCCCAATCAATCATTTTCCAGGCAGAAAAGCTGTCAAAAAGAAAAATCTTGCATTAATGATCATTCTTTGGCAGCTCTGCATAGGTTTCTCTGGAATGAGAAGTGGTTGAGTTCATTTGAGTGGACACAGCACAAAGCCATTACTTTAAGCAGCTGGTAACTTTGGCCAAAGGACTAAGTGAGCATTTGCACGGAAAAAGAGAATAAAATTAACTGCAATGCCTGTGTTCTGCTGCATTTTATTGATGGAGATTTACAAAGTTCTCAGTTCTGAACTAAATCTGTGGTTAAAAATCCAAATATTAACAGAAAAGTCCCCACATCACCGAGGCACTGGAGGTTTAAATGAGAGGGTCCTTTTGCACAAACACAGGAGAAACCCAACAGTGTCAGAGACTTCCTGGTAGAATGAGAGACTCTTTGGAATCCTTACAGGATATCCTGGTCACGAGAAATGAATTAAACCCAGCTTTCAAACACCAAGGTTCTGTTCCAGCTGCCAAACTTGTGCTCCCCAGTCCCCAAAATGCCCCCCTTCCACAGCACCATCATTTCTGGATTGTACAAGTAAAAAGCTCAAGTTTTATCTTCTTAAAATTCTTCCATTCTAGAACTTACTTAGGTCTGAATCTGGCTTAGAAGGGAGTGGGAAATTTGCAATGCGGAATATTCAGTAATTTGTGGGTCGTGCTCATAAAATGAGAAAAGCTTTAAATCAGAAAATACTTTTTTATAATTATACTTATATAATTATAATTTTATAATTATAATTTTATTTTACACAAAATATAGCAGAAACTGTGTTTTTAATAGAATCTCCAGTATGGAAATACAATCAATGTTTAATACTGGGGAAAAAATCCAAGTGTTTATGGTACTAAAGATGGAGTCAAAAGCATTTACCAGACTGCTCATTTCCATTGAAATCTAAGTCAATGACAAACTATATAAGATGTTTTCATGAAGCCCAAAAGATTGCAAGAAAAATGCAAAAATACTTTTTAATTACAGCATTTTGTACCATTATCTGTGTATTTACAGAAGTAGCCATACCCTAGAGAAAGATGGCAAGTGTTTGTGGGAAGGAAGGTGAAGAAGGTCACAAAAACTGCACATTCTGTGGAAAATGGGGAACGTGGGCTCTGTAATTAATGGATCAAATTGCCAGGGAATTGTCGAGAGGATCAGAGGGTAAAAAGATAATTAGCAGATCAAAGGGTAAGAAGGCAAGTGTTGAAATAAAGTGGTGGTAATAGAAACAGCTCAAGAGGAATTATTGACCAATAATTGTATTGCTTTGGGCAATGTCTGCTTTGATAACAGAGCTGTTATTAAGGAGGTTTTTAATGCACTGATCTGTTTTTATAACAGTGGAGTTATGAGTGTCAAATGCCATGAATTCACTGCAGAACTCTGACTCCAGCCTGGTTTTTAGGAGCTTGTAACCAATGCCAGTGGGAAAGACAAGGAATTCAGGCTGCAGGGGTTGGATATGTGTCAAGAAATCTCCCTTTAAATGGAGAAATAACAGTGGGATTTTCAAGGATTCTGGCATTTTTCTTGAATCAACAGGAATTTCAGAGTTTATTCTGCAGTGGGGGAAATGTTGGGGTAAAGCCTCCACTGCTCTGAGCTTCATTCCCTCCCCTGCAGGCTGAGCTTTGTCTGAGATCCCTCTTTGCCCTCTGGACTGACAAGTCCCAGGCTTGGGAGCTCCTGCAGAGATTTCTTGTCAAGACCTCTCTCTAGAAAGGAATTTTTGGATGTGTTTGCCTTAATATTTGGAATCATACCTACTCTGAGTGTGGATAAGGATGGGAAATGGATTAAATTTATGGGGCAATGACAAAAATCTGTGGAGGGCCTTGGTGAAGAGAGGATCCTCAGGTGGGCTGCAGACACTGCCAGTTCTCCCAAGGATTGGCAGAGGAGAATTTTGGTTTCTGCTTCCATTTTTCAGAGCCCATTTACTCACAAATAACAGCAGCATGGAATATGGAAGGGAAATGGCATTTGTAGTGGATTTTCCTCTTCTGCAAAGAGGAGAAGATAAACACAATTTGTTCACATCTTTACTCTCCCATTTAGCTCATCATTAAGAGAAATCTGTGGGGAAAAAATACATTCTGAGGTGTGGATTTTTATTTTTTTTTTGTTAAATAGTAAATACCTCCCAGATTGTTAAGTGATAGGGAAGATTGCAAATGTCACTCAAAGGAATTCTTGCGTTTCCTCTGAGAGCAATGACAAAATTTTAATTAACTGAAAGTCACCCAATGATCAAGAAGTGGGAGTGCTGTGTCATTCCCAGAGATGGATCTAGAAGTTTTATGGAATGGAGGCAGTAGTGAGTGTTTGTCGATGAAATTGTGATTTTGGTTTGTAATAATCATTTTTGCAACCAGAATTCTGCAGTGAGAGCCCCAGGGTCAAGGTCTTTTTAAGAGCAGAGATGGGGAAAATTCTAACTGTGCTCATCACTGTAGCACTGAAAATGAGAGATGAAATGGGATGAAGATCTAGATAAAAATATGCTGAAAATAGAACAGGAGCTATTTCTTTTTTTCTGCAGTTATAACTCTTAATTAAAAAATAAAATAATTTAAATATATTTGCTTTAGGTCATGAGAAATGAGGCTTGGTTAGGGTTATTTAATGACTGGTGTAACTTCTGCTAACAGTACCTATAAAATTTATATTCCTGTAATTAGTGAGTGAGAAAAGTTCAATATTTCAGAAGCATCCCTTTGGATGTGTAATTTCAGCTGGTTCTCACCGTCCTGAATAAGGTCCTTTGAATTACTTTCTAAACAATTCTGGATAAATGATCAGTCACATCTTCTGCTGCTTCTTCTGGGTTAAAGCCTCAATTTTCTCACATGTGAGATGATAAAATGAGATCAGTATTAAAATGCAGTTGAAATGTAACTGTTTTGTAAGGAAAGGGGCTGCACAGGCTGTGCTGGAGAGAGGCTGATGAGGTGATCAAACATCCTGCAAGGAGGAATTTCATCGGGAACATTGAGAGCTGTGGTGAGAACTCCTCTCTACCTACACACTTTCACCACTTCTCACTCTAACTGAGGACTTATAAATAGTTCATAAATTAAAATAATTAACCCCAGCGCTCCCAGGCTCACACCTTTCACATGTGGTTTTGTTAATAGAGGATAAAACATTAACTCCTGCAACCAGGGCTCATATTAAAGTGGAACAGAGTTGGAAATATCAGCAGCTGGTGCTCTTTTCCAGACAAATATGGATTTGGAAGGAATAGATGGATAATTTTCAATACAATGGTGATTTAGTACAATAATAATTTCCTGGCTAGCTCCAGATCCCTGAAAAGAATGCCAGGGTTTTTAAAGAGCAATACATGTAATGACCAAGTTCACTAAATCCCAAAAAACAGCACCCACAGGCTCTGGAAGTGTCCTCAAGCTGTCAGGGAGGGAACTTTTATCACTGCTCACTTTGTTTAGCGGATCCTGTGCAGGAATTAAAGTTCATTTTTCTGCTGCTTCTCCCCAAACCCATCCAAACAATCACTGGGCTGAAGCCTCCCCACCCTGCACTTGGAGCATTTCTGGAAGCCTGAGTTAATCTCACCTGCAACCCAATTAAAAGCCTCTCCAAACCTTGCACCTGCACTAATTGTAGATTCACATCACTGCTTTGCAGTCATTAAGTGCAGGAGTTAAAGTTTGGGTGAGTGCAGCTGATCTGGTTTATCAACAAAGAGCTGCGAGGTTCCTGTGCTGAACCAGGATAATCAGCAGGGGTCAGGCAGGAATTATCTTGTCTGGCCAAGCATTTCAAAATGGCTAATTATGTTTGTTCATAAAAGTTGGACCTGAAACAACTGAAATCCGAGGGAAAAGCTTTGGAACTTTTGATTGTGAGTAACTCATTTGGCTGAGGTGACGATTTATATCAGAAAGTTTTGTGAGTATTTTATTTTTCAGCAAAAAAGCAAGATACTGGGGTTCTGTTTTCAAGGTGCAGCAGATAAAACTGCATCTCCATGCTGCTGAACCTGTATTTCCATAGATATCTGTGTGCATGGATGCATATTCCCTAAGAAACAATGTGGTCCTCCCACCTCACAGAGTCAAGCTGTTAAATATTAACCCTGTTGCCAAATTCCTGTTGTAGATCCCAAAGTATCCAAACAGTCTAAAATTCTATATTTTACCAGAGATTTTTTAGAAGAAGTTTCATGGTGCTCATCCAGCAGATGAGGATAAATAAAAACAGAGCATGGAGAAAGAGAGGAATAAGTCATTCAGCCAGGAACTCTTCTTGTTTTTTTTATTCTAAAGGCTTCTTGCTCCCAGTTCAGCCAGGGTAAATCAGCACACCTGTGGCACGTGGAACAGATGGAGCAGGCATGGCAAACACCTCCAGCTGCACAGATCTGTTACACAGGTGCTGGGTTCAGCCTCTGCCTGGCCAAGGGCACTGGGGCTTTGGCAAATGCCCAGAATTCCAGGGGCTGGAAGAGAAAATACAGGGAGAAAGGAGTCAGCTGGCAGCAGCATCTTCCAGAGCAGCCCCCAAGAGAGCCAGACCTGCCCGGCTCATTCCTCACCCCGTGCTCAGAATCACTGTCAAATTCCTAAACTTATTTGGCAGTTCGTGGGGAGGAATTTTTGGCTGGAGTTACTGGAACAGAGACACTGGGATACTCAGTGCCTCAGTGGAGGGTGTGAAACCCTTCCCTGCTTGAGCATTCTGGGGCAGATGCTCTTGTGTGAGGTCTTCTTTTAATTCTTGTCCCCTTATTTGTTTGGGTTCTTTTCACGCCTTATTTTTTATCACTCCCATTTTTTGCCAGACTTGCTCCCCACCCTGGTTGTATCCTTTCCTTTCCCCTTTCCTTTCCCCTTTCCTTTCCCCTTTCCTGTCCCCTTTCCTTTCCCCTTTCCTTTCCCTTTTCCTGTTCTTCCTCCCATTTTTTGTTTTTCTGTTTTTTAATTGCCCTCTTTGGTGTTTTTTTTGTGGGGAGTGTGGATGTTTTTGTTCATTTTTTAGGTTTTTTTAGGGGACCTTTTTGTTTGCTTGGTTTGGTGGGAGTTTTGCTCAATTTTCTAATTTTTATTTTTTTTCCTTTCCTCTTTCTTTTTTTCCCCTCCATATTTATTTTCCTCTCTTTGTTTTTTTGGGGGATGTTTATTTTCTCACTCGTGCAAGTCTCCCCTCCAGCTGAGGAGGACAGTGGCAGTGTCAGGGGGCAGGGCCAGCCCAGGCTGCTCTCCACACTCTGGACACGCTGCAGGTGTAACTCAAGCATGGTGACGTTTGTTATGTCCCTCTAAATAGCTCTGCTGATGGTGCAGAACTGGTGCTGAGCCAGGAGAAATGATAGAACATAATCAAGCCCCTGAAGACGACGTTGTGATGTTGATAGAGACAAATTTATGTCCCTCCTCTGCCCATGTTATGTTCGGATTAATCCATTCGGTATCTGTGGGTTATAGAAGCCAAACCACTTGGTAATGATCTGCTGGGACAGGAACATTAGAAGGGCCCATTCTTTTATAAACTAATTTTCTCTACAAAACTCTAATTCAAATACTAATTTTTCTGTTTAAAAAAAACCACAAAATACTTCAGTTCCTTCTGTTGAAATGACACCTTCCCAGCTCTGAGCTGGTGGGGATGAGCTGTCTCCTCATGAAGATTTAACTGGCTACATAAATCCATGTGTTTATAGAGCAGAAATCTCTGCTGGATAAACACACTGAGCCTCTACTGACCAAAGAAGGCCAAACCCCAGCCTCCCACTGCAACAGAAATTTGCCTTTTTTAGTGTGAAAACATCAGAGTGACAGCCAAGGTTTGGAATGGCAAGGCCTGAACTTCCATCCCAGAAATCCAAGCTATGAGGGGTAAAAAGCTGTGAGGGGGTTATGAGGGTAATATCTGCACTTGGGAGGAAGCCTGGAAATTTTGGGAGGGTCCAAGTTGTGTTAAGGACAATTTTGGACTCTGTTGAAAGCCAGAAATCTTCAGCATTGGTTGGTGCAGCTTTGCAGACCAGGCCTGGTACCGTGAACATCCCAACTCTTCTGAGTTTGGTGCTCAGATTGGATTTCACACATATAATGCTTAACTTTACTGAAAGCTTACCTAACAAAAAGTTCTTCAGACAAAACATTTAAAATGTGAACAAAAAAGGAAAAAAAGAAGAAAAAATGATGGGTTTGATTGCTGGGAAATATCTTGACTACAGTTCTCCAATGCCAACATCTAAAATAAGTGTGAAATATCTGTCATTAAACCTGGGAGATTATAAACCCAATGACAACTGGTTTAATGCCAACGTTTTTGTTGGCACTGCAGTTCATCTTGTTCTGATCTTTCATCGACTCTGTGACTAAATTCAGAATTCTTGCTTTGGGTATCAAAGATGGTAAGAAAGAAGCAACACATTTTCTCAGGTTTCACAGAGAAACCTGTGTTTCTTGGCTCTCAGGAATGAAAATAAAACTTCAATTAACAACATTGCATCTTCAGGAAGGTCTGGGTGAGATATCCCTCTAATATATAATCATCATTTTCAGCAATCACAGTCTTTTTTCACTCTTCACTACCTTAACCACTTACATCCAACTACTTCAGGCTTTCCTTGTTTTGTTTTTTTTTTTTTTTTGCAGATATGAGCCATGAATGACTACATGATGTACTGATTTCATTTGAATGATAAATGGAGATATTATTTCCCAGCAGGTGAATAAATACAAAGCTAGCAAGTCACACCAAGAAAATCAGTAAAACTGATTTTCAAAAAGTGGTTTAACCTTTGTTTTACTCAAACAAAAACCACCTTTGCAACCAAATATTTTATAAACTCCTTCAGCACCTTTCCAAAGGTTATTTTACATTTTAATTGGCTCAGATATTTTTCCCCCCGTTTATTCGGCTGATCAGACAGATGGATAAGGAAATGTTGCAGTGAAGGGGATGGCTGAAGAAATAAATGCTGCTTTGATGGTGCTGTCAAGGCTCACTGTGGGCACAGTAGCACCCAACATATCTGTGAAGAACAGCACAGAAATAAAATGGGGAGTGCCAAAACTGCTCAGGGATGGACAAAAAGTTCACCCTTCTGTGTTTATTTTCACTATCCCATGGTTAGCCTGAAGAATATTTGATAAATACTATGCTAATCTATGTAATTGGCTAATTACCTTTGGTATAAACATGTAGTGCTACACAAAAAGGGCTTTTGAATCCCGGATAATTTCAAGTTTTGATCAGCAAGTTCACAACAGATCAGATTTTTTTGTCTATGCAGGTTTGACTGCAGCCTTTGAAAATCCTGTGCTAAAAGGTGGTTTTCCATAGAGTAGTCAGGGAAATAATTGTGTTCTCTTAGAAATAACTGGAAAGATGATAGGCCATCCTCTCTTGCAGAATTTGGCCTTCCTGTATAAATAAATCCTTTCACTGGAGGGAGCCCGTGTGGTCAAACTGATTGCCAGGAAGAGAACACTCTCAGTTCATTATCTGGAGTTCTTCAGCTCAATCCAAGGAGGCATTTTGCAATCACTAGCACAGAAAATAGATGCACTGAGATGCTATTGCATTTACAGAAAGCTTCAGGATAATTTATTTACGAGATGGCTTGTTGCTCTTACATACTACTTACATTCATCAAATTCTTGGCATTTATTCTTCCCAGTTGGGCCAGTGAAAAGCAACCAATTACGGTGGTGTTCAGGCAGAAAAAATTCCAGCCCCATCCAGAAGCAGGGAAGGAGAAAGAATCATCCATGAGTTTCTTTAGAGGTTTTTAATGGGTTCAGCTCAAGCAGGTGGAAAGGAGTGTGGGAGATGCCAGCTCACAGGGCAAGGAGCTCACCTGGCCGTGGCAAAGATTCCTCTGGGTCCTTCCCACCAAGGTCACAACTGCAAGGATCCTCTCCCCAGCCTTCCATCAGGAGATTCCTGGCCAGGCCCCACTCTGCTGGCAGTTTTTGGGGATGGGAATTTGCTGACACAGGGACTGAGGCTCTGGTGCAGGTGTAAAATCCTGCCCCTGGTGTTCCAGTGAATGTGGGGTGTCCCTCAACCAGGAGGCAGCTGAGTGGACTGAAAAAAATCGTAACTGGAGCTTGCCTCCATAGGAGGGATTTCTCCCAGGGTGCCTGAGCTGGAAATATGTGAATTCATTATTTGTGAGTCCATAATTCTTTAATCCTTGAAAAATGGGAATTGTGGGGAAGGTGTTGGGTTTTCCAGCTTATTTCACTGTAGCACTTGATTTAGGCTTTCAATACACAGCTCAAATCCTCTCCTGCCATGGCTTTGTCCACATATTTGGGCAGGAAGAAGCACTTATTCCCACTTTTATGGCAGTCTTAAAACTTTTTGGTCTAACAAACAAATATTGCCTGGTGCGTCCAGCAGAATTATTGCATCTTTATGTTTATGTTGATGAAATTATGTCTGAAACAAGGCTTGAGTGAGGTGGCGTTGCAGTTAAAGATTAAATCTGATTGTGCTCTGCATGGCAATGCTGTAAAACTGCTGTTTCTGTTTCAAATAAAATCCATTTTCCCCTAACAGATTGCATTGTTTCTTTGAAGGGTGAGTTTAAGCAGCGAGTATTTATAAGAATATGTACATCATTAATCTCCAGCCTTTAATCTCTACAGTCCTACTTAACCCAGGGAAGCTTCAAAGGGTGTGGGTGCCTTGTATTTTTATATTGAGAGAGGAGGTAAAATATAAATGAAAGATCTGAAATCAGAGTTGTATCTGTCATATTTCCTTTTAATCTGCATAATATATTTAATGCTCAACAGGTTGTGAAGCTACCTGGATATTTGCCTTATGAACAGTTCTAGGGACACACTGGAAAGAGTAAACATATTAATTAGAGACTGCACAGCTCCTTCTTGCTGGTGTAATCATTAAATTGATTTTTCCAGTCTGACATGTAATTGTTCCAGCGATGGAATCCTGCTTTCCACTCTCGTTCTGCTTCATCAATATTTCCTGTAAAACATGAAATGGGTTACATTAATCTAAATTTGAATCTCTTTGTATGCTAATTGAAAAATAATTTTGATTATCAATGTCATCTGCTCCAAATACATTATGGGATGGTCTTTTGCTTCTTTTCTTAAACCTGGAATGACTGAAAATTCAGTGATTAGTATTTTGTCTTTACATCATAAAGGAGGAGTGTAAAGATATCATTCTGGCAGGGTAATAAATACACTTTGGATTTTTTAAATATATATATATTTTTAAATGCATTTTGGATAATTCTTCTGTCCATAAAAATCATCATTTTAAAGTCACTTTTTTCTTTTTTTTTAATCCTCAAAATATTCCTTTGGTTAAATATACCCTGCATTGAAACCCACACACCCTGAAGAATAAATAATGCAAAATGAGAGAGATGCTTGCAAAGATAAGGTGAAATCACAACTTTTTTAAGGCAACAACAGGATTTCCATTGTTTTAATACATTTCAATGGATATCCAGGTTCTTGACCTCCCATGGAACAAATCCCCAAATTTAAAGCATAAAGGGCACAGGTTTGGAGTAGGACACTGTCAAATGTGCACTATGTCAAAATGAAACCATCTTCTCTTTTCCTTTTTCATCCCCACCTTTAAAGCACTTTCCAAGTAATCCTGAGTCCCAAGGAAATGTTTATTGCCAAATTTGTTATGAGCACGGGAGCAGAGGGTGAGGATGAGAAGAGTCATAAAAATACAGCATTTCACAGGGTTCCCAGAGTATTTTATGGACAGGGATCCCCTCCTGATGCCCCAAAAGGTGATTAACACCATGAGAGGAACATCCCAGACAGCACCAAAATGTGGACAAAACCTGCAGGCTGTATCAGTCACTGATGCTCATCATTTTGTTTGAGCTGCAGAGCTCAGGATAAAGTTCAGAAACCATTGATGAACTGTGAGTGCTTTGTTCATTCTGGACCCAGCTCTGGTGGTGTCCCTCACTGGCATGGCTCACTTCCAGAAAAACTTGGGGATGGTGTTCCTGAGGTAACAGCTCCGTGGGTTCTTTATGCTCCTCTGGCTTTTATGTTCTTCTGCTGTTCTTCTTCCCTCCATAAATACACCCCTTCCCCCTTTTTTACGACCTGCCAGCACTGCAAGTGTAACTGGTGATGTGAAAATGAAATAGTTCAGTGTTTTACACATCACTAGAGAGAATATTCGGGGGAGAGAGTTCACTGATTCCAAGATTTAGCTTGGAGAAGCTTCCAGTAATTTGGTCGCTTATCTGCAGTTTAGCTCAACGTTTGCAAACCTTTCTGGTCTGGAAATCCAGATGGCAATTTAATGAGACTTTGAAATGAGATTTACTTCTTGGTTCCAGTGAGACCAGAAATAAAACCAGGATATTTTTTTTTCTCCGGGAAGTTCTGCACTTTTAAATGCAGTCAAAAAGAAAAGTTTGAAGAACAAATATGGAAAAAAAAATGTCAATAAATTAACCACATCCTTCTCCCTCAGCTCAAAGTTGTAAATAAGCTTGGTTATAACAGAGATCAAAGGAAAGTTCAGATACTTTAAAATTTCCTTTCTGCAGGCCACAACTGCCATTAACTCAGAGATGATTTGGAAGTGCTGGTAACAATAAGATCTCATTTTCATTGCTAACTATGCAGATAGAACTCAGAAACATGGGAACAAAACATGCACAGCATTCTGCTTTCCTGACTCTAAGAACTCTCCTTTACACATATTTAATTTAAAGATGTAGTCAGGGTCTCAGGCAAAGCCAAATTTTTCACATTAAGTCAAATGGATTGGTAATTTAGTGTATGAAGCAGTAGCAGTATTATTTGGAGAAAACTGCCTGAACTGTGTTTCTCATTTTCTCCTTGATTTTGGGTGTCCAGTTTTATTTATTCAGGCAAAACCTCCACTTAGGCATTAAAAAGGAAACTCAAAAACCTCTCTTCTTTAATTATTCAGGTGAAGAGGTGTTTCAAGTCTGCCCAAAGACACCGAAACATCTCTACCATAGACACATCTTTAATTAAAAGTCACTGTTCTGGAGTATAAATTATGGGGTTTTTCAGTCCTTTTTAAAGACTATAGTGAACAAGTGAGCCAGCTAGAGAAAGAAGACATCAAAAAATTCAGAGGAGCCACCATTATGGATCTAAAAGACAAAAGGGGGATGGAAATCACTGAAATAAGAACTTGGATTCCCATTTGTTTGCTTTTCTTCCCCCCAGTGATAAGATCCAAATTGAAGTCACAAGTCAATGCATCCCATTATCACCAACATCATCAATCTCCGGGAGGCAACCACCCATGACTTAGATGAGCTGACAGCTGGGAGGCAAAAGAGAAAAAGATTAGAGAGTCCAAGCTGACCAATAATTACAGCTCAGAGCACTGGGTGCCTGCTCACAGTGAAAACAGGGAATTTTCTAGAAGCCACTGGGGCAATCCCAAACGTTCCCTTAATTCCTGTGCAAAGCCCAGTGAGGCTGGGCAGGAGAAAAGGGGAGATTCTGCAGGCAATGAATCAGTGCTCTGAAAGGCTCCAGTTGAACAGATCAAAATTTTAAAAAGGCATTTTTTTGATTCTTCAGCTGGGATTTCCTCTCATTCCATCTCTCCCTTACTTTAGTGGTGTTACAGCAAAGTTAAATTTATCCCCATCCCATCCTTTGAACTGCTGGATGTGCCAATAAAGTGCTAATCTTAATGTTAACACACAAAACCACATTGAGGATTGGGATAAAGGCCATATAGCTGTTAATTAATAAGGGATGACAAGTTAGAATTAATTTTTCTGTCCTCAACAATTGCAGGTTTCACGATTGCAGGTTTTTGCAAACCTTCAAGTTTCTGGGTTCAGTAGTATGATAAATGCCACAGGTTTATGCTGTAGATTCTCATGGTGAGAGTTTCTCCACAAACATCACAAATAATATCTATACTGAATATTCTTTAATCACACTCTCTGCATATCAAAGCTTTGTTAGACACAGCAGTATATTCATTTTCACATGTGTTTTTAAGGACTACAAAATCCTCTCTTTTATTTTTTTTAGTTGTTCCAGAAATTAGCAGAGCTCTGGGAGATGAGTTATTCCAAGGGCTGTTATCTCCCTTGACATAGAATGAAATGTTGGAAAGAAATCAGATGGTTTAGGTACAGGAAATTTTTGTTCATACTCATTTGTGCAATGAGTAAAGTCTTTGCTGGGAGGAGTGATAGTATTGGTGAGGTTACCCGTGATTAATTCACATTTCTTCATGTATCCAACTCTGTGGAAATTTAATTTAATTCTGATGGTGAATTTTATATTTAGTCAATTTTTTAATATCCTTACCACCCTGAGTATTTATCTCTGTAGAACCCAGATACTGGTTGGAGGATCACAGCAAATACAATAATTTTTGTTGCTCATTGGTCAAGAGATTGAGCATTTCTCTGCCTCCACATAAAAAAGATCTTTATAGGGTGGTTTTAAAAAGTAACGTATTTATATGACCAAGCTTGACTTCTTCATAGATGATACATGATCCAGTAATATGAAATAAAATAGAAAAATATGTATTAGGCACAGTAAAATAGTAATGGAAGAGTAAATGGAAAGTTTGGCTGCCTGCAGCGTTCTACAATCAAGAGGAAACGGGCTCACATAAACAGGAAGGGCTTTAGATGCATTAAAGGTTGTGTTGAGGAGCTAAAGTCTAACCCAGATCCTTTTATAATTAACATATGATTGCTCTAAAAGCCACTTAAAAGTCACTTAGTGTTTACTGTCCCCCCAGTGTGATTCTCCTAGCAGCAGCAGGCAGCAGAAGCCCCTCTGGGAATGGGGAATTGCTGAGTGCCCCCAGCTTGTCCTGGCCTGGGCAGGGTGTGCTCAGGGCCTTGGAAATTGGGGTAAATTCCTGCAGGAATTGTGTCTGCCTGGAACTGAGAGCCCAGGTCCACTGGTCCTGAACACAAAAATCCAGGTTCTGACTCGTGTCTTTGGTTTTCTAATTGAAACCCAAGGAGAATACCTTGACAAACCTTCCAAAATCACACGAATTAGTCTGGAGGTATCAAAGCCATGTTTTATATATGGCTGTTGCTCTTTTGTTACTGGGAGAGCCTTATTTTTTCCTTATTATTTTCCTACCCCACAACCATAATAATTTTTTTTAAAAAAATCTGATATGATTGCTTGAGGAAAATGTGAATTTTCTAACAGTAAAGATATCTATTTCTCATCTATTTGACTGCCTCAGGGAACTTGTCTTACCCAGCCTGTGATGGGAACAGGCTGGTTCAGATCCAGGACACATTTGGAGCTGGCCTTTAAAGGCTCTAAAATCCCTCAGTGGGTGGCAAGGCTTGGGCTAGGAGTGGGTCAGGAATTAGGCAAGGGGTTACTAAGCAAATCCATGGCAAATCCTGAACACTTGATGCTGAAAAATCATAAGTTCTGCAAAATAAGTTGTTTTGATTATCCTCTTTGGGTTCTACCTGATAGAATTCTACTTTGCCTATCTGAACCTCACTTGAACTTGTAACAATGAGAACATAAAAATTCTTTACTTGTTCCCTGTCATCTTATATCACCTCATGTTAAAGCAACCTTCTTTTCCTAAGAATATTTCAATGAAAGGAGTAATAGAAAGGACAGACCCTCAGAACAAGAGGAAATCTCTGCATTAATGCTGTGCACTGTCCTTTGGGCATAAAGGGAGAGAGAAAATGCAAAATAATATTTCAGTGAGGAGAATTATTGCAATATAAGCTATTCTATCACATTTGTACACAGGATTTCAAAGGGTTTTCTGTCAGAATTGGATAATATTGTACAGGGAACATAATGGAAATACTGTTTTTATTACTGCAATGTTTCAAGGACTGACAGATGATACAAGACAAGGCAGTGCCACTTGTTGACAACATTCTTGCCTCAGTTCTATATTTGGATCCAGACACGACGATTCTTCTCTTTTTGCTAAGAATACGCTCGTGAATTTCTTTTAATTAAATTATGTAAATTGATGTTGCCAATTACCGAATGTGGCACAGTGATGAATTTATGTCTGCTGGCAGGTCCTGAGTGCTGCTTCATCATTCCTCACCCCAGAGGACCAGGCAGAGCTCCCCTCTCCCCCAGGATGTGTTGGACTCTGGTGATCTGCTCCCTCCTGCTCCGGGCAGGCTTAGTTAAGCTCAGCCCATTTGTAGGATCCACATTTTTCCCTAGGGTTTCCCAGCCAGGTTAAAGGAATATGTAAAAGAGTTCAGTTCTCCTGGCTCAGCACAAAGTTGTCAGAATCTCTGAAACCTCCCTGAAATCCACCCATAATCGGGAGAGCTGTGATTTTAAAATCACACAGTAGGCTTCATAAATTATTCATTTTACCTACTGATTTCGTGTCTCTTGATTTAATTGAAAAACATCTGTTGAATTGAGAGGGGATAAAAGTTGAGCCATAATACAGTCACAGACTCAAATGAGGAGGGAATAAATTATTTCAGAAGGAATCATCTGTGCATCATGACAGTTTACATATTTTTAAGGCTTACGTGTTTTTTAAGACGAGCATTCAAACTGAGTCTTAGAGAAAGATTTTAAATTACTAATTAACATCTTAAAAGTGTATCTCATTTTTGAAACGAGACCTTCCCTCAGTCAAGCTGCAGAATGTGATTCCAGAGCTGCAAAAAAACTTTATAAAATCAATTCCTTTTGAAATCCAAAGCACAGAGGCTTCATCTATTCCTGGGCTTTGGTAAAACAGCGCCATTGGTCTTGGAAAAATTTGGGTCTTCTCTGTTCAACTGATCCTAAAGTTTCAAACAATTATACTTTTCCTGGCAGTGAAATCTCATAAATCCATTGTAGACATGGCCAGGCACAAATCAGTTCTGTTTTCTACAGGCAAATCCTGCAGGCTCTGGGTTCTCAGCAGTGACACTCCAGAAATAAAACACAGGGCTCTCACGTGAGCTGGAAACCAGAATCCCCTCTTGGCAGTGGCAGTGCACTTCCTATCCTCAGGGGATCGGTTGCATAAAATAGAATCCCATAAATAATAGATAATATAATCCAAATATAACATCCTGTAACGTCCCACAGTTTATACAGAACATCTGAAGCCTCCAGAGCTCCCAGTGCAAACTCTCCTTTAGCGCTGATTTTCCTGCTCACTCCAGCACCCAGGAACCCTGGTGGCACCAAAACTCTTTCAGGGGTTACCCAAGAGCAGAGGTTTCAGCACTCAGTGTCTCACACTGTGGCTGCATCAGAATTTTGGGACAGAATAACTCCACATCACAAAGTCCTGGCCCTTGGCGTGTCCCCAGGTTTTGTCCTGGCACAAAATAGGGTGGTGACCCCAAAGCCAGAAGCACAGGGCACCTTCTGGGGTCCACCCTCAGCACAGTGTGGACAGCTCAATCCAACACCAATTCAGTTCTACCCAAATGAACATCTCAGTTGCAAACAGGAAGATCTGAACTCAATTATCACGTTAACATCCAGCAAATGATCCTTGCACGAAAGTTTTGTACAAAAGCATCTATAAAAGAATTGTTACCTGTCATTTCCATCACTTTGGGGAAAAAGTGTTTCCAGAATCGACAGTGCTGAGCTCGTGGTTTTGTCAGTACCTCAGAAGTTTTGGTGTTCAGTGTCAAATATTTTTGCTCAGCACTAGTGAAGACTGGCCATTTTATTCCATCAGTCAGGGTCCCATTTGGAGCTCTAAATGAGAAAATAAACACTCCATTTAGAATGAGAAACCACCTCAGCACACAATAAAGCATGATTTGGGTTTATTTAATAGTTGTTCAGCTTAAGCATGTTAGTTTGGAATGACTGATGTGTCCTTTTGGAAGTAACAGGGGGAAAAAGCCAGATAAATTTCATTTACCCTCATTTGAAGGAAAAAACAAATCCCCTTTTTGTGGTGTTCTGGGGTCATCAAAGGGAACAACTTAATAAATGATCACATTCAAGCAACTTTTTGAATCTGGAGATTGTCACAGAAGCTGTGAATTATTAGGGATGACTCTAGAACTAACTAACCTGCCAGTCTGAGAGGTTGAGTGGTTTGTGTTTTAGTTTGAATGCCTTTGATCCCTTTAGCTGGACAAACAGATTGGAGTAAATGACTGGGATAAACATGCAAGTAAAGGGAGAAATAATGTCTAAACTGGGATAAGATCTGTACTGGGAGAGAGAACAATTATTCCTCATTAAGAAGGAACTCTCATCTCTGGAGGTGTGTTGAGTCCTTTTTGTGGAGGGCCAAATGGGAACAATCTGAAATCTTGTGGAACCTGGGAAGAAGTACAGGGGGCTTCACCCTTTATAAAACCAGCTCTGCACGTGAAAGGAGCACAGCTGTTGGTATTAAAAGAGTTGTGATAAATATTTATAATACAACAGAATTCTAAAGGCTCTAAGGACAGGAATCCAGATTTCACCTCCTGAAAGGACAGTATCTGCATGAGGGGGAAAAAAATTGTTTAAATGTGTAGGAGAACAACAAAGTGGGCAGTGTTACATTAGGGAACAAACAGAACATGAATTTTAGAATAAGTAGATTTGTATTTCAAACAGTCACAGATCTCCATTAGCTCAGAAGAGGTTAAGAATAGAAATTAAACATTTTATTTCAGTGCAAGCACAAGGAGCCATTTTCTTTCCTAGAAGCTGATATCAAGGAATCTGGGATTTAGGGCTGAGCAACAGTAATTGGTGATTCTTGGTGGGATAAATTAACTCTGAGCTGAGTTCATTTGGTTCTCTCTGCTTTGCTTTTCACCAGAACTCTTGCTGGAAGGCAGAAGGCAAAGAGGAGTCCAGGGAGTGGAGCCCATTTGGGTTCTGCTTCCCAAGAGAGGGAATAAGGCAAGAGGTGTGGGTGGGAGCACTCAGAGCACAAGATGCTGAAGCAATATCAATATTTCTCAGTTAATTCTGAATTAATCAAGTTTTCAGCCCATGTTTCTGTGTTCTGGGGTCTTTGGGATTGGCTGCTTTAAGAACCAGTATTGGAATAAAAGCTTTAGGCTGTCATTTCCTGACCTGCTCCCTTCTTCACTGATTTTTCCTGACTAATTCAGCTCTGATTAACCCATGGCACCTTTTTTGAGTGCACATTTATTTGTGGCTCCTGAGAATGATGACTTAAGCAGAGCTGACTTGCACTTCAGTTCAAGATCAGGATGCTAATGGTGCTGTCAGTATTCATTTAACAGCTTTTATGCTATGAAATAAATCATGACATCCCACATTATAATTTACAGGTGTGTGGGGGGATTACACAATGCCTTGATGGCTACAGATGTATTTTACTAAAAAATGATTGAAAGAACTGTCAGGTGAACACAGCACTTTGAAGCCCGTGAACCTGCTGATTATGACAATCTCTGCATTTCTAGGAAGTTTACTGTTCAAAGAGATGCCCAGTAATTTCCTTCTTGGCTTTAATATTGAAAATTTCCCAAGTTAAAAAGCAGCTCCCAGTCAGAGCAAAAGGGAGATCACAGGAGTATAATTTGGAACAAGTTATGATTATAACCTTGTTGTTCCCTCACAATTACTGTTCATTCCTTCTTACTAATAACTTCATGATGAGAATTGCAGTGCCCAGAATAGGCTGTGAAATTCCCTGTTCTTTGCACCAAATTCAAGGTCTAATAATATTCATACAGAACAGTGGAGGTATAGTGGGAATATCTTCAGTGAGCAGACAGGAATCCAATACCCTGCACAAACCTGTCACTGCTCATTTAGGTTTGGATGGACAATCTTTGGTGATCGATTACACAAACTTGTTTGTGCTGAAAAAATAAAGTTCCATTTGCATGGAAACCTCCATTCTATCATCCTTTATCAATTCCTTAATCCTCTGCTCTTTCATTCTCTGGTGTTGCTTAATCATCTCTGCTTCAGTAATTCCAGATTTGCCACTTGAGTGCTGGCACTGGGGCCTGATGGTGTGTCCTGAAAAGGTTTTGGGCTGTGCACCTTCAGGACAGGTCTCTATTTCATGGTTTTATCTTGTCAAATCACCTTTCTTGGACAAGATTTATTCAGAGAAGGCCCTTAATTTTGTTTGGAGAAAATAATCAAATAGTATGGCTTGGAAGGGAAGTTGGAAGATCCAACCTCCTGAAATGAGCAGGGACATCTTCAGCTGGACCAGGAATGTGAGCTTCACTGAAGATCTTAGAAAGAATCTTTTTCCTTTTCTACCCTTTTTACCATTTGCAGGAGCAAGTCCTAAGGCAATGAAGAAATACAATTCTTTGAACTGCTCCCAGAAAAGAAATGCGAGACAGAAAAACAAAACAAAACAAAACAAAACAAAGCAAAACAAAACAAAACAAAACACAAACTAAAACCACCTGTGTTTAAACTCTGGTGTAAACAGAATTTGTCTCATTCCTGCAGCTATGTTTTCTCTTTGCATAGGCCCTGAAATTATAGGCTGGATTCTCTCTACTCTGGTAGTGGCACAGCAGCTCATTTATAGTAAATTATTTTGTTAAGATACGTTTCTAAGTGGAAATTTCTTCATTGTACTTCTTGTTACTTAGATCAGGTTCTTCCCCCTTTGGGTTTTTCCATCCACAATTGCCAATGACTTCTAGTTTTCAAGATTAATTTATAACAAGTGTACTAAATTTGATATAGGCGTGAAGAGGGTTTTGAAGAGCTTATTCACCAATCATTTCTCTGTATTTAATATTCATCTTTAGCAACTTTAGAAACAGAAAGTTAATTTCATTCCAATGGAAAATGCAACATGAACAGAGCTCTGTTAATCATAATAAACATACATACATTACCGTTCTCATTAATATGATCAATATAGCCTGAGAAACAATACCAGCTCACTGCATTTTTATTAATATTCACACAGCATTACCTTTACAAATGGTTTATCATACAGACACACAAAAATATGTAATTCATCATCTGACTGCTTTTGGTAAACATTCAGGATATAAAGTACCTGGAAAATATTCCCTTTTTTTTTGGGAGCAAGTCTTGAATAGCAGAGTGAAAACTCATGGAGTGAATTCCATCATTACCACAGAGGTTATTCTTTTGTAGTGTTAAGTTGTACTTTGAAAAAGTCCAGAATGGCAAATACTCTCTACTAACCCTCCTGAAAACATGTTTAGGGTGCTTTAGGATTTCCTTTGTAAAACAAGTGTCCTGCAGTGTAGCTTAGACTGTCCCAAGCTTTCACCATGTTCCTGTTTGTGACTTACATTGTGGGTTCCTCCAGAGAACAAGAAAAACAACCCCATATCTCAGTGCCCACTAAGATGAATGAAAACTAATGATAATTCTGCTTCACCTTCTGCTTCCCCTGTGCAGAAGGAATTGACATCCAAGGGAGGCCTGTTCCTCCCAGGGTGAGTGGATTGGCTTCACCCTGGTAGGAATTGCTGCTGCTTGTTTCCAATTTGGCCCCTTTTCTTTTAAAAGCTGGTTTAAAGGCAGCAGAGAGGGAATGTGAATCCCTTTCATTGGCTTTTGTGATTCCTGGTGGCTCTTGGGCAGCACCGGCAATCAGCTGGTTTCCATGGGATGGTATTTTATGAAGTGTTTCCATGGGCACAAGAAAACCAGGAGGGGGAATGGCCTTGGAGGGAATGCGACAGCAAAAATAACCCCAACTCTTGCAGGTTTCCTGCAGCTGCAGTACAAAACCTCTGAGAATTATGGGAACAGTCAGTTCAGCATCAAACAAGAAGGACAACCTAAAGGTTTCACCCCGAGGGTAGCTCTGGGACTAAGGGCTGCTTCTGCACATCGGATGGTTGGATGATCTTCAAGGTCTAAACCAAACAGATGAACCTTTGCTTTTTATTTTTTTTCTTTCCCTTCACATTTTGGAAGGAAACATTTTGTTGTTGATGAGGAGCCCCAGGCCCTCCAGTGCTGCCCCAGTCCCACTCCAGAGGGAAGGGAAGTGTTTGTGGCATTAGCCAGGCCAGCACTGCCAGATGTCTCACATGATTCCTGAAGGCCAGGATGGGTGATGTTTATACCTACGCTCATTTTCCCACTGCAGCACACTGGCTGCCAGGTTAATCTCAATTTGGGGTGCTGCTGTGGTCCCTGGGGGGATGATGGGGTAGTGACAGCAGGTTTTGTAAGGCTTTGCTTGGATGGCGCCGTGGATGTGAGAAAATAGTGACGGTTTTCTGAAAATATAAAGTCATTAAACATATCTCATATAATTGAATTAAATTATCATATAATTGAAATTAAAAAATTTCTCATACAATTGTTCCTTAATAAGGTGCAAAAATCCTGATTTTGTGGCATTTGAGCCTTACTGAGATTGCCTCAGTAGGAAAGCAAGGGCTCCTCTGATGAGCACTACGAGTCTGAGGGATGTGCAGACCCGAATCCTTCCAACTCCCTTTTTAATCAGCTGGTTCTGGGAAGTTCATTATACCCTGCTGTGCTCAGTTCTCACTCCCAGATCACACACACGAGTCCATAATCCAGTGACTGCAAAGTGTCCCTGAGCCAGAGGGAAACTGCTTTGCAAGTCCTAGCCTGGGTAAATATTATTCCTTCTGCTGATCCCTGAAGAAAGCAGCAGGATCCAGCTGGCAGAGTCCTTAACTGAGAGAAACTGGAGAAGCACCTTTGCAGCCAGGCTTTCTTACACCTTCACAGGCTAAATAAAGCTCAGGATATTCCTCCCAGATTCCAGCCTGGACACAGCAGCTGCCTGTTTAAATGCCTTTAACTATAAATTATCGTGGGATGTGCTATTATATATCAGTTTCAGGAAATGAAGCGACAAGCTGTTATTCCTTTTTTTTTTTTTTAATTTTTTTTTTAATTTGTGCTATTTGCTCTTATGTCTTTTGTCCTGTGTTCTGCTCCAAAGAGCTTTGTGGAGCACCCATTGAGTTGAAACAATTCCTGCTCGTGCATGTCATAAATTCCTGCTGTACACAAGGCAGGCCTCAAGGTATTGGTCATAAATAGTGGAGCATTTGAGACATTTAGATGCAGGATGTTCTTCCTCAGCTCTTTGCTGAGTGTTTAGGAGCTGGGTGCTTCCAAGCCCTGGTTCCTGGACAGGAACCTGCTCTGGTGGCAGGAGAAATAACGAGTTTGAGCCAGAGCTAAGGAGCCCTTCAACCCCTGCTGCACTTCTGACCCTCTGGGCTGTGCTGCACGTGGGTCTCCTTCCCTCTGAAATGTTCCAGCGAAGCCTGGGGCTGCTCCAGCGACCCCAAACTCCACACAGAGCATGCATGAGATGGGATTTTGTCATATGAGGTCTGGAGCTGTCCCACTGTTCCGTGTAAGAGTCACAGTGAGGATTTCACCCTTTCTCCAGGACTCAGGTTCTGGTGTGAATATTCACATTTCATATTTATATGGCTTTGGGATAGACAGGAGAGAGGCAAAACTGCAGCTTAGTCCTTCTTTGAGCTGAAGGAACTATTTTACCTCTTTTTTTTTCCCCAATGTTCCTGTAAAGTGTTTTGTAAGATCCTTCTGCCCTTTTGTGTGGGATCAATTTCAGCTTTCAAGGCCCGCTTTTCAAAGCTGTTATTTCTTAACAGTCTTGGCTGCAGCAAGACATCAAATGGAACTATAGCTTTTAGTCTTAACTCGTTGAAGAGGGATATTTGGAAATGGAAGAAGGTCCTGAACCCCACAGAGACCTTGCAGGAGGAAGTACCTTCCCTAACAGGTAAGCAAAAGAAAGAGTAGACAGGAAGGCACATGGCACTTGGCCTTTTCGTCATCCTCTGGGGCTGTTTTATCTCCCCTGCAACCCCTCTTCCTCCTCATGGCCTGGAAAACACAAACTTACACAGTATCTTAACTAGAATTACTCCCTGGAACAAACCAGGGCTTCATCAGAAGCAAAAAAAGAGCATAGGGAAGAGAATAATGTTTTTATAGCCATAAAACTATTAATACTGTGTTTAAAATTCCCACTGTCTTTGGTAAAATTTGTCAGCCCAGCTGGTTCTGAGAAAGAGTAAACACTGTGCTCATGGATATTATTGCTGGTTCCATTCCTTCCCTTCTCTGCCATTAATGCAGTTCATCCCAGGCACTCAGAAATTGTTGGATAAGAGTGTTCAATGCTTTTCTTATCTCTAGAGACTAAATTTGCAATTTAGGGACTGTGTACTTGATACTATGCCAGGATATGATATTTGAGATTTGTTTTCAATGGAAATTGCCCTAATCATGATTTATTTTCAGGATGGATGCTCCACAGAGCCCTGCACCAACCAAAACCCTCTGGATTCGTTGTGTCCTGATGGATTTCATCACAGTGGCATTTTTCTTTATATTTTCTACTACTGTTTTATTTCTGTGAGTGGGAGGAAGTGCATGAGTCACAAACTTTCACGACCATATGATATAGGCCAAATTGAGCAGTCCTAAAAGTGAAACTATTGGGTAGTTTTCAGGAGGGGGAATTTGTGTTACTGCTTCATCAGAAACTGAACCACTGCAGCTTCGTGCTGGGAAATGTAAACAAGAAAACAGAGTGCTCTCAACCTTCTCCCCAAAAATTTAATAATAATAATGATGATGATAATAATATTTTCTTATGGTGTAAATTCATTGTAGGTTTGACATTTACAAGTGGAAGCTACATATGACTTCCTTTGATAAGGAAATTTGAATTATGTCCCATTCTTGTAAATTCTTCTGAGTCTCTGCTTTGAACTGCAGCAAGAGGGAGTTCTCCAAATACCAACACATGGACTGGGAGCCATGGAAGTGTTGCTCTTAAGAAGAAACAATAGGAAAAGAGAGGAGGAACATGTTTAAAGTTCATCTCTTTCAAAATTGAGAGGGTTTTGTGGAAATTATTATATGCAGACTACTTTATTGCTAGGAAAAAACAGCTGTTAAACATCTGAGCATTGCCAGTTTTACAGAAAATCCACTTGGAGGTTGCACCATGAATAAGACCCATGAGAGGCAGATATTTATAAGTTCATTAAAATGAAAAGCTTTGTTAGAATTAAAAAAAAAAAACACTGTTTTTAAACAGCTGTTCCTGTAGGAAGAGTTGTACATTTGAGGTAGTGCTCTTTAGGGTTTGCATTTTTTGAAATTAAGAAATTCTCTTAAGTTCCTGCAAGGAAAGGTAGAGGACACAGACGTGTCTGGGGAAGAAGAGAATGTCACCTTCAATTCGATATTCTTATAAAATTGTGTAATATCACCAACTGCCAGCACAAAGTACCCAATTTCTACCAACACGGCTTCAAATTCTTGGGGACAGAATCTCCCAAATCCCAGCACTGAATTTCTAACTACATTTCCCCACCACTGCCTTCCCCTGCAGCTGATTGAAAAGAGAATTAAACACCACATTGAGTTCCCTTCAAAAATGTGGTGTTAGGCAACCTCTGCTGCTCCTCATTTCCTCTCCCCTCGCCTTTGCCACTTCCCTGGAACAGCCAATCTCTGGCTTTGGGGAGTAAATTAAAATGTGCACTGAGAGGTTTCCATTCCTCCCGCGGAACTTCTCAGCATCCCCTCAGATTAGCGTTCCAGAACCACCTGGAAAAATGGGGTTTGCAGACCTTTCCAACTCCCATTTCTGCCTTCTGCTGATGAAACAGGACTAAGCCGCAGGAAAGCAGCACAGAAGAAGAGTGGCCCTCAAAAAGGGGATTAACTGTGGGTGAACAAACATTAATTAGAATTTTTCAGTGCCTTTTGGGACTGTGTGTTTGCATGTAAAATACATTCTCTCTGAAATGCCTGCTTTATATGTGAATCAAATACAACTCATAAGAAGTCCATGTGTGCCCTTCCTTCATTTCTCTGTTCTCAGGTTTGTTCTCTCCCTGCAAGTCTTTCAGACATTTTCTGCTCTCACATTTCAATCTCTTTTTTGTTCTTTCTCCTTTGTGCATTTATTTCTTGGTCACCTGATGTCTTGCAGCAGTTACATTTCCCTCTCTTGCTTTTCCATTTTCCTTACTTCCCGCCAGACCCTAAATTATTTACATCTCACTCCCAATCCCATATTTGAGGTGGCAATCTCGCCATGGTTTTATTTCACTCTTGAAATGTTTCTTTCTCTTCATGCCTCTCCTTTCCCTGGAATGTGTCTGTGTAGACTTTTTGCCAGGCCCTTGGAACTCTGGCTTGTCACAGTCACATTTTCTGGAAAAATTCCCTTGCCCAGGATTCTTCTCCTGGGAAGCTGAGAAGCCTCAGAGAAAAAAAAAAAAAGAACCAATATCAGCTCATTTGCTTCTCCTGTGTTTTTCTGCTTTGGAATGTAGTAGGTGGGTGTTTCATTGGTTTCATGTGAATTGTTTTTACTTAATGACCAATCACAGTCCAGCTGTGCTGGGGCTCTGGAGAGAGTCACAAGTTTTTCATTAGTAAATAGTTAAACCTGCTGTCTATATGCTTTCTGTATTCTTTAGTATAGTTTTAGTATAGCATAATATAATATAATATAATATAATATAATATAATATAATATAATATAATATAATATAATATAATATAATAATAAATTAGCCCTCTGAGAACATGGAGTCAGATTCATCATTTCCTTCCAACAACAGGGACCCCAGAAATACCACACCTGGCTCTCCAATACAGGCTCTCCAACCCATCTCACTTATGAGGAAAGGCAGAGCCACATCCAAGGTTTGGATCCATAGAATTACAGAATTAGGTTGGAAAAGACCTCCAGGATCTTTAAGTCCAACTTCTGACCCACCACTGTCCCATGTCCCCAAGTGCCAAATCCACACGGATTTTAAATCCCTCAGGGGATGGGGACTGCACCACAGTCCTGGGCAGATTTTACCAGGGCAGGACATCCATTTCCATGAGAAATTCTTCCTAATCTCCAACTTAAACCCCCCTCAGCACAGCTTGAGGCCTGGGAGGCCTTGAGGCCTCTGTTCCTGGGAGCAGAGCCCAACCCCTCTGGCTGTGCCCTCCTGGCAGGGATTGTGAAGAACCAGAAATTCCCCCCGAGCCTCCTTCCCTGAGCCCCTTCCCAGCTCCCTCATCCTCTCTGCTGCTCCAGACCCTTCCCCAGCTCCATTTCTCCTTCCAGCCCCTCAGATCTCCCTCTCTTCCAGGGCTCGTTTCTCCTTGCTCAGCCCCAGGCCACCACTGATGGTTTTGATCCCACAGCCTTTGACAATTGAGTTTGAGCTTCCCCAGCTCCACAAAGCACTGCCAGAATTCTCTTCCAGGCCGTCCTCTGCATTTCAGCTCTAGGTTTAAGTTTTGCTCTCACTCAAAGGCTGCTACAATATTTGGACATTTCCTCAATAGATCTTCTCATCTCCTGTTTGAAAACAATGGTTTGACTCATCTTTTGGAGGGAGGAAGATCCACGTGGACAGAATTGAGTTTGCTGCACATATGGAAAGGAACTTCTTGTAATTCGCAATGTTTGTAATAAAATTAAACCAATCTCAGCAATTTGTATCCCATACTAATTTTCAAAAGACATCTGAAGGAAATACTCCTGTTTTCAGTTTTGAAATTCAATGACAGCTTGTCAGCTTGCAAGCCAGAGAGAGAGAGAGAGAGGCCTGCCAAGGTGAGTCTCTGATTACTCATATTTTCCATGATCCACTGTTTCCTATCAGTTTGCTAAAAAGGTGTTTCCATTATTGTTTCTGAATATAACAATGGATGTAAACTCTGGTAAAGATGATGAGTCACTTTTAAGAACTCAAAACTGAAGGTGGAAAAATAGGAGTAAATTAAACTATTTCCCCCCCTTTTTTTTTTAAGACTATAATTTCTGCAATTTCTTTGCACAGCTCAGAAATTTCTCACATGACAGACAGTGAATGAGAGAGTCAATGTGTCCTTTTGGGTCAAAATGAAAGCTTTAATTTTCCCTAACAGGGGGAAGAAAGGCTTTCCATGTATATTTTTGTATTTTTGGGAATCTCTCTCCCACTCTGTTCATATTCCTTTTTTTTTTTTATCCAGAAATCTCTTTTTTTTCTGGATTCTTGACCCGATCAGGAAAAAAATCACTTGTTAAGATGAAAAATTAAATTTTCTGGAAGGGTGTGAGATCTTAGGAGCAGCAGCCTCAGGGAAAGGCTCCTCTTGGTCCTCCTGAGCTCTGGCTCTGGAGTATTTGAAGACCCTGTCAGGATCAAAGTGACTCCAACCCCAAAACTTTCCTCTATTCCTGTGAACACGAGTGAATCTCTGGCAGAAATACAGCCCACAGTAAATTTCTTCCCTTGAAATGGCTCAGAGGCACATAAAACTTCCAACTTCCTGAAGTATAAGGAAATTAAAAGTGCTGGGAGTTTTTTATTTTTATTTTTTCCCGGTATATTCAGTCCTTCCCATACCCAGAGTATATAGGTCCCCAGTTCAAGTGCTGCCTGGACTCTGTATGAGGCTGTTGGTTTTGTTCTCATTGCTCTGAAAGTACTCTCTATAAACAGGTTGTGATAAGTTGGTAACAAAAGCACTGAAATTTATTATGTGTCTGCCAGAGGAACATCAGGGGAAGGCAATAATAACCAGACAAAATGCTTCACAGCTTTAGTGGGACAATCAAAGCCTCACAAATTCCCCTAAAACATGGGAGGAAATATTTCAAAGGCTTCACTTTATAGAAAAAGCTGCAAAGATTTGTTTCAGCAGTTGTAAAACTGGCAGGGAGACAAGTTTTGCCCGTTTCCTTTTATCAGAAACATTTTTCACAAAGCCTTAAAAAATATTATCTTTGTGTGCTCTGGTATATTCTTGCTTGAGTTCTCAGCCCATCTGATTTGTCTGGCTCTTGTCACTTTGCATCTCTCATCACTAAAGAACACACTCACCAAATCCAATGGATAAAGGAATGGAAAAGGCACCCACAGATTTGGGATCCCATCTAGTTTTTCTGGGGATAAATAAAATTTCCCCTTCCCAGAGCTGGCAGAGCATCCTGGGGCTGGGGATTTGTCGGAGCTGTTGGTGTCACCTGCCTGCTTTCAAAAGCTTTCTGAAGAATAACAAAATTGAGGCAGAAAAAGCAACTTTAAAAATGTTCAAAAAGAGAGATTTGTTTTTTCACGAGCGTGGCTTAAAATCAAGTGTGCTGAGAAAAAATTTCAGAGAAGGCCAGTGAAAATTAACATTATTGTTAAAATAAATGTTATTTCCACACAAACACAGTCATACCAGAGCTGATCCAGCACTTTTCGTGACACCACACTGTGGTTTCCTGCTGAATCCAATCTGCTAATCTCTCTTGTCTCACTGTGGTGATATCTGGTATTTCATCACATGATTTTGAGGCTATGAATTGATATTCAACTGCCAATACTCTTAAATGCAAGAATAAGCTGAGGAGACCCCAGGTCAAGGTGAAGGGAGGAATTAAACCTCAAAGTGTGAATCAAGAACGTTGATTTTGGAATCTGTTCTTTCTTATAACCCAAATATTTTATTAGGCTTGTTTTATTCAGACAGCAGGAGTAGAAAGTCTCCTTCTTCCCTTGCTGGTAGAACAAGGATTTTTCAGAGTATGATGAAAATGTTGCTCTTTCAAGGCTCAAATGTATGAAAAATAAAAGTATTTTATGGAATACCATAATAGCTTAAAAAGGAATGGCTGGGGTACTTGGTCAAACTTATTTGATACCAAAATTCAGCCATGAAAAAGACTTTTTGAGCAGGATCTTCACAGACTATGTCAATATATGGCAGATTCCTAAAAATGACCCTATTCCCAGGGATGCAGAAGAGAAATTGGAGTCTAATCAGCAGCACCAGCACCGAGGCTCACAGGAGAAATGTGTGTTCCTGTCTCCTGCTGAATCCTCTACATCTCCAGCCCCTGTTTCTATTCAAAAATAGAAATGCCTGTCATTTTCCCAGGAAAAATGGTCACTAATCACTGATGTTTATTCTTAGCCAGGATGTGAAATAGGAAGTGTGAGAGATCTGGCAAATTGCATCCACTCCTGCTGGGGATGGTGGTGGGCTGGGAAACCCCTGGGCTGGCTGACAGTGTCCTTTAGTTACTGAGAAATGCAGAAATCAAGGATTCCACACTCTTGGGATGCTTTGAAGGAGCCACTTTGTGTCCTTAACATATTTCCTTTTGTCCTTACATGACATTAAAGATTTCTCACAAGTTTTCTTTGCTTTCATCCCTCCAGTTCTCTCTCCCATCCCTCTGTGGGGGAAGGGGGCAGCAGTTTTGTGGGGTTTAGCTGCTGGCCGGGGTTAAGCCATGACAGAAGCAGAAAATGCTCCTCAGTGCACATTTTTAATTTTCCTATCAGCGTTTTTATTCCTTGCATGATAATAAAACCCAGAGATCATCACTAAGGTCAAAGTCTGGGCTGGAAGGCCCCTCATGAGCAGCAGCTCTGGCACCTCTCAGGCAGAAAACACCAGGAAAAATAAGATTTCTTCCACTCCTGTTGACTCTACTTCATCTCCTTTCCTCTGCAGGCTGCTCTCCCCTCCCTTGTGCTTTTGTACTTCAGCACATTAGAATATTAGGTCAAACACCCTCACTAAAAAATGTGCTGTACAATATTTCTCATTTTTGCTTGATTTTTCTCTTCATCTGCTGGAGACATCAATGGTAATTTTCCCCTCAGAGGTTTGCCCTTTGATCATGCCAGAGTTTCCTACAAACATTATGTCAAAACAGGGCTTCCCCAGCTCCTCATAAATGTTTGCTGTGCTCAAATGTGCTGGGGAAAAAAAAAAGGATTGCTTATTAATTTTGGAATTATTGGGCATTTTTATCACTTCCCCACTGCTTGCAGACTCTGACTAATGGGACACAGAGCCTTAGGTGGCTCTGCTCTGGATAATGAGTAAAGGGTCACACAGAGGGTTAATCCTCATCTGATCTTTCACTAACACAGAAATTGCTGGGTTGTATTGTTTTCCCCAATAGTGGTGGTTTGGATCCTCGTGGTGGGAGCAGAGGGAGGGATTATTTGCTGTTTGCTGTGGAAACCACTTGAAATTCAATCTGTGGGGTAATCTAATTATAGTGTGAATGATGATCAGAGTAGGTGACAGGACTGTCTTCCACAAACTTAAACCTGAATGTACCTTGTGCTGTCTAATTTTAGGAGCTGCAGTGACAGAAACAGTGTTTTGCAGAGCAGGTTATTGAGATTTATATATAAATATATATACATGAAAGTTATATACGTGAAAATGAAATATATACATGAAAATGAAATATATACATGAAAATGAAATATATACATGAAAATGAAATACATACATAATCCAATGGAAACCAATAGTTCAAAGAAATGTAAATATCGCTCTGCAAAATCAAATATAGACCTGAATTTCTCTTTTTCCACCAAGAAATAGTTGTGTTCAATGGCAGGATGTGCTGTCTCTGGTGGGAGATGCTGCTGCAGGCTCCTTTGGGGCAGGATGGGGAGCTGCAGGGTGGAACAAGGGACTTTCACTCGGTTTGTTCTCCACCAACACCAGCCCCAAAGGAACGGTGTCCCAGCCCATCTTCACGGTGCAGGACGTGTTCCCAAGCCTTTCCCAATGTCTGCCTTCATCTTGGGAACCCATCAGGTGCATTTTTGGCCTTGATAAATCAACCTCCCAGCTCAGTTCCAGACTGAGCCCCACTGGAGGCTTTGCTCTGCATCACAGCCCTCCCCACCAAACTCACACAGAGGGGTTTGCTCAGGCTCTCAGCAAAGAGGGGGCCAGGAAGAGCTCGTGGATTAAATTTTAGATTAAATTTCACAATAATTAAAGCTGTATGAAAGCATTATGCAGTGATGAGCACAGCTATTGGTTATTTTCTGAGTTTTAATATGCTCATCTCTTCTGGTAAAATAAATATTTATTACAATATATAAGGGGGATGGGAGTCGTTTAAGTAATTAATCCTCCTACAAATCAAGGCAATCAATCAATCAATCAGACCGATTGATAAGTAAATCTGTTAAAAAAGGGATGCACATAAAAATAAGCATTGAGTTCACCATGGAGGATGAGGGGAAGGGACGGCACAGGGCTGGGGGTTGGCAGCCTCCAATTTTGGGGTGTCCTGGAGCTGGAGGAGCCCAGGCATGGGGGGGAACGTGGAATTGGGATGGATGGTGGAGCCTTTGACAAATGGCAGCCCCAAGATAACACCACGAAGCACAAACAGCTCTTGCCTTGGATGGATAAGCAGGGAATGTCAGGCTGAACTGGGAGGGAGAGGTGACACCTGGAATTACAACTCTGTGGGGATGACAGTGTTTAATTCTGGCAGGGAGAGTTCCAACAAGGTGTGGATGAATCACAGGTTTAAATGTGGAGAGTGATTATTTGAGAAAAAGCGCATTAGTGCAAGTCTCAAGGGTAGAGCCTGTTTGTTTAACAAACAATTTTTTAAAAAAGGAATAAGGATTATTTTAATAGATCCTTAATAACCAACCTCTATATGGAACAAAAATCATAAAATGAATCTTAAAAATTGTGAAACAAAATGTGAAACTTGGAAAATGCAGAGTTAGAGTAGGCAAATTCACTCTGGAAACACTAACTTTTATAATGTAATGCTTCAAGTGGAATTAAGGTTTAAAACAACCTAACAGTGTTTGTTCTGGATTTTTAATCAGTGGAAACATTTTTAATCAGTGGGAACATTTCAGTCCTACCTGTGTTTTGTGTTATGTACAAGGTTGGGTGGACTAAATGAGCACAGTGGTCCCCTCTGGTTTCTAATCTATTAAAAAAATTAATTAGATCCTGTTCCAATGTTCAGTTCCCTTTACAAATCTAAATATCCTTGACAAATCAAACACAGGGTCCACCTTAGAAACAGAATTAATGCAGGATTTTAACATTAAAGTTAAAGAAATGCTTTTTAGAGTGTGAATTGACTGTTTGGTTGTGTGTTCTCCAAGGAACAGATTTTTGTATGTATAATTTTCTCAGGAGAGAGCACAAACCAAACTTCTGTAAAAAGAAATCTTCCCTTCCCACCAGGCTTGGGACTAATCCTACATGATTATTATGGTGGGGGCTGTTTTTGTTACTGCTCTGAAACGTTTTCATTTCAACCTGAGCATCTCATTGAGAGCCCCCAGCCCTGCTGAGAGGAGCAAGGGCTGCCCAGCAGGAGAGGGGTTGGATTTAATCCATTCCAACACCCAAATGAAATATTCCTATTTGCTCCTTGTGCAGGCTGGGCCAAATTTCACTTCAAGATGAGTGGACTGGAACTGGAGATTTTGTCCTGGGCTTGCACTCAACACACAGGGAGGAGAGGCTTTCTGAAATCCCAATGTCTTCATCGAGTGAACATAACACACCTCCCTGTTGTACACCTGAATGTTCTGAGCAAATTACATCCTCAAGGAAATTGGGCTTTTTTCCTCCTACTTCTACTGCTGGAAGTCTTTTCTAGTGTTTGAAATATTTTGTTTCTAACCCTTGAAACCATTACCTGCCTTTGTAACAACCGCGGCCCTGGCAAAGAAATGTTTTGTATTTGCTTTTATGGGTGGATAAACATTGATCCCTTAAGCTTGCCCAATACAGGGAGCAACACATCAACAGTTTATTTTATTGAAACCTTAGTGCTTTTGTCAGAACTAAAATAAGAATTCTGGATAACTGAACAATTAATCTGCTTCTATCATTCCAGCCAGGCTCCAAAGCAGCACTGAAACAGCCAAGCTTTTGCCACTGCTGAAACAACATCCAACCAACCAACCAAACAACCGACCAAATTTCCAGAGTAAACTCACCCAGTTTTGGCAAAAGTTGCCTGAGATTTCCCCCTGCTGAAACAACATCTAACCAACCAACCAACCAAATAAACAACCAATCAACCAAACTTCCAGAGTTAACTCACCCAGTTTTGGCAAAAGTTGCCTGGGATTTTCCCCTGCTGAAATAACATCCAACCGAACAAACTTCCATAGTAAACTCACCCAATTTTGGCAAAAGTTGCCTGAGATTTCCCCCTGCTGAAACAACATCCAACTGACCAAACTTCCAGAGTTAACTCACCCAATTTTGGCAAAAGTTGCCCAAGTTTTTCCCCCTGCTGAAACAACATCCAACCGAACAAACTTCCAGAGTAAACTCACCCAGTTTTGGCAAAAGTCGCCCAGTATCTCATCATGGAGCGGCTCAGGAGCTCCTCAGCCTTGGTGTAGTTGACCCTCCTCTCCAGGGGCAGCCCGAACACAAACTCGATCTCGTAGCCATGCAGGACCCCCATCCACTCTGGCCAGGGCAGCTTGGAGGAGCGATGCTCAAAGAAATAAAAGAACACGTGGTGGCCCAGCTGGGCGAAGCTGGTGCTGAACTCCACCACGGGACAGATGATGATGTAGTCCCCGATGACGTCATCGATGGCATCCCGGTAGTGCTCCGGCTTTCCCAGGTTTTCCCAGTCTGTGTAGTGGAAGATGATGGACTCTATGGCCAGTTTGCTCGCTCTTGGGAAGGCCAGAGTTAAAGCTGCCTCAAACTGGGTTTTATTGATCAAGCCGTCGCTGTCCTTGTCCAGGCCAGGCACTCCGTATGCCAGAAAAAAGGAACCTTCATCCTTATTAACACCCACCAGGATCTGGGTGTCTTTGAAAAGACCCTTCTCCATCAATACTTCTGGCATGTCCACCAGGAAATCACCATCCACGCTTGGGCAGAATTGTATTTGTAAAAAAGAACCGTCTGGAACGGCAAAAATTTCATTTTCCACTATTTCCTTTGGATCCTTGTCTTGGAGGCAGAAAATGAGCTCTGACTCGTTGCTGGTGGGACACTGGAGCTGTTTGGCCAAAGCCACTGCTCTGTTCCTGGCCTCAGAAGATGTAATTGCAGCCCAGGGGGCATTTGCAGACCCACTCTGCAGGATGGCCCTGGTGAATAAAGGATGGCTTTCAGGAGAAAGGAGGTGATAGGTGACAGAGGCCGAGCCAGCGCTCTCTCCAAACAGAGTCACGCTTTTGGGATTGCCTCCAAAGGCTGCTATGTTCTCCTGGACCCACTGAAGTGCCAACCTTTGATCAAATAAACCTGCATTTCCAGGAGCTTTCTCGTTTCCTGGCAAGGACAGAAATCCCAGGGCACCAGTCCTGTAGTTCATGGAAACCACCACCACTCTTTCCACCCTGGCCAGAAACTTCCCATCGTAGACAGGCAGGGAAGTGGAGCCGGACTCGAAGCCACCACCATAAATCCACACCATGACAGTGGCATTCTTGGGCTTGGGAGAAGGAACCCACACATTCAGGTATAAACAGTCCTCACTTAGGTTGGTTTTTGGGTTCCACATCTCCGAGCCAGCAAAGCCCGGGTAAGTTGTGTCTATGGGCTGGTAGCAGGAGTTTGCGTGTTTGGTGGCGTCCCAAACATCTGCCCATTTCTCCCGAGGTTCTGGCTTTTGGAATCTCAGCCTCCCAATGGGGGGCTGCCCATAAGGGATTCCCAGGAAGGCTGTGACTGTCCCCCCCAGCACCTGCAGGCTGGTCCCTCTGACTTTGCCCTTCTTGGTCGCAACGATGTTCTCTTCAGGCACCACCTTCGTGGTGAACACGGACAGGAGGAGAAACCCCATCAGAAACCCGGTGAAGGGACCTAAACCATTTGTCCAAATCATGATGCCTGGAACACAGGATGAAAAATAAATTCAGAATTAGTGTTGCAATGTATTAGTACCAAAATGGTCTGTTAAATAAGGGTGCAGGTCACCTCAGGGGCACTGAAAGTGAGCACAAAGCACAGAAGTTTTTAACTGTAAGTTCTTGTTGGTTATTTGTGTTGCAAAGATTGTATTTAGTATTTGGTCAGTACTTCAGAAAAATTCCCTTGCTAAAAAGTGTAGAACTGAGGAAAACAAACCAGGAGAGATGAAATCATACAAGCAGGCTCTGACCACTGCAAATGATTTACCCACCAACCAAAACCTACATGAATAATTTCTTCTAAGATCTTGTTTTTCTAGAGCATCTTAACCAAGTTTGCAACCAGCAGAATCATATGAAGCAGTCATACTTCTGCTATTTAGAATTAATATTAAAATGCTAAAGCATCAAGGATTTTTCAATATATGAAGATAGTGCCTAATAATTTGGGTAAGGTCTGCTCTTTCCTTCCTGAGGACTTTTCTAAGTGATAATCAGTATTATCTTAAAGCTAAGTATATAAATGTTGATTATGTATCACATTTAAGCACCCTAATAATCTTTTTTACCCCAACCTTTTCAAATAAAACCTCAGCACCATCCTTCCATCCTTGAAACTGTAAATTCACAAAAAGCCCATTTGCATAAATCCATTTCTGTGGTTTACATATCTGAAAATTCTCAACAAAGCTCCCTTCTATTTTTTTTTTTTTTGCCTGTTTCACTGTCACACATGGCATGCTTTGTCCTGTCCCTTTAAACAGGCCATTCTTTGTTAATGAGGAGCACTCGTGTCCTTAAAAGGAATGAGGATAATTTCTCTGGAAAATACAGCTGTGGCCTAATTTGAGCTCCTCCTGCTTGTTTGCCTGTTCTTGGAAGGAAAATGCAGCAGAGGGGTGGAAGGGAAGATTTTGTGCAAAGGGGCTCCCGATTTTGAGACAGCATCAAAGGAGCAGGGAGGAATCTTCAGGGACAGTATTTTTAGCATTCATCTAAACAGACAGAAAATAGACAAGTTTTAGAAAAGATAAACATTTATGGTTGTTTTGTTAAAGTAAAATAGATGAGGTGGCAAATCAGGGCGATAGACTCCAGAGTTGGTCTTACACTCCACCAAGATTCAGCTTGACTGACAGAAACCTGTAATTGTCCCATTTTTGGTTAAATATTAGAGATGTGATTTGTCAGCTCACAGGGTCCAGCAGCTCCCAAGGAGTCTGGGTCAGCCCAACTCAGCCTGGCACTGGCAGGAGGCTCAGTCACACATCACTGGCTTCTGGCTCCCCTCTCTCTGTGCCAGGCATGGGATCAGGGAATATCCTGAGTCTGAAAGGCCCCACAGGGATCCTCCAGTGCAGCCCCTGGCCCTGCACAGACACCCCAACAATTCCACTCTGGGCATCCTGGGAATGTTGTCCAAAAACTCCTGGAGCTCTGGCAGCCTTGGGTCTGTGCCCTTCCCTGGGGAGCCTGGGCAGTGCCCAGCACCCTCTGGGGGAAGGACCTTGTCTGATATCCACCCCAAACCTGAACTGAGACAAAAAAAAGAGCCTGTATTTACCCCGGTTTGCTAGAACACTTAACCCTAAATCCCACTGTCTCTGAGAAAATTTGGCATCACCTACCCGGTTTGCTGAATATTTCCAGCCTGCTAAACCAACACAGACTTGGGATTATTTTTTTTAACAGAGCACGTTTCATTTTAAAACTCTCTCAAGAAGATTTAAGAGAGGCCATGGAAGGAGGGGTGAGAAGAATGATTTGGTTTGCTTTGTAAATCTGTGCTTAAAAAATCATTAATGTTGAGCGTCCCAGAGCTTCTCTCAGCCCCTCTGCAAAACCAAACCCAAGATCCTGAAAAGCCACCAGAGCTGGGAGAAGAATAAAGATGGATGAGGGATCCAGTTGGGTTTTGGAGCATCCAGTAACACTATGAGATGGGGGAAGCTATTTATCTAAGTCTGTTGTGGCACTGTTACTTCAGTGAATTTGATCATGACAAAACCACAAGCTGGAAATAATAAGGTATTTAAAATATTGTCATTATGAAGAGAAAATGATGCTAAGAAAAACAAGAGACTTTAAAGTTCCTCAAGATTAATCCACCTAAATAGTAATTAAAATTAATTCTCCTCCTGCACTTTCCTGTTAATTAAAAAGAGATGGGATAAACAATGTAGCATTGCAAAATATAGAGGCAATAGTTTTAGATCATAAGAGTAGTGAGAAAAAAACCCAAAAAATTTTAGTTCTGTTCCTTTCAAATTAGCTCTGGCATTTCAAAGAACAAGTTGGATCAAGCTTGAAAAACACAGAAGTTTTGTACTACTGAATGAGAGAACTCATCTACTCCCAGGTCACTCTGTCAATATTAACAAAAGTAGCAAGCGACAGAGGATTATTATTACACCTTGAATGCCTGGCAAATATCACATTTAATAAGGATTTTAATGCTGCTTTAAACCAAGCTCAGCAACGTAAAGCAAACCGAGCAAAACAAACATTACTTGATTATTACAATGAGAGTAAAAGGGTCAGAAGATTGCTTCAGCTCATCAACACCAACCCAGCAGAGCTATAGCAAGCAGTGTATTTGCACATTGTAAAAACCTGCTGCTGTAGTAGTTTCCCCCAGCAAAAGTTAAACAGACTCTACTTCTGCATTCTTATTCAGCGAGGGAACACTATTTATCTCAAAGCCTCTTTCCTCCCCCTTGCAAATCTTTACCCAGCCAAAAAATCTATACACCGGACTACATAATCACTATTTAAATAGGAAAGATGGTTGAATTAATAAGTGATTTCTAGCTCAGCTTAATTTACTTAGCCCAGGATCCCTTGAATAATGCCAAGGTCTGCTACACACGCTGTTCCACTTGCAGAGCAGAGGCAGCTTCCCCTGGAGAGCAACAAATGGGCAGAGCAGAGCGTTCCCCGCGATCCCAATCCCCGCGCAAATCAAGCTGAACCGCAAATTATCCTGGCAGGCAGAGACGTGCAAAGAGAGAATCACTTACCCTGCTTCTATTACAAGAAACTACAAAGTTTTTAAGAGTGGGGATCTTGGGATCCCTGGGGGAAATGCAGCGGTGCAGCTGCTGCTTTAAGCCCGTAAATTGGCCGGTGCTGACATTATAATCAACTCTTTCTGACATGGAGCTCGCGAGAGTTGGCAGCAGCCACTTGATCTGCCTCCCATCCCACATCTGCTCCCAGAGCTGCCCTGGAAATGCTCCAGGGACAACCCCAGGCTGGGCAAAACCAGGCATGAGCCTGAGGAAACACAGGGATTTGTTCTGTGCACGGGGCATCTGTTTTATAGAAATAAATAGAAATGTAAACATAATAATTCAAGCCTCTCTTTCATCCTGCTTAGAGCACTCTCACCTGTAATTTTTTTTTTTTTTGCTGTACTGAAATGTCAGATTTTCTTTGTAAATAAGTATTTATTATTGGTTTTAACAGCTGTGGCAGATAAAACAGGAATGTGCCCTGCCTGGACATGTCAAGCACCAGCTGCATCACTTGACTCCTGCCCATCCAGGCTGTGGCACAGAGCTGCATTGTCCCCTTCTGAGTTAGGGTTAAAAATGGGACCCGTGTGATGTCACATGCTGCTCGCTCTCTTTCCTTAAGCCTCAAACAGGAAATCACCCGTGGTGCTGAGCACACCTGATATCCTCCTTTTTCCTGAGGCTCCTGAGCGTTGCTCCTACCAGAATTCCAGGCTGCAGGTGCAAAGCCAGGCAGAACCACGGATGGGGGACGTGTCCCACAGCGCAGCATTAAAGTGCCACAATTCTGCAGGGTACAGATCAAAACAGAGGGGTGGGGAAAAGAAAAAAAAATTCCATCCACCACCCTTACAAACTTTCTTGTCAAACCCTCTTCCCTGAGCCACCCCACGGAACCACAGAGTCACCCCTTGGAGCTGGGACTGCTGTCCCCCAGCTGCATCTGCTCTCTAGCTCTGCTCTGAAGAAAAAGAAAAAAAAAAGCCATTTTTCCACAATTTAAGCTTTTTTTCCTGCTGTCCACATTTGCTTCCCCCTTTAGAGCCGAACACAATTACCTTCCCTGTTTAATAATCAAACTACAGCTCTGTTTCAATTACACAAAAGCAATATTTGGCAACGCACAGAACAGGAATAAAGCAGAAATAAAAAGTTAAGAATTAAGTTTATAGACCTTAATATGGAGATTACAAGTGGGGTTTTTAGAGCCAGCATGGGAATTAGTGTTTTAACATAGGAAAGTTCAAGAAAGCAGGGTTATTTCATTTCTCCTGGTAATTTTACCATGTCCTTTGGGATCAGACCTTCCACAGGTATTTTGCATGGATATGTTCACTGGAGAGAATATGTCCCACTCTAAACCTAAACTACCATGGCAGGGGTTGGGACTGGCTGATTTTTAGGATCCCTTCCACCCAGGCCTTTTGAGGATTCCATAATTCTGTGAAAAATCCCTAAACTTTCAGCACAGAACTGTACAATACAGTGGGATTTCAGAATTCTTGGAACCAAGATTGTTAACTCAGCAGTGTAATAGAAATACTTAATAATAAAAAAATATAATATAATATAATAAATATAATATAATAAATATAATATAATATAATATAATAAATATAATATAATATAATATAATAAATATAATAAATATAATATAATATAATATAATATAATATAATATAATATAATATAATATAATATAATATAATATAATATAATATATATATATAATAAATATAATATAATATAATATATATAATGTAATGTAATGTAATAATAACATTATTACCATTATAATGAACCTATATGAATAATAACTACATAAATATTTAATAATAAATTCTTGATAATGAAATTTTAAATAATACATTTTTTTAATAATAAAATTCATTCAGAATTATTTCTGGTGACAACTCTTGCCGATCAAAACCTTTCAAGTGCAGGAAACACTGAATGGTGCTACTCAGACTGAGGCAGTTCTCAATGTTTCAGCATTTGCTGCCTTTCTCTGCTGCCTCCTCAGCCCATTTGGGGATGTCTCCAGGTGACACACACTTCCCTCATTTCTCTGACATCAGAGGGATGAATCATAACCCCTAAATCTTGTTAGAGGCCACTGTAAAGCAAATTTCAGATTCTTATGACCATGCTTGTGCTGTCAACCTCTTTGCCTTGAGCAGCAGAGAAGCAGCAGGAGACTCAAACACTAAATGCTGCTTCTGGCTTCATCTGTTTTCAAACCTTGTCCATTTTTTCCTTCATTTGCTGTCAGGGCTGCGCCTTCCCCTCCCTGCTCCTCTTCAGAGAGCCCAGGGCACCAGGAGCAGCCTCCTGCTCCGAGGCACTGCTTTACTAAATGCAAAATGTGGAGTTTTCTGACAAGGTGACCCTGGGATGAGTGAATCCACTGTCTCAGGCTGTTTCCAAGGCACCAGGAAACTCCAAGTTCAGCCTTGGGGTTACCTGGATGTCTCCAGGTAAATGTCAGACCTCTCCACTGCAGTCCTTCAGCCTAATGTTCAGCTCTTATGCTGTACTTTTAAAGAAAACTAAGCCAAATTCTACATTTTTTCCCTCTTTAATTAAAAAAATTAACATATAAATTAAAGTTTTATAACTGTGTGCGGTGAGAGGAAACACTTCTTTTAGTTATTACTTAGCTTGCTAAAAATACCTGTGCAAAAATTAGAGACTGAACACATTTAATGCCCTCAGTAATTGTGTGGAGAGTCATCATTTTCTCAGTGATCCTATGGGAGAGTGGAAGAAAAGGAGGTGCAAGCCAGTGAGGGAAATACTATAAATTTATATTTATAAAAATATATGCTGTACACCTACAGACATATATGTATTTATACTCTTACTTTTATGGGTTTTGCCTTTTTCTTTAAAACAGGTCTATCCTTCTATCTAATGAGGTTTTATAAGGTAATGCCAATTTTTTTAAATCTCCACAAAATATGAAAGTGTCCTTTTGTTCTTTCATGTGAAATCATTGTCACATTGACACGGGGACTTTGATCAAGGAAATGTCCAAGTGTCTGAAGAAATGAAAGCCAAGTTCAGCTCTGGGGAAAACTGATATTTGTTAGTTTAAGAAGCTTAGAGGACAATAGGTATCATATATGGATATATATGGAAATACATAAAAATATAGTATTTTTTATTATTTAGTTCACTATAGTATATAGTACTATAAAAATATAGCATTTTTTTATTATTTAGTTCACCATTATTGCCCCTCAGGATTTTACCTAAGTATTATTAAAATCCTAACTCACACACATTCCATATTATCACAGAATCATGGAATCACAGGGTGGTTTGGGTTGGAAGAGACCCCAAAGCCCACCCAGTTCCACCCCTGCCATGGCAGGGACACCTCTCACTGTCCCAGGTGCTCCCAGCCCCAGTGTCCAACCTGGCCTTGGGCACTGCCAGGGATCCAGGGGCAGCCCCAGCTGCTCTGGGCACCTGTGCCAGGGCCTGCCCACCCTCACAGGGAACAATTCCTAATTCCCAATATCCCACCTAAACCTCCTCTGTCTCTGTTTAAAGCCATCCCACCTTGTCCTGTCACTCTGTGCTCTTGTAAATTCTCTCTTTCCATTGATCTTCAGGACTTAGCAGAGCTGAGAAATCTTTGAGAGAGAAAAATATTTGGAGAAATGCATGTCTCAGATGATTCTGGTGCAAAACATGAGCCTCTCTCCCAAGGTGTTCTCTGACCTTGCACATGAAGATCCCATTCACCTGGTTTGGTCCTGCCCTTCTAAGCCATCCACAGCTCAGAAACAGCACCTGGGCTCCTGCCTGGGTAACTGGGCTGAAAATCTTTGCAGGTGTCACCTCAGAGTAAAGGATGTCACACACCAAGAGTGGGCATGTCTGAGGAAAGTAAAAGTAAATGTAGGAAACATCCTTATGTTTTTAATGGCTGAGAGGGAAATCAACAAGACAATTATATCCAAACTCTATTTGATGTCATTTCTGTGAAGACGTGGGGAGGCTGCTTTAAAGCTGAGCCGTGGTGAACTCCCCTGGGAGGGCTCAGCTCTGTCTCTGATCCCTGGCAGGATTTCCACGCCGAGCATCTGCGCGACCTTGGCTCGAAGCTCTGAGCAAACCACCCCGCCGTGAGAAAAAGCTGCGAGGGAAACAAGCAAACTCCAGCTCTACGAGCTCCAAGAGGTCAAACTGCAGACAGGGGGAAGATTGCTGAGAAGGGGACAGTTAGCAGCTCAAGGACTTGCAGGGAAACACATCAAAGCTGCGAGCTGTGAAATTTTCAGGTTGAAAAAAAAAAAAGCCCAGAGAAGGTGGGAGCTCAGCAGCAGCAGCAGTAAGGAATTACTGATGCTCAGCTCTGGGGCTTGCAGCCGCGTTATTCTACTGTGAATATCAGGAAATAAATCATTGCCTTGTCCTTCGAGCACGTCCTGCTTGCAGAGCATCTTTTCATGCCCAAACACAGTGACCCCGTGGGGTTACACCTCTCAACCTTTTCTGTGTTTCTTTTTCCAAATCTCACCCTTGTCAGGAGACTGCACACCTGTGTATCTGTGGATTTAAACCTGGACAGGGATGAAGTGCTGCTACAGATGATTGAAGCTGATGGTCAAACCCATCTGAAATTCTATTATTCTACTTATTCCTCACCCCAGAGGGATTACAGGGCCAGCAGAAGTGCCCAACAATAGACTTGAAAGGTGATTTGATAATATCAGGAAAAGTGTTTCAGATACACACCATGAAAATGGGTACCAATTTATTAAGTATACAGAATACACTAACACTCATGCAAGCCATTAAACATGATTGTACTTTCCCCTTATTGGTTCAATTATGATCTGCTGTACCTTTCTCCTTATTACTCTAATTATAGATCAGTATAATTTCCTCTTTATTAGCACAATTATGGTCTGTACCTTGTATAAATATCTTGGAGAAATCAGACCCACTGAGAAAAAACAGCCAATGAAAATATAAAGACATTATTATTATTATTATTATTATTATTATTATTATTATTATTATTATTATTATTATTATTGATGTTCACATATTCTTAGTTCCTTGAGGTATTACATAATTCCGTATTTTATCTTTTAGGGATCAGATTCCATGAAGAAAATAAAAAATGATGAATGTGTACTCAACACGACTTGCATGCCATTATTGCAACCTGGTGTTTAGCTAGCAAGAAAAAAACTAATTAAATTATAACTTAGGTTCCACAGATTTCTGCAGACAATTAATTAATTTTTTTCTCTTTCTGTTTCCTGTTTCTTTCCTATAGATAGTAAAGCTCTAATTTTTTAAAGTAAAGATATTTGAATTCCCATAATCACCTAACAACAGCAGCTTGAAATTCACCATTTTATGCTCTCCCATACCAAAACTCTGTGAATAACTAAGAGGTTTGGTGGATCAATGAGCTCATTTGAATCTCTTAAGTAGAATTTGTATCTAAAAAGTGGAAATTCTTCCCAGTCCTCCCAATTCTCACTATTTTAGGCTTTGTCTAACATGATCCTCTGCCTCTGAGTTTCTGCACCCACAAGAGAGATGACGTCTCTGATGGAAATGCCATAAGGATGTTCAAAGGTTCAGCCCAAGCCACTGCAGTTTTCAGATTCCAATTTCATCCAGCACAGTGAAAATAGGAATGAAAAAATTGATCCTGGCATCAGGACCTGCTGGGACCTGCGGGTGGGAAGTTCCAGAGGGAACAAATTCAGCGTGTCCCAGCCTGCGATCCCATTAAAGGGTCACAGCTCCTGAATGTGTCACAACCACGG
Organism: Agelaius phoeniceus; assembly: GCF_051311805.1. NCBI lineage: Eukaryota > Metazoa > Chordata > Aves > Passeriformes > Icteridae > Agelaius > Agelaius phoeniceus. The sequence continues at coordinate 24,421,986 of NC_135274.1, read as the reverse complement.
ATTTTAGTGGGGATAATTGGGTGTTTGTCATGAGATAAAGCCCCAGATGCCCTGCTGTAGGTCTGAGGTTTGTGGAGAGGGGGTTTGAGACATCACTGCAGCCCCCATGCAGCTGGGCTGCACCTCCCCAAAACTGCTCCAGCAGCAGGAAAAGCGTGGGGATGGAGGGATTTCAAAGATTTGTCTATGTGGCACGTGGGGATGGCTTAGTGGTGGGCTTGGCAATGCTGGGTTTGTGACTGGACTTGATCTTACAGGGCTTTTCCAGCCTAAATGATTCTGTGATGCATTGGCCAACATCAGCACACACTTTATTTTTCCTCATCATTACAAAAAAAAATTCCAGAGCCATTTTCCCTACATTTTTCATAATTCCCAGCAGATTTTATTTTTTTTGGTTTTTCTGTTTCATGAAAGAAATATAACTTTGGGTTTAACAGATGAGCCTGAGAGAGGTTGTGCTTATTTTGTTACCACACGCCAACCTCTTCCAAAGGGTCTTGCCAGATCCCATTGGGAACAGGCTTGGGAAAGCTCTTCCCCAGCACAGAAACAAACTTCTCAGGCTAGGTGGCTTTTCAGCAGAAGGCCACTTTGTCCTGTGGATGTGCAAGTGTTGTGTAAGCAGGAACACCTCATTATAAACATCAGTGCAAATTGTTCAGGAAGGCGCTGCGATGGGCGAGGAGCAGATAATCCATCATGGGGCCATCTGCTTGAAAAAACAGCCCTGGCAGAACAGGTGGCCTCCTGCTAAAATACAGCAGACTCCCTCAGGTGCTGCTGTATGTTTATATATTAAGTACATAACATTAAGTGAAAGGTAAGGGGATGTGCAAAATATGATGCTCAGTATGGATTTTGAGGGTACAGATTGAAATACTGAGGCCAAATTGATTCCTTAGGCTTATCTTATAGATAACCTTATAGATTCCACAAGGCTTATCCATGTAGAACTATTAGGAAATACCTTATTATAGAAGAGTTAGAATTATCTTTAATAACAGTATATTCTGCTCATGATCATCCTGCCCTATGCAGATCCCTGATGGTTCAAGCACCCCATAAACTTCTCTTTCCTCCCTTCCACTTTCATTTGCACGATGGAAACTGTACAAGCTTAAACCACCAACTTTTCCAATCCCTCGCCCTCTATCATGTCAGAGCATTTCAACTCCAAAAATGGTCCTGCAGCATACTTTCCCTTAGCAGGAGTTGCAAGAGGTCAAAACAGGAAGGGAAAACTTCAGTGCAGTGCAGGAGAACCTGGCAGAGCTCACGGACCTTGGCTGATGAGAGGAGTTTTAGTGGCTGCAGGATTGTTCTGATTCTCTGCTCATTTTCTCCCTTTTGCCTGGAGGCAGGTTCAGTGCAAAACACATGAAGAGAGTCCTGAAAGACTTTCTGTTTAAGCTGTCAGACCAAGGAGCCTGGGAAATTGAAAGATGTGCCCAAGATCATAAGAAAATCCTGGATTGCATTCAGACATCCAAAAGTTAGGGACATCACCATCCTTTTTGGTTCGTTTTAAATACCCCACTGTTATAGCTGCAGTTTTCTAGTTTTTCTCTCAATATATCACCAAAAATAAGGACCTTTTGGTGGTAATCTTGACTAAAAGCATCATTTCCATCCATTCCCCACAACAAACAGAAGCCAGCCCTTGGGATTCAGAGGCTGCATTTTCTAGAAGTCACTACAGGCAATAACCAAAAGATGTTATGCAGAATATTCCTGGGCTCCTGAGCTGGCAGCCACCCCCTGGGGAAGGAAAACCACTTAGGACCAGCCCTCCCAGGAGCTGCCAGTGCTTCTTGTTGGAGCCACCAGCACAGCTGTGACTCCTATGTGCAAAATAATCAACCCCAGTGAGGGCTGAAGTGAGGGCTCTGTCTGAAAAGGGATTTGGAAAGCAGGGATGGAACCTCATGGCACAAACCCCTGTGCCTTCGTTTTTGCCAAAGCTACAACTCGCTCACGCTGGAGGGAGCCCACAGGTGGGTGGGTGGGTGGGTGCTGCTGAGTTTCACATGGACTGCCTTCCCTCAGCTTCCATAAAACAGAATCACAGCATCATTCAGGCTGGCAGAGACTCTCAGTCTATTTCCCAGAGCCCCTGGAGGAATAAAGCACGATGGCGAGGACTGGCTCGGTGGAAGCGTTCAAGTGATTTTAATTTTAGTGTTCACGCAAAAGGGAAAAAAAAAAGGGCAAATCCCATCATCAGCTGCTGAAAACATTGGAGGGTTTGAATGTCACACAAAGAATTGGAAGTGCCTGTGGGGTTGTTTCTCTGATTGAGCCCATTTGTACCTGTATCACAAATGAGCTGCCCTCCCCACTGAAAGGCCATTTACCAGTGGTTAGGGTTTAACCATTGAAAAGGGAAAAGCAATTTGCTCACCCTCCTTTGCTGCCTTTCCTCTCCTCCTCCTTTTATTCCACACCCCCCTCCCCAAATTTTAGTCACAATTCATGTTGCCAAAATATCTGCAGTGATGTCCTTCCACGCAGAGTGTAAATTAATTCCTCTAGTAAATATTAACAGCAGCTGTAAAACAGCAAAATAAAATAACACCAAGAAAAGCAATCAATAAAAATCTGTATGAAAATTAGGTATTGGTGCATGAGATAGGAAAGGGCCTGAATCTGGATGTTTTACAGAGAAACCTGGAAGCTATTCCAAAGTAGATGGGCAAGGAGTAAAATTTATCAAATGTTGCTGGGATAATTAAACCAGAACAGAGAGGAAACAAGATGTTTGACCAAAGGGAATGCAAGTGAATGGATCCAGCTCTTTCTGTGCTTCCCAAATCATTGTCCCTCTGGGCTTAGGTGACCCCAGAGTGTCACCATGCAAATGATTTCCAGCTAATGCTGAGACAGGCGTTCCCATGATGGGTACCTGGGCAGGGGGAATTTAGTTTGTGCTGAGCATCTGGTGCATGAGAAATGGGGATTCAGTTTTTTGGGATCAGCACGGAGGTTCTCCAGAGTAGGAGAAAATAATACAAATTTTAAAAAATATAAATAAATAAAAAGAAAGTAGAAGGCCTGCAGTACCAACAGCACCAGAACTTGCTTGGAAAGCTGTGCTGGGTCACTCCATGCAAAGCTATGAGCAGCTTCAGTGATAAAAACATTCCCATTTATGACAAGGGGCATCTGGTGGGAGCAGAAAGGTGGGACCCACCCAGGGAAACCCACAAAGCAACTTTTGTCAGCCCACACAGGGCATCCCCAGAGGAATGTCAGGCAGCAGGAGCTGACAAGAGTTGCGTGGAAATGTTTATGGGAAGCACTGAGGAACTGGGAGGTGTTTGCCTGGGACAGAGCCAGCCAGAAATGGGGTCTGGAGTTTTTGGCAGGAGCTGGAATCTCAGCAGCAGTGAAAACAAGAGGTGGGATGAGGGCAGGCCCTGAGGAGGAGCCTGTCCAAAGGCACAGGAAGGGCTCTGGCACCATCAGGATGAAATAAACCCATCCTAACCCAGTTATTAGCATTGTGTCCCTTTGACACGATGCCTGGAGTGTTTCTCCACGGGGCAGCTGCTGGATTGCATCATGTCAGAGCACAGCATGGAGCTATTAATGGCTTTTAATATGATCCTCTGGATCCTGACAATACCTGCCATTAGGCAGGCCTTAATCACAGGATCACAGATATTGATATGCTCAAACCATTCAGCAAAGACTCAAAATGCTCTTCATTCACAGGAAAATGATGAAACTTCAAACCAGAGTATCCATAGATCCAGTGCATGCTGGAGGAAATCTGAATTTTTAGTCTCCACGTGTCCACCTATTTTTGGGTTAATGACTGAGAGTTACAACTAGCTTTTTAAAAATATAACCAAAAAATACTGCCGTGCATTTCCTTGGCAGACTGCTTGCATCACTTTAATTTAGGAAGCAAACTGTGTTACAGCAACCACAGACATGTAAATGAGGCAAAAAAATGGTGCTCGTTTTGTTGCTTTCCAAATTTAAGCTGACCTAAATAATTTAATACAAAATTTACAGCAGTGAGGACACAATTTGGTGGACAAATATGGGAACACAGTGAATTTGTAGGACAGAATTTGTACTCCTCCGGGTAAAGGATGATTCACCATCTGTGTATACTGAAAGCAGCTTTCACTTTGGGGGCAAACACAGTGCAGACCCTCTCTATTATCCCTCAATTTAGCATGCAAAAAGGAGAATTTTCCTTTATCCCAGCAGAAAAACCAGGATTGTTTTCTGAGTGGGTGTTTGACATTCATTTGTCAACATTTTGCTCTCTCCAAGTACCTGAAAGGGGGGCACAGCCAGGTGGGGCTGGTCTTTCAGGTGAGAATGACAGGACCAGAGGGAATGGCCTCCAATGGCCTAGGAGAGGTTTGACTGGATAATAGGGAAGATTTCCTCACTGAAAGGGTGAAAGGCAATGGAACCATCCCTGAAAATGTTCAAAAAATGTGTAGGTGTGGCACTTGGGAATAAAAAAAATTCAACATGAACAACTTACGAATAATTAAAGAAATATAGGCATTTTAATCTTTCAGTTATTATGGTAACAGTGCAAGTAATATACTTGTCTTCCTTTTGTTAGTTAGAAATTTGTTATTGACTTCAATAGGTGACTTTAGTTTTTAAAATGATGACAGGTGGCAAATTCTCAGTTGAAAAACTTTGCAACTGGAATTTGCTTATGACATTACTAAATTAAAGTGCATGTGTATGCCTTAACAGATCTAGAATGTTAGAACAAGTAAATTCTTTGAGTTTTCTAGGTTGATCTAGTAGCATTGCAAGTAATAATGATAGAAGGATTATGAATAAACTTCCTAACATGCATTCTAGGATATTTTTAATACACAGTAGCCAGTACTTGAGACAGAAACATAATACTTTCTTAGTAACTGTAACAGAATCAGCTATCAGAGAGTTGTTAATTTTGATTTTACAAACAACAATAATAAACATTGTACTATGAATTCTAGGGCATATTTAATAAACAGTTGTGTATTTTTATAACCCTTGTGTGCCACCCTTTCTACAGTTTTACCCTTAGCACATGTAATTTGTTTATTAGAGTCCGTGGAATATGAGAACCTTTGTACAGCTGAAGCAGTAGGGGCTGTGAAGCTCTGTTGATGTTTGAGGCGCAGAACTTGGCGTTGCTTTTGTTGGCACTGCTTTGGCTGGAGCTGTTAGAATTTTTCTGTTTGCCTCTTGACTGCCCAAACTTAGGAAGCCTCGGGTGAGAGGGTGGCCTGCTCCTGCTGCCGAGAGGTGGCTCTGCTACGCGGCCAATGCCATTTTTTTTGGGCAGCCTTCTTTACTAATTTTCCTATGCTATAACACTCTTGGATGCTTTTTACACCCTGCAGGGGCTTTCCCCACGCTCTGGCAAACTCACTGTTGATATCAGGAGATGTTGCAAGGCTCTGAGGGGCAGTGGCGGTGACAGGATGGGCCGAGGCGTTGGAGGGGCCCTGCTTCCAGGATTGACATCAGCAGGATGTAATTCCCACACCTGCCAATGGAGGCAGCGTTGGGGGAGAGGCCACGCCCACTGGAGGTGTCACAGACACATTTTAAGGAAAATCCTTTCCTTAGGATTTTTTTCTCCTGAGAAGCTGAGAGGCCTCAGGACAAAATGTAAACAATGGTTATCTGCTGCTGTGGAATGCAACAGGTGCATCTGGGATTGGCCTCATGTGGTTGTTTCTACTTAATGGCCAATCACAGCCCAGCTGTCACGGACTCTCTGTCCGAGCCACAAGTCTTTGTTATTCTTTCTTTTTCTATTCTTAGCCAGCCTTCTGATGAAATCCTTTCTTCTATTCTTTTAGTATAGTTTTAATATAATATATATCATAAAATATTAAATCAGCCTTCTGAAACATGGAGTCAGATCCTTGTGTCTTCCCTCATCCTAAGACCCCTGTGAACACGGTCACATTGGAGGCGTGGCTGTGTCCCACTGAGGTTGGCATGGGGCGGGGCCATGCCCGCTGGAGGCGTGGCTGTGTTCTCAGAGGTTGGCATGGGGCGGGGCCATGCCCGCTGGAGGCGTGGCTGTGTTCTCAGAGGTTGGCATGGGGCGGGGCCATGCCCGCTGGAGGCGTGGCTGTGTCCTCAGAGGTTGGCATGGGGAGGGGCCATGCCTGCTGGAGGCGTGGCTGTGCTCTCAGAGGTTGGCATGGGGCGGGGCCATGCCTGCTGGAGGCGTGGCTGTGCTCTCAGAGGTTGGCATGGGGCGGGGCCATGCCTGCTGGAGGCGTGGCTGTGTCCCACTGAGGCTGGCAGGGGGCAGGGCCATGCCCACTGGAGGCGTGGCTGTGTTCTCAGTGGTTTTTAGCTCATGTTATTAACGCTAATAATGCTTTTTTATCATAATCTCTGTCCCATTCCTCAAGCAGTTTCCATTCTTTTAGAACTGGGTAGTCTTGCACAGAGACAAAGCCCTCCATATCTTCTGTGGGGTTTTTCTTGTATTTTCAGCTTCTCCCATTTTTTGGTTTTATACAGCCCTTTGACTGTAATTTTTGCAGGTTTTGCTGCAGAGTTGGCTCTCCTCTGATTTTTTTCAATCTTTTGTTTTATAGAGCCCTTTGGCTGTAATTTTTGCACTTTTTTTCTGCAGGGTGGGCTCTACTTGCCTCTGTCTTTTTCCACCTTTTCGCTGTGGGGCCAGGCTCTGCAGGCACTGCCCTGTGCCTCCCTCTGCTCTTCTTGCAGGACAATTGTTGTGTATTTGGACTGTTCTTCATCACATTGGGGTCACCCCGTGTTCCCACGGCAATCAAGCATCAGGGACAGGACCCTGACAAACCTCGCTGGTCACCAGCAAACAGCATTTTTGATTGTTCTGATCTTGCTTTTATTCAAACCTCCTGGGCCTGGAGAGCTCATTGGTCTGATCTTTCTGCCCCCCAGGTGCTGGACCAGTGAAATGCTTGCACCTTGGGAAAGATGTTTTTGGGTGAAGCCCCTGTCGGTCAGCCCAGGGGTCAGATTATGGAACTGGGCTGGGTTTATTATCTATAACCAGATTAATGCTCAGTAAAAGCCAGCTTCTTCTGTGACATAATGTGGAACAGGACTGATTGGACTCGAGGTTCTTGAAGGGTTTTTCCAACCTTAGCGATTCCATGACAGGAAGATGTCCCTGGTAGTACATTAAATTATTCCTGACAATCCTTTGTGCTAACATGAAAATATGGAATAACTTTGTGAAACAGCAGGGGAAGGAGAGTAGAGAATTAACCCTGTCAGTGCTGCCCCAGGCATCACCCAGCACCCATGGCAGGAGGAGATGTCAGCTCAACCCAGCTGATCTGAGCTTCTCCAGCCAGGCATCAGCACTGTCTGCTGCTCCTGAGAAAAGCACAAATCAGTGTCTGAGCTGATGGGTAATAATTACAGAGTGATCAAAGCACATCAGGCAGGGAGACCTGACATCCCTGTGCTTGCCAAGGGTTTTTAGAGCTCTGAAAAATACTCTGGTTGCTCCAGTCTGGAGCAGGATGTGTGGGAAGCTGGGAAAGCTTCCATCTCAGGGGTTTGGTTTCTGTCCATGGTTATGGTTAGCTGAGGCACAGCTCAACATCCTTCCCATGGCTGCTCCAGAGGGATTCAGGAACTGCCTCAATGGGATACAGGGAAAGGTCGTGAACAGCAGCATTTGGCCTTTGATCATTTTGTCCCCTAATTCAGCACTCAAGGAAAAGAAGATGATTCCCTTCCTTCCTTCCTTCCTTCCTTCCTTCCTTCCTTCCTTCCTTCCTTCCTTCCTTCCTTCCTTCCTTCCTTCCTTCCTTCCTTCCTTCCTTCCTTCCTTCCTTCCTTCCTTCCTTTCCTTTCCATTCTACACTTTTCCAAAGCTCTTTGTACAATTTCTCAGAAATATCCTCACTGCAGTTCAAAGCATTTTGTCCTATTTACGTAACAATGTGTTTCCTTTGTAATAAACCAAAGCAGAATAACAAGTATTTTCATGAATTTCAGCAGGATTCATATACATTGGGTCACAATAACGTAAGAGAAAAGAGAAAGCTTTAGAGTCAGTTTAAATGCATGAATCACACACACCTGCAGTGGACTCCAGTGCTTTCTTGAGAGTGATTGTGAGTCATTCCTCAGCCATGGACTGGGCTAAAGGACAAAGAGGAAGCAATGAGACACCTCAGCATTCCCATGTCGAGACAATCCTATAGGAATATTCACTGCATAAAAACAATGAGCCTTTTGCCCCAAAGCACTTCAGTCCTCCAGTGGCTTTGAAAATCCCTTTGCTCTCAGCTCCAAAGCCACACAGGTGAAATCAAAGGTTCTTTGTATCAAGTTAAGCAGGACTGAGCTTAACTCAGGGACTCCCATTCTCTGGAAGTGTCCAAGGCCAGGCTGGATGGGGTTTGGAGCAACCTGGGGTGGTGGAAGGAGTCCCTGTCCATGGCAGGGGTGGAACTGGATGAAATTAAAGGTGCCTTCAAACCCAAACCATTCTATACCTCTATTATTCCAGAAAGCCTTGCCCAGTGTCAGGAACAGCCCCAGCACTGGACTGGAAACCCCTCTCTCACCACAGTCAGTGGCTTTTGTCCCATCCTACAGGATCAGAAAATGAACTGAACTTGTCATTTTCAAGATGTTTTGTTCAGCACCCACATCTGCATTGCTGGCAATCACACAGCCTGTGCTTCACAACTATGCAAAACACAAAATGTAATTAATTTTATTTGGAAATTCTCTCTGAGCAATTTGCCACCCGTTTCATTTCACTGCCACCTCAGAAGTTACACTCTGACCAACGCCACTTACCCTGAAGACACACAAGAAAGAGAATAAATATTATTATTGGTGTCTGAATATTCAGTCTATGTAAATGCATTATATACCTTGCTTGGCTTTGTCATAATAGAAAAAGCAAGGCAAACTTCCAATTTTTTCTGCTCACACTTTCCTTTTGTCCTTTTTTTGGTTTTTTTTCCCCAAAATTTGCATAGTACATATTGCAAGATTTTTTTTTTTCTCAGTTATATCCCTCTAGTTATTATCTTGAAAGCAAAATTCAGACATATCCAGCACCCTGAGGTTTCAGAATCAGGGATGTTGGGAAGGACCTGTTACTTCATCTTTTTTGCATATGCCCTTGCAGTCTGCTGTTTTCTATTTATTCTGAAAACCTCAGGTAAAATGGAACCTTACATATGAATTAATGAAAACAGGCTTCAGCTCTGTTGCAGGGAACGAGCCGGATTCTGGGGAAGGGAAATTCCTGTGCAGATCCTGATGCATTGGAATTATCAGAAACCACCAGGTTGTGCTGTTGCCCTTAAGCAATGCACATCACCACAGAGCTGTGCTCAGCTCCTGGCTCAGTTTGTCTGGGAAGACCCTGAAATCCTGGAAAACCACTTCCCTCGGACTCATTTTCACTTGTGATTATGCAGCTCTGTATTTTTCACCCAGCTTTGGCTCACTTTTAAAGCCATTGGCAGTGTTTGCTAGCCAGGAAATTCAGGTAGGAAAAAGAATAAAAATAAACAGTAAAATCAAAAGTATTAAAATGATGAAAATAAAAATAAAATAATTAAATCAGCCATCAGTATAACCTTAAGATGTAAACACTGCACAGCTCACCCAAAAACTGGCAGGTTTTTTTGGTAGTTTATACCCAACCTATTTATTGTTCTTGCAAACTCCTAAACAAAATCAATCTTTTCAGGTTTCCCATTGCACTTTTTCTAAGTACACCACAGCTAAACTGAGCAGATTTGTTCCTACAGGACTGAGCACCTCAGGCAGTGAAGTGACCCAGAGTTACTTTCCCACTCTGACTAAAGAGATGTGTTAATTTCAGAGGAGGAATAACAGTTTTCATTAAATAAAGAATATTCAAGAATGGCCATGTAGAATCTGAACAAAAGGTGAATCAACAAATTTTAAAATTACAGGATGGTTTGGGTTGGAAGGCACCTGAAAGCCCATCCAGTGCCATGGCAGGGCTGCCTTCCACTGCCCCAGGCTGCTCCAATTCCCAATGTCCAACCTGGCCTTGGACATTTCAGGGCTCCAGGGGCAGCCACAGCAGCTCTGGGCACGCTGTGCCAGGGCCTGCCCACCCTCACAGGGAACAATTCCCAATATCCCACCTAAACCTCCCCTCTCTTGGTTTAGAGCCATCCCCCCTTTTCTTGTCACTCCATGTCCTTACAAAAATTCCCTTTCCACTCTTATTTTAGGCCTTCTTTCAGAAGAACCCACATAAAGTCTCCCCAGACCCAGTTCTCCAGCCTTCTCTCCCAGCAGAGCTGCTCCATCCCTCTGCTCACCCTGGTGCCTCCTCTGGACTTTCTCCAAATGTTGGGGAAGTTTGCGGAAGTAGAAGAGAAGGCCAAGCACAGAATTACACAAGTGAAACTTTCTAGCCAACAAAAACCTGAATCTCAGTAAAAGGTGATGGTTTTGTCTGCTATTGCCACCCAGAGGTTTTTCTCCCTTGAATTGATCTGAGCACTTTTTGCAACCTTGTAAACATTTGGAGTCCAGAACATGTGGTGCCAGATCCATGTGACAAATCCCACGAGCCATGGAAAACCTCCTTGTGGTTTGCTTTTGGACCCACCACCTGCCAGCCTCCCATGTGATAAAGGAAAAAGAAAACCTGGCAAAGATTCGAGGCTGGATCCTGATTCTTTCCCTCAGAAATGCAGGTAATTGGATAAAACCAGTTTTAGGGGTTTGTGGCATGACAGATGAGACTGTCCCACCACACAGACCAAAACCGGGGCCCCAAATCTTTAGATTTAGAACAAATAACTGACAGCCACATTTGGAGATGATTTAGTTGAATTTACATCACTAAGCATCTGATTGTTTATTCTCCTCTTAACATTCCCAAAGATTTTAGGATTCTTCCCCAGCTGCCCTTGAACTTTTTCCCTGGTGCTGAGGAGCTTTTCCGTCGTGTGCTTTCCTCCTCAGCTGATGCAACACCCACCTTCTCCCACCTTCCCTCAAAGCACTCCAAGGAAAAAAGCTTTTAGCTCAGCTTGAAAAGAAGGAGGAGGAAGAATCCTTTTCTTTCATGCACCTCAGTGGGAATACAGCAGCTCAGGAGTTGTTAGAACACAAGGAACACAACTCAGGTTATTCAGCTCCCAGGTGGGAGCCAGGGCTGTCCTGGCTTGTAGAGCACAACTTCAGTAGCAGATTATGTGATGCACAGTGCTTTTCTCTCCTAAAATAGTCTCCCAAAGGATACAACCAGGATTTTTTAGCCACTGAAACTCACAGCAGCACTTCAGAGCCTGCTCCTGTCCATCTATTTCACCGAGATGTGAATCTGTCCTTCCACAAAGAGGGTAATTATATGTTGGACATTCTCAGATTTCCTCCTGTCTAAATTATCGACAAGCAGCTGCTGCTATGTCGAGTTCAGAGTCTCAGATGGGCTGATAAATGTGACTCTTTAACTCCAGAATATCTATAAAGTGGGGAAAGAGGGGCAAATCCTCCCCCTCCCTTTGGCCTCGTTCCAAATCTTGCCCCACAGATCTGTTGAGTGCCATCAGGACGGTGCACAGAATAAAAGCAATCTGAGGGAGATCATCTAGTACTGGTTGTAGAAGGCTTTTGACCCAATCCATCCCCAAAGCCTATTAGGGAAATTTGAAAACTGTAGGGTAAAAGGTAATTTTCTGCCATGGATTAAAATGCATTGGTGAGATAGGAAAAACAAAGGAAAGGAAGAAAGTTCTAACTCTTGACATACAGAGAGGTTAATGTGGAGTGCCCCAAGATTTGCTGCTGGGATGGATTTTTTTGTCCCTTTAAATCCCTGGCATAATGCAAGAAGTCCTGGCTTACTCAGCAAACATTCTGCACTTCTCTTCTGCAATAAATCCTCGTGCTTGCTTTAGCTCAGGCTCCTGAGCTGCCGTGCCCCAGATTGTAACAGCACCCACAGGACAGTCAGGGCACACCAGGAGGGAGCTCAATCTCCACGTGGTTCCACTTCCCCAGAAATATCCCCAGGGGGGAATCTGTATTACTTGTGATTTCTCATAAATCAGAGCAAAGACATTTTTTCTTTTAAACATCCTGCCAGTCTGAAGCTCTGTAAGGTAGATAAAACATTTTTTTTTCCCCCTCGTATATATATACTAAAAAATAATTGGGAACTATGCTGGTGCTGTGGAAAATCTTGCTGTTATGTGTGAATGAATGGCATCAAAAAGATTCTTTAAATCCAAAGTAAACTTTGTGTTGAAGGTTTAAGTGATAGCACGAATGTGTGCAGATGTTCAGCATGGAAATAAGCCAGCACATGGAGCCAACTGGAAAAAACAGTGGAGGAACTTTCATTCAGATAAAGATTTATGAGTCTACCAATAGAGACACTAATGGATTCAGGTTTGGATGTTAAAAAAAATTAAACAACTCAGTAGAAGTGTCTGCTTATTCTTCAAAACCACCCCAAAATGGTTAATGTGCTTCATGGCAAAGAAGATGAAGCCCAAATAGATGTTTGGTGTTATTGCCCACCCTCTTGATTTTGAATTGTTTCAGTCATGAGAGAGAAAATATGGAAAACGCTCTGCAGGAGCAGACAGGAAGGTCTTCAGGGCAGCAAGAGCTCTGAAAAGTGTAAAAGCAGTTTTACACAGGGTTCTGCTCCTTTTGACCATTTCAGCTGTGCCATGTCCCAGAACAGGCTGCCATGGTCAGAGAAACCTGACTCAAACGTCTGGGGCACATAAAGGTAAAAATCCTGAATACCATGAGTGCTCAGTATTCAGAACATAAACTGATTAATGGTCAGTCCAGCCTAAAAGTTCTCTTGAAGGTGTTATTTCATAATCACCATGGCAGCTCTGTTTTCTGACAGAAAACAAAGCTGAATATTTCATTTCCATTGTCAGCTACTGCAGCCATGATCTCAGAAAATCAAAATTGATAAGTGGGACTCTGGAATATTTTTGTTTGCATTATCAATAATGCTGCCTGGTGGAGGACACCTAAACCACATCATTTTTCTAAAAATGTGTTTGGGAGCTTTCTCAACTTACACAGTACTTTTACCCTGTTGAGAATAATGGAGAGCTGAAGCCAATAATTGTATTTTATTTCAGGTTTTGTGTTGCACATGCAAAGAATTCACCTTCTATTCAAGATTAGCTGTCGGGAAATTTTGATGATCCCTTATGGAAGAGCATTTGACAGTCACTCATCATTGGAAACTTTACTGCCCTTTCCAGATAAACCTGTACAAATCTTTTTTCATTGTAAATTTTACAATTTCTTCCCTTTCTTAATGGGAGGAAATTGTAAAATACACTACATGCATTTTACATTTATATGAAGGAAACACATTTCTAAGTCACTTCAACCTATTTTCAGCTTTTTGGGGATAAGAAAAAAAAATTACTTTCCTCCCATCATCCAAGTAAACTTTGTCCACCCTGTCCTTATTTGAAAGCAGCACTCTTGATGTGGAAGGATCAAAACTATTGCATCATTTTTTTTCATTTTATGTCTTTGAGGTCAGTCTGGTAGAGCACAGGTCATCAAAAATGATAGTGCCACCAAGACATAAAAAATAAATAGTTTGTGTAAAATACACACACACAGAGTGGAAACTTCTCCAGATACAATTTCTCTTCAAAAAGCTGCTTTATGTAATTCCATATTGACTGGAAGGATTTGCAGGGGAAAATAGATCCAAATTAAAATCAGCCACTTTAAAAACATGGAAAGAAAATTGCTGTGTAACAGCCACACTTCTGCCAGAGAAACCCGAGCGCAGAAAAGGGAAGAGAAGCCTTTCTGAGGGTTTTACAGCTGGGAAAGCCTGGGAACTTTATTTTTCAGAATTCTTAGAAATGCAATGATTTGCTGCTGTTGCTCAGTGAAACAAGAGTGCTGCTTATGGAAAAGTGTTTATGCAGAGCTTGAGAAGATGAGGAGCTCTGGAGCAGCTTGGCTGCTCCAGGATCCAAAAACCCGAGCACAAATCTGTAAAATGGCATTAATCCCATGAGGAAGAATGCAAAGGTTTAACCAAGCAGCACTGCAGGATCACAGGTGTTAATCAGCTGAGTTACCTGCAGCAGCGACCCCAGAGCTGCAGCAGGTAATGATTAACTTAATTAATTGTGCCAGCTCTGGCTGCTGCAGTGCCCTGGGGGTCAGATGGGAGAGAAAAGGGAAGGGAAGAAGGGGAAAACTGAGCACAGCTTCTGTGTCCTGAGGAAGCTGGACAAGAAGAAAGAGCCACTCCTCAGGGCTATCAGGGAGGTTACATTAATAATTGGAATTTTTAAATGCAAAAGCTCTGGGGTGTTGATGCCTTTTATTGGCACTACTTAAAAACAGAGTCCTGAAAGAGTGAAGGCAATAAAAAGCAGTTCTATTTATTGAAGGCCCTTCAGGTACATCCAGGGCAGACCAACCCAAAATGCCCCACGGCTCTCGGGTTTAGCACTTTTATAACTTTGGGCCATTTGCATTTTGGGGGTTCATCCTCCAATTCCAGCTTCAGGTCATGAAGTCATTGACCCCAGTTTGCTGCCCCAACTCACTTTGGTTTCCATCTCTGGGCCCTGAGGCACTGAGGTGTCCTTGATTGCCAGGCCTGGAGAGGAATTGTTGTGTCTGCCCAAAATGGGAAAGCAGCAGCTCACACTGTACATGGAGTTTGGAGTCACACACTAAAGAATTGCAGGGCTACAAATAGATGAAAAAAATATAAAAAGCAGAGCCCTAAGGCATGAGGGATGACCTGGGCAATGTCACCGAGCTGCCCCCGGTCCCTGCAGGGCTCAGGGGTGACAGCAGTGCCAGGCAAGGCCGCGGATCCTGAGGAGGAGCAGGGGAGCTCTGCAGGACACATTGGAGGCTCATCTTCCAATGCCAGCTTCAGGTCATGAAGTCATTGACCCCAGTTTGCTGCCCCAAGTCACTTTGGTTTCCATCTCTGGGCCCTGAGGCACTGAGGTGTCCTTGATTGCCAGGCCTGGAGAGGAATTGTTGTGTCTGCCCAAAATGGGAAAGCAGCAGCTGGCACTGGGTGTGGAGCTGAGTTACACACTAAAGAACTGCAGGGCTACAGAGAGATGGAAATAGAAAAGCTCAAATCCTAAAGCATCAGTATCAGCAGGGCCTTGGTGAGCTGTGACCAAGTTTTATCTGCAAAGAGGCTCCAAGGAGCTTCCCCAGCCCTGAAATCTCAGAGCCTCTCCTGCAGAAGCAAGGAGCAGGCTGGAAGTGATGGCAAATCTCAGTGTCTGAGCTTTGCTGCTCTCATGGCACAGCCACAGCCCAAAGAAAAACACCCCTGAAGTCTCAACCCTCTGGCACCCAGCCCCCCTGAGCCCTGGAGGAGCAGGAGATGAGCTCAGAGGGGAGTGCTCCACTTGTGGTGTTTGTAACACACCTGCACAAACGCCTGAGAGTGGCATCAGCAGAGAGCAGGAGCTCCAAACCACAGCACAGCTGAGAGTGCAGTGATTCTGGCTGGATTTTTGGTGATTGGGGAAACTCACAGTGGGATCAAGCAACAGACTTATAAAATGTTTCAATTCCACCTTGATGTCCTGCTAACACTTTAAAGAGAAAAGAGTATGTGCACTTTCATGGTCTTGTTGGTTTGCACCACCCAATGCTAATTGTCCCTCCAATATTCCTGTGCAGTTCTAAGGTTGACATTGATTTTTTTTTGACCACACTAGATTTAGATGATGTCTCTTCCTCCCCTGCAGCTCTGCTTGTTCCTACACTGTTCCCCTTTGCACAGGGGTGATGCCCTGTACATTTCCCTCTACCTGAACATTTTGCAGAGCCTATCATCATTCCTCAGTATGACACAGAGGTGTTTGTATGTCCTTTCTGGGGTTGTCTAAGGTGAGATTTCTCAGTATTTAAACATGGCTGTAAAGTATTGCATCATATTCAAGTGCTCATCCATTCTTTGGAGCATTTCCAGTACAAACTACTCCAGTGGGTGTCACCCCTGCCCATGGCAGAGTTGATCTTTAAGGTCCCTTGCAACCCAAATATTTTTAGGATTATTTCTTTTGCTTTTAGAAAGAACCAACACCACGACATTTTCCCCCATCTGCAATCCATTAATTGTCCTTTTTGGGGTTCCCACAGAGGAGAGAACCCCAAAAAGGACAGGACCCCAGTTTCCTGCTTTAATCCCAAAGCCAGGGCCAGTCCTGTGCGGTGGCTGCTGCAGGTTTTGGGTGCAATTCCTTGGTTTTCCAGGATCCCTGGGGCTGACTGCAGCCCTGACCACCCTCCAGCTGCTCTGCTCTGGTGTCTGTGGGACCCAGGAGGGGACAGGGCAGAGCTCAGGACTAAGGGACACCACGGGGCCCCTCGAGCTGTGCTGCTCTCGTCCTGCACCCACTGAAACGTCAGAGCTGTGGAGTGGCATCAAATTAACCCAAAATGTAGGGGGGCAGCAGGGCTTTGCTTATCCACCATAACCTGCCTGTCTGATCACTTCAGCACTTCCACCTCTCCCACTTTGAGCACTCCTGGGTCTGAAAAGGAAGCAGGAAAACACCAACCTGGAGAGCTGCTTTTCCTGGCTGGCTGCTTCTTTCTTTGAATGAAGGAGTTTCCCTGGGCCAAGAGCTGACTACCAAAGCAGCCAGATTATTTATGCCCAGAATTGCTGGTTAACCTGTCAGATAAGCAGGAAGTTCAGGAGCCAGCAGCACCACATGACTGCAAGGATATGCTATTTTTTATCTGTAAATAACGTTCTGCAGTAATGACACTTTGGCAAACAAGTGAATGAGCCGCACACACATTTCTGCTCAGCTCTGTTTGCACATCTGTGCTTTTCCCACTTTGCTGAGACCTTTCCCTGGTATTGCATATTTTTTGTAGTTACTGATACGAGCAGGGTTTTATATTTATTTTGAAATCCTTTCCAAGGTCCCAAAAAAGCACATTTATGTTCATTTAATTGTTTTTTAAAACCATTTGGAGTTTTAATTCATGGGCTTGACTTGTCATTTGAGTGGAATTTACATTCCACATTGCTTTTACAAGAAATAAAGAAGCATTAACATCTAGAATAATGCAGTTATTCAGTTTTCAGGTCTGGTATTGCTTGGCTGTTTTATTGTGGGACATCAGCTAAGAGAGAAAGGGCTGGTTCTGCTCAGGGAGTGCTGGAACATAGAACTACTTCCCTTTCCACTTCCCATTTTCTGACAGAAAACAAAACAGTTGTTTTGGGTTTGTTTGGTTTTTTTTTAACACTATCTTCTGTGAGCAAATTAACTGAATAGAAAACCTCCATTAAAAAAATGTCTGAAAAATAAAAAATAATAAAGTTGAAGAAAGTCCACAGTTCAGTTCTCATCAGATCTGCAGTGTTGTCACTCTCACGTGTGCACCTGGGTGTATACCCAGCCCTGTGTGTGTTTACCATCCGAATTTCAAAACCTTGACTCTGAGCCATCCATTTAGTCCTGAATTTTGTCCATCCAGAACAACCCAAGTTGTTCAGCAGGAGAGAACCCTTGGCTGGCTCCAGCCACTTACACAAGCCCTAGGGACTTGTTACCATGCTCTTGATACCATGAAATGAAACATTCAATGTCTGAAAAGGTTCAGAGGTGACCATGGCCAAAGCTGAAGACGGGGTGACCCTCAGGAAATGTTCAAAGCCAGGCTGGAGGAGATAAAAGAGCCAAAGAGGCCCCAAAGGAGTCTCTCCTGTGGAAGTCCTGGGGAAGGTGATGGGAGCAGTGTCTGGGCAGGCTCTGGGAGGAAAGCTGGGCCAGGGAAATGAGTCTGAGCTGAAAAACTCATCAGAAAACCCAACTGGAGTCTCTCAGTTGTGATTTCTGTTCGTTTTTACAGTATATAAGAAAATGTGGATTGGATTATGTAGTTTTTCAGTAAATATTATTGCACCTAAGAAATACTTCACTAATGCAAACAGTGCAGTATTTCATATAACCAACTACCGGTGTTTGTATTTTGATTATTAGTGTGTGAAAAATGTTCCCTGAGACCACAATATTTCACCTCTGGATATCTGACTTCTTCTGTGCACATTAAGACAGCTCTGCCTTTCAGTATTGCAATTTGGAAATATAATCTACACACACTTCACAAGAATTTACTGTCTCTCTTGATCCTTGACCTGTTTATATAGTAATTATTAACCAGCTTAATTCTGAGAACTCTGCTCATGTTATGTTTTTACACAAGATATCTTGGCATGATAAAATGATGCCTTATACAAGTCAAGGTTGTTTTTGCTCAACCAGAACAGCCACATTAATTCTAAATTCAGTGTAAACAAGAAGCAGAATAAATGTTTTCCAAGTAGAGGAACGAACCTGGCAAGGAATAAAACACATTCATGCTTTTAAGGTTCATAATACAAGTGTGTAGAAATACAGAATCTTGGTTTTCAGGAATGTCAGGGCATTTTACAGTCCATGGTTTATGTATTGTTTTCCCTTTAATTTTGAGCTAATTCTTTACTTAACCAGCCTTAATCCTTAATCTGTTTCTCTCCAGGTATTTATGATTTGTGCATATATCCAAGACTGAATTTAATTCGAATCTGAACTGGTTCTGATCCTGAATGTCTTTTCAGGCAAGTGCAAATCAGAGCAGTGACTGAATTTATGGAGGAGAAACCAGCCCAGAACCCCCCCAAGAGCTTTGACTCCCAGAACTGTGGGGCTCCACTGATGCCAGTGCTGCTCTCAGAATTTGTGTGAGGATCAGAAGAGTTACTGCTTTTAATAACTTATTATTGCAAGATTTCTCACATCAGTGCTTCCCTGACTTCAAGGAAGTCATCCCCTAAACCACACTCATATAAACCAAATACACTCAACTTCAGAACTTTCTCTCCATAAAACATCTTTGCCAGGCATCTCACCTTCCTCTTTCAGAATATTTTCTGCAGCCTCATTTCCAGGCCGATCCTGAAAATATTCCTATTCCTAATTCCTAACGGGAATATTTTCAGGATCAGCCTGGAAACCAGGCTGCAGAATTAAGCAGATTGTTCCAATCAAGGGCTCAGCAATGCCCTGTGGACAGCTGCCACCTCTTCCCTGCTCCTGCTCCTCCCTGTCCTGCTTTTGTCCTCAGGTGTTGTGTCCTTGCCTTTCCTGCAGCATTCTACTGACACTGAATATTCAGCTTCTCAGCTCTGATCTCTGCAGTGCAGGACATGTTGATTTTTTATTTTTTTTTTTCCCAGGCATAAATTTATGGTGTTGCAGATGCACAAGACGTGTTTTGCTGTAATAAAATCTATTATTTACACTAAGACATGGAAAGCTTTCTCTAGTGTTTCCTTAAGCTGCAATTCATTGTGCATTAGTATCAAATCAAGACAGAAAGGGCCAAGAAGTATTTTTAATGTTTTCTGCCATAGACTGTAGCAGGGTCTAAAGTCTAAAAACTGATTTATTGTTGCCTGAGCTCATTATTGGTCATTAAAACTGATATTAAAGTGAGTGAAGTCCTGTAATTTACCACACACTGAAACATCCAGTGTAAACAGTCATGCTCAAATCAAAATGAATAAACTTGGGATCATTTACACCAAGTGAGAGCTGGCATTTCCCATGTTTACAAATATTTAGCTGTATTTAAAATTGCCTTTTTTCACATTGATATGTGAAAAAAAAAAAGCCTTCCTGATTTATCATCTGAAATTTGTCTTTGCTTCCTACGTTTGGTGGAGAGCTGGGAACCAAAATGCAGGGGGTGGAAAAAGGCAGGAATTGCTGGATAGAAATAGCTCCCTCCCCTATCATGGACTGCATGATGGAATAAAAGTCAGATTTTTATATTTTTCTCTTTGATTAATATTTTTAGTCAAACCCTTTGCTCTGTGAATGAGTGGGCACATGCGAACAAATTCATTAATGGTTTTTAGTGTAGTCGGTGGTTTTAGTATCTAAAGATCTAAGAAAAAAATGAGACCAGGGAAGAAAAACTCCAGAAAAGAAGTCTTATAGCACTTCTAGACAGTATTTCTAGCAGGAAAAAAAACCAAACCAACCAGTATTCTGAGACAAACTGAGGTAAAAATGTCCTCTACTAATAAATCTTTGGGTTGCTGCTATGAATATCCCCATTTCCCACCCCAGTAAAGCATTTTATTTTTGCCTGAGCAGAACAAAGCAGTTTGAAGATATTGACTTGAGAAAAAGCTGTGATTTGAGAAAAGGCTGTGATCTCAGTCAGACAGGGGTGGGAGCAGATTGCACAATCAGAAGATATGAGGAGTGTTTATTCCTTATTAAGAACAATTTATCCTCTGATATTCCTGCATCTCCTGGTGTGGGCTTTAAAACACATGGAGCTTGCACAGGGAGAGGTCGGAGAAGATCCCAATCTTTCCAAGGCAGATGCATTTCCTGGTGTCCTGGGGAATTGAAAAGGTTCCTCTCTGCATTTCAATAGCTGGCATTCAATCTGAGTTTCAGAAATCCCAGACCACAGGACTTCCATCTCCTCTATTATTCAACAGTTTAATATGCAGCATTTCCTGATATTTACATCAAATGTCTTTCTTCCCTCATAATATATTCCCTTCACCTGTTAAACTCCTTCTGCCATGTAACAGAGTGAATAATTATTATCCTTTATACAGGCTTAGGTCCTCAGACATTTGAAAGCTGTTATTGTGCTCCTGCTTATTCCTTATTTGGCCAAATTATAACTGCTTAATTCCCTTCATTTTTCTTCCCACTTCAGCTCTCACAAAACCCCTTCATTTTTTATTCTGCCTCCTCTCTGATTTGCTGCCAATTTAACATCTTTCTGGGAGAGCATCTCCTATGGCTGCCTGCAGTGGCCAGAACAAGGTTGCAGATAATCCCTGCTTTGGGACTGCCAGCCATGCCCAGAACCCTTTGAAGTCCATGGCTGCACTTCCACTGGATGCAAAGGGCACTGGATCCTCAACTTGCATTTCCCTTTTTATCATTCCTGTAGCAGCATCCTTCTGCTCTCTTGTCCATTGCCACTCTTCCATCCCCTAAAAGATAAACCATTGTTCATCTCTTGAGTTCCTCTGCTTTGTGCTGGTTTTGTGTTTGCAGTAAAATAATTTGCTTCCCTTGATGAATCTATTTTGGCCATGTTTTATCCATGTTTCATTTTTTATTTCACTCCCCTTATTGACATCCATCTAGGATGGGCATAATCTGTGTATTTAATTGTGATCTTGATTATATCTTTTTTCTAAGCCGTTAATGAAGATATAAAGTAAACTCAGACTAACAATCAGTGCATGTTTGTTATGTCCACCCCACTGGACATTTCCACGCATCTTGTTACCAGCTGTTTATCAGCATTTTTTCATTTGTGCTTTAGCCAATATTCAACCCACACACCATTGTCTGCAGCCAAGCTGACTTGAATTAATTTTTCAATTAAGATTTCATGAGACAGTGTCAAATGCTTTACTAAAATCCAAGTATCTGACAACTCCCATCTTGAGATTTTTTTTTCTGGTTTTATCTTATTTGACTTTTTTTCCCTCGTTCCCTCTGTTTAAAGCTATTTCTTCAAACAAAGACATCATGTCTGCATCACTTTGAAATTGTGCTTGTCAAGGGTAGCCTGGAAGTGTCTGTTTGCCCAAAGCCCACCCAGCTCAGGGTTTGCAGAACATGAAAAGATTTTTCTCTCCTTCACTCTGCAGTGACTGGGGTGAGCTGCACCAGGATTTTCTGCCTAAATCCTCTCTCAGATTCCCAGTTCACTCTCCATTGTTTTCATTCACACAGCCAGAAAACACCTTCTGTCCATCCCTTATCACACAAACAGCAGCAGATGAAGCTGTAATTCCACTCACTGATTTTTATGCCAATGAGAGAAATCTTTCTCCACCTCCAGCCATCCCCTGCTGTCCGTGGTGTGCCCAAAGTACCAAACCCAGGCTCCTGAAATCCAGGGGCCTCTGCCTCAAAGGGCCCAAAGGTCTGAATTTATACAATCTCATTGCTGGACATTAATCCTCTGTTTCTGTTGTTTTCAGAGGGACTGATCATGCAGTGAAGTGCTGCTCACAGTTAATTGAAATATTCCAGCCTGGCTATTTTAGAGCTACTCTGTGTCATTTTTAGAAACTATTTAACCTCTGGTCAATTATTTTCATTCACTGAAAATATAAAAATAATTGTTCTTGTCTTTATTAACTCGCTGTACCCTCAGTCTTTACTAAGGAACTTCTTTGTGGGTAAATAAACAGCAACTTTCTATGAACTTTCTTTCATATCCAAATAAATCTCCAGCCACCAGGATGAATTTCTAATTAATTCATAGTAACCAGTTATAAGGGGCTCCTTCATTAATTCTGGAAGGGTATTACCAGAAAAGCATTTTATAATGTATTCAAACTCCTGCCAACAGAAAGGAACCTATAAGCAAATTTTGAAGAATTAAAATGCTTTCTCCCTCCATGAAAAAAATACAGGAGGACCACCAATACCCAATTTTTTAGTAGCCAGACACTAATTAATTACTGAAGGATTATGTATTTCCTCTTAAAAAACCAGATTTGAATCTATGAAAGATTTAGAGAGGCCTTTGAATAATGAAGAAACTCATTGAAATTAAAGAAAGCCAATGGCTTCTATTTTATTGCAAACATATTTTAAGGCTTGACAAGGGTTGCAGTGTTCCCCTAATTTTGCTGTAAAAGGGAAGTAAAACAACTGTTTATTGTGGCAATACTTCACAGTGCCCTACTTCTGTAAATTGTCTTTAAGCTCTAGGGTAAGGATGGAACATTCATGTTTTTAAATTGGATACAAAAGCTTTTTCTATGCAGTGGCTGCTGGAACATAAATTGCCATACAGAGACTCCCAGATTTATCTAAACACACTGATGCTCAGCAAGCTGGCAAGGCTTTTCTGCCTTGCTTTACCTGCAATGCTTGTAACTCGTGCTCCTTTTAAAAGTTTTTTAATGTTTGGGGTGCAGAACACAGACCTTGAAAACGTTGTCAGAAATTCTCCTTGAAACAGCCCCAAAACCTTCAGAGCCATCCCAAAGTTTTGCAGAGTTTTATTTATTTTAAGGTCCTGGTCCTTTATTTATTTATTTATTTATTTATTTATTTTCTTGTTTATTTAAAGGTCCTATTGGTTTGTTTATTTATGTATTGTTTATTTATATGTATATTTAAGAGCAGAAGGAGCAGCATAACCCCTATCTTGGAGAAGTTTTGCTTGGGATTGGGGCTGCTTGCAGAAATAATTTTTTGCAGTCCCAAAGGGGAAGAAGGCCACTTGTCAACTGCAAGATTAGCAATGCAGTCACCTGGTGTTGTAAATAACAGGAGAGATTCTGGAACATGAACACAAATTAAGCCTTGCCATGGATGAGAAAGCCTCACCTGAAATTTTTGTTGTGTATTTAGAGCTTAGCAACAGATGCTGAGCCTGGAAAAAAAGGAATTTACAGAGAGGTACAGAGCTGCCTCTGTACCTCCCCCCAAACTGCTCCAAAACTCACAAAAATTGCAAATTAACTTCCAACAGAAGGAACCTGCACAAGCAGCAATAAGCGAGGGGAAACAAGTTTTCCTTGTTTCTGAAATTAACACATATATTGAGGTTTAATTGGCACTGGGTTATAACAGGAACAGTTTTGAAAATAACATAGCATGTTCTTATTTGGGTTTAGTGCCTGGGTGTGAGATTTTAAAATTCATTTATTTCAAATTCATTCATGAAACCTTGAATTTGTTATAATAGAAGAAGCAGCAGTTTTCTTTATTGCGGTTTTCTGCTTGAAGAAATAAAACTGAAAGACATTTTTATCAACATTTTTATTTCAGAAGAGACAGCAAATCCACCTTTTTTGGGGACAGTTTTTAAATCCTATTTTTTAATAAATCCTATTTTTCTTCATAGGAAACTTGGTTGCCCCTGATATTAACACCATTCAAAAATTATTTCCAACAAAACTGAAAGTCTTCAGCTCTAACAGCCATATACTGTTGATAATTGGATTATGTCTTGGGCTCTCTTTTAGGAAAGAGAGAGGTAAAACCCTTTTTATGAACTAGGCCTACAATGGATTAAACCTCATGGCTGGGCTTAAAGAGGATGGAGCCGTGGCAGGTGAAGCTTTTATCATCCTCATAAAAGATAAGGGCAAGCAGAAGAGAAAGGTGAGGAGGTGAGATACCCACAAATCAGGCTCTAAATACCTTTAAAAATTGTATTTCTTACAGCAAGGAAAGAAACAGATCTCATCAAGTGATTTTTCTCCATATTCAAATATATTATTATTTTTTTTTTCCAAAATAACTTTCCTAAGGCTGACAGTGCTATATTTTACTGAAACTCTTTACAAAGTCCATTTATTTCTAATGACATTAAAAAAAAAAAGTGAATTATGGGCAGCATGCTCCATTTATTAATCTTTCCCAAAAGAGTCAGGGTAGAACTGCAAACATTGGTACCTTAGGCTAAGAAAGTTTGGTCCAAAATATTCCAGAAATGGTGTCCTGAGCAGGTTTTTGGTGTTATGAAATTATTTCCCCTTGATATTGGGAGTATTGTAGAAAAAGGCATTCCCACAGGACAAACTGAATTTCCCACTCGTCCATGAGCTAATAACAGGTTGGACAACATCAGAGCAGTCCTTTATCTTTGGTGGGGCTTTCCCTGGGTGAATGCCTCTTATCTCTGATGATCAGGTATCAAACCTGTGCTCTTATCTCCTCCTGGCTGCTTGGGGTGGAGAGAATGGACAGAAAGCACAGGAGGTTCCATTTGCAGGGAAAATCCTGGCCAGGCAATGTCCCATCAACCCACACTCAGCACAAGACAGGCTTTTTCTGCAAAGCTTGAGTTGTGAGCAGGACATTTTATTTATTTGTGTGTTTTATGCAAGTAAAAAATCCACAATATTATATTAGGTGAATATTACAGATGTAGGCATTTCTGTCCATAGAATATTGGCTCTTGTCTATTTGTCCCTATCACAATAAGAATTCCCAGAGGTTCAGGCAATTTATTAAAGCTCATATTCCAGCTATCAAATGCTGATTTCCAAGTTCTCCCTCGTGAGGTGTCCCAGGAAACCACAGCAAAGTCAGGGTTGTCCCCCTCACCAGACTCCAGCTGGATGTGAGGCATTTTCTGCTCTCTCTGCAGGGTGAGGAGCAAATCCTGCAGTAAATTTGTCCTCTGTTGTCCAAGGAAGAGGAATTCTGCATTTCCCTGGCAGCAGAAGGCACAAAGGTGATGCTCAGAGGTGTTTGAACGCCACTGTGAGTGCAGGGATTTCATCCCTGTCAAATCTGTCTCCTCCCTTCCTGTGCTGTAAAAGGCAGCTCCAAAACAGCTCTGCTACTTTATTTTGTGCTTTCTAAATAATACCTAAGAAGCAGATAGCCCATAAAGAGGTAATTTTATGTTTTGCTTTAAGTGTGCATCATTTTTTCCTTTCTGTTGTGACACTGATTTATGTATTATGCCAGAAATAGAAAATGTGTATGGAAAGAGCAGCAGCATCCCACACAAAAACAACTCAATTCAGGCATTCCTTAGCCTGGAAAGTCACTCACAGGATTTTAAATCTCATCACAGGGGTTTATGCTCTTAGACATCACCTTTCATTACAAGAGAAGTTTCTGTTTTCTCCACTGTGTCCTGCCACCTTCAATTGATCCAGTTCTCCCTGCTCTGTAACACACTCATTAAATATTGACTCTAATCCTTGATATTTACTGTATTAATTGCCATTGATTGAAGTTTTTTTTTTAACCAGGTGTTTATTCCTAAGCAGATGGGGAAAAACCCCTTTTATGCCATGAGCTAATTCTGAGTGCTGCCCTTGAGGTGCCCTGGCTGTGGCACATCTGTTCAGGCATCCACAGCACGAGTTTGGGATTGTCCCTCCAGCAAAAAAGCAACAACTTTGAGAGGCTTTTTGTCAACATAAAATCCACGTTCTCCTTCCCACACACAGAGAACAATTTCCCAGCCCAGGGATCTTTAGCAGAGCTGCCCAAACACAGCCAGCCTGGGGGCTGGACAAACCAAGGAACAACAAATTGGATGTTTCTGTCTCTCAGCAAAATCTCCTGATGGGCAGCCACGAGGCTGGAAAAGGCTCTGAGCACAACAAGGGCGTGGAAGGAGGGAGTCCAAACTCTCCTTTAAAAGTTAAAGAAATGCCAGGGGGGAAAACAAAAATTGAATCCCTCCCTTTATCTTGTTTATAAGCAGATCCCTGCTTCCCTTGGAATGCTGCAGCTGCCAGCCTGGCAGGAGGAGCAGGGAGGAACAAAGGGAAGTGTGGCCTGACAGAGGCTGGGAAGAGGGAAATGTTGCAGTAAGGTAGAAAAATCATAGAGAAAGGCTTCAGAAAATCAGGGCTGCTCTCCTGGAATCACTGGCTGGCCTTGTCAAGGTGGCCCCTGTGCAATTCCCATGTGGGAGCAATCCTGGTGTGAGCAGTTCATTGACACAACAATCCATTCCTGGGGAAAAACAACCAGCACCTGGATAAACTGTTTGTGCACCCTTAGAAAAATGAAAACTATCTCTCACAAACAACTTTTCAGCATGTACACACCAAGAGTTTGAGTGACCAATGAATACAGAATAACAACTTGTTATTAATAAAAATTAACCCATGAAGTAATCAACAGGAAAGCTCCCGACCCATTGGAGTGACACACAGGTCTGTAAGTCTGTAAAACTGGATAAAGAGGAGTTTTGTGAATAAAGAATGGGCTTTTTCCACCATGAAGAAAATGGAGTCTGCATGATTTATTCCCATAGGGAAGGATGTTGTTTTGCTGACAGTTTAACTTTAGGAAGCCCCAGTGGGAAGCTGGTACCTCTCTGAATGTGAGGGGTGATATGGATTGGCAGACAGATCACAGATATTTGTTAAACAAACACAAAAACTCAGGAAGGAGTTGCCTGGTTCTTGTAGGTGTTGCAGGGGGTAAAAGTCTCTAATTAGCCTTTCCTGTAGTTTTGGGAAGCTTTGTCTTACCTGATGTCTTTAAGATATTTTTATTATGTTTTTTTTTTTTTCGTATCTTTCTTTAGAGCAGAGTTTGGCTCCTTCCCTTCTCCCTCTCCTTTCTCCAGCACCCCTCCAGCACAAATTCCCACTTCTCCTCTCCATTTCCTCCTGCTCCTCTCAGTTTTTGTCACTCTCTGCTTTCACTGTCATGGTTCTTGGTTCCTCCCAGGCTCACCATTCCTCCCTCCTGTTACCATCAGGAGTTTCCATGCTTCTCACAGGAGCAGGAGGGCCAGGCAGAGCCCCTTGTTTTTGTTTTTTGCCTCTTCCTGCAGTGGGTCTGGTGGGCAAAATCTGTTCAGGGACTTTGGACAAGAGAATGGAGCGCCAGGAAAAGGGGGAACAGCTTCAAACTGATGGAGGGCAGGGTTAGGTGGGATGTTAAAGAGAAATTGTTCCCTGTGAGGGTGGGCAGGCCCTGGCACAGGTGCCCAGAGCAGCTGGGGCTGCCCCTGGATCCCTGGCAGTGCCCAAGGCCAGGCTGGACCCTGGGAATTGGAGCACCTGGGACAGTGGGAGGTGTCCCTGCCATGGCAGGGGTGGCACAGGGGGGATTTCAGGTCCCTTCCATCCCAAACCAGTCTGTGGCTCTGTGACCATGAGTAATTGGTAAATAAGAGATGAGACAGGTGACAGCACAGAGAGGGGACAGCCCAGAAGTGGCAATAAGCTGTCAGATGTGTTGTCACCTTGTCTGGATTCCTAACAAGCATCTCTGTGCACACTGGGGTTTGAAAAATCTTGTTACAGAGTCAAATTCCTGTCTGGGAGATATTTTGTGAGGGTTTCCCTAGGTTAAAAAGAGCTGTATTACATTAAAGAAATACCAGGTTATGCCCGGAAAAGCTAAACTTAAAGGGTGCTGGATGTAGCAATTAGCACCATTCCTGACTAATGTTGTGTAAATGTGCATGAATAATTCCATGCCCTGTGCTCTGGCACTGCACAGCTCCTGGGCAGGGACAGCTCAGCACGACAGTTCAGGAATAGCTCAGCAGAAATTGGTTTTAAGAACTACCAACTCATGTGGTGCAGGTATTCTTTTTATCTCTATATTTATATCTGTATCTTTATCTATGTTTACAACTTGTTCCACCACATAGAAATAATGTTTCTCCATAAAACAGGACTGCAAGCAGCTTCCCTTCAACTCACAAATGTCTGGGGTATTTTAGAAAGCAGATGTTTCTAAAATACTCCCAAGTTTCAAATATTATATATATATATATATATATATATTTCCAAATACCCCTTAATAATTTGGGTTGCAACAATAAAACCAGGTGAAAGTGAGTCCTTCCCATAAAAAATTCCAGACAAGCACAAGTACAGCCCATAACAGGAAATGCTGAAATGCTTTTGCACCCTGTGCTACTGTCTGGTGTTTTTTACTACATGTCATCCTGGCTATTTCCCCTGTACTTAGTGCTGCAATTAATAAAAATCCTTCTCTAAAGATAATGAGGTGTCAGCTCCACTTCCAGTTGAGGCTGTCTGTTGATGAAAAACTACTTCACAACGGCATTAAACTGCAAAGAACAACTCAAAAAATAAGAAAAAATAGAATCATAAGCCCGAGCCACGCACTGCCAGTCCCCATAGATTTAAATTTAATTAAATGAGAAAACTGCAGGACTCTTTTTGTTCACACTGAAGATTCCCAGAGCTATCCCAGGAGCAGTGCTCAGTTATTGCAAGGAATATTGGAATATTGTTTGGTCATTAAGGCTGCCAGTCACTCCCTGTTAGGGCTGGCAGCCCAAATGCCAGGGTGCCACCATGGCAATAAATGGCCTTGGCCCTGCACTGAAAGTGTCCTGAGCATGCAGGGCTGGGATCACATCAGTTCACCTGGTCAGTGAGAATTTTAGGCTTTCTAAGTTTAGAGTTTTCAAGACTTTCTGTGCTGCCAGGCTCTGACCCCCAGGAGAACACTGCATTGACCTGGGGCTGTGGAGAAGCTTCCAGAATGGAATGATGGAACTGGGACTGTGGGGGTTTGGATAGAAGTGTGTGATACCACAGGGTGGGAAAATTAGAGTTGAAGGGTTTAGAATGTAGTAATAGATATAAAGCAAGATGGAGGCTTTAGGGCAGAGGCTGATCCTTCTTCTCCACCTTCTTCTTTCTTCTCCTTCTTCTCCTTCTCCTCCCTGGGTTTGGGTGGTTTTGTGTAATTGGATACAAAGTCCCCATTGTGGGTCATAGGTGGTTGGTTATTGGGTTAAAAGTAAAAATAATTGAGGTGTCATTTCTTAATTGGACAGTTTATCCCTAAAAGGCCTTGCAGAGAGAGAGAGATGGGGCTCCATTTTTAGTTTGTTGGAGTGAAGTGCTGCAGAACTCGGGGTTTGTGAGACTGTGACATGGATAAGAACTAACAAACATCTGAGTCCCAACAAGAAATACCATCTCACAATTTAATCCCAACCCTGGCAGAAAAGAAGCAAAGAATTGACATTCACCCATTTCCTAAGAGCCAATTGTTTGGAATATGAAACCCAGCCCTGGGTGCTGCTGTTTTGGGAGGTGTTGACCACCAAGTCCTGGAGGCAGCAGAGCCCTTCCTTTTGTAACACCAAACCCATGGGGTTGTGGTGGAAATGATGTTGGAAATGATGAAATTGTGTTGGAAATGATGCTGTTCTCTCCCTTTAAAGCCCCCATGGCATGTCCTGGAATCATGGGAGGGGATACCCCACTTCCTTCCCCCCAGCCGGGTGTCCTTGCTCCCCAAACACGGAAAAATGCCGCCCCTATTCCCAATAAATCTGATATTTTCCCCACAAAATATAAGAAGGAACCTGGCATCGCTTCCTAACCCCTGCAAATAATTTGTTGTCCTTTGAAGGATGGAATTATTCATCTGACATTTCATCTTGTATCTTGTCTATCTACCAGGACTCTCAAGAAAAATATAACATCTTAAAGCCCAGTTTCCTTTTTTATTTTTTTTTTTAGCTTTAATATTTGTAGTTTTTCCTTTCCCAAAGACAAATTAGGAAATAAATGAGCCTGCAGACCAAGTTGAGAATATTCTAAGTGATTGCAGTAATGCACAAAGATGAACATGACAATGTCATCAGCACCTTGCCACACACTTCCTTGAAATTTTTTTTTTAATTTTTAGAAAAATTGGTTTATAGTATTGGAGAGAGGAAGGAAAAGAGGCTGAGGAGATGAGAAGAGAGAAAAGAAAGAGGAGAGCTGGACAAACAGACCTCTCCTGTGCCTCCTCCTTGCTCCAAAAAAAGGTCATTCTTGTCTTTGTAACTGCTGAATTTTTTAAACTGGCCTGCTCTGTCTGTGAGAAACTGTCCTTTTGAGCAAATACTGTGACTTTTGCAGATTAAAGGCCAAACCATGTGTTCATGAATTTTAATGTAAACAAAACCAGCTTTTTTTAAAAATTTTTTTATTTCCTCCCCCTGTTTTTAAGATCTTCCTTGGCTTTGTTGTGTGGGGCAAAGGGCAGAGGAGCAGAATGGCCAAAGGGTGAAGCTGCAGCTTGCTGGAACATATGTTTTCATCTCCTGCTGAATCTTATCCTCCATGCTCTAAAGAGATCACATTTACAACAAAGAGACCTGAGAGACTCAGAGCAAATCAGCACCTGCAGCAGAGCTTTTCCAAGCCACCACTAATAGAAAAGGAATGGGAAATAAGATTAGGCCTGCTGCTCTTCACAGGTTTCTCTGAATCTGCTGAAGTTTGTGCTTCTGCTGCAGCAGTGATCATTAATAACACTCATTTCCAGGCCATTTTTGACTTGATTCCAGGGAAGCAGTTAAACAGATCGGGCTGTTTGCTCCCTGGGGAAGAGGCAGAGGGAGGCAGAGCTCTCAGAGATGCAGAGCCCTGGTGAGGGTGTGGTGGTGGCAGCTCCATCCCAATTAACCTCAGCCAACATCCAGGCCAAGGTGACCTGGCAGAGCAGCTCAGAGGGGACTCGTGCCCAGCAGCAGCTGCAGAATTCACAGAATTCACAGAATTCACAGATTTCACAGAATTCACAGAATTCACAGAATTCACAGAATCACTGGGTTGGAAGAGACCTTCAAGACCATCGAGTCCACCCCAGCCCCAACAGCTCAACTGAACCCTGGCCCCAGTGCCACATCCAGGCTTTGTTAAACACACCCAGGGGTGGGGACTCCACCACCTCCTAGGGCAGCCATTCCAGAACTTTCTCACCCTTTCTGTAAAAACATTTCCCTGCTCTCCAACCTGTATTTCCCTTGGTGCAGCTTGAGGCTGTGTGCTCTGGTTCTGTCAGTTCCTGGAGAAAGAGCCCAGCCCCAGCTGAGCACAGGCCCCTTTCAGGAGCTGTGCAGTGATGGGGGCACCCCTGGGTCTCCTTTTCTCCAGGCTGAGCACCCCCAGCTCCCTCAGGGGCTCCTCATTCACAGGGTTTGTGTTCCCAGCCCCTCTGGATGTGCTCAAGCCCCTCAATGTCCTACCCAAGCTGAGGGGCCAGAGCTGGGCACAGCACCCCAGGTGTGCCCTCACCAAGGAGCTCCCAGCTCCTGCTGGCCACAGAAGAACCTGAGTGAGAAGCTGAGTTTCTCCTCTTTCAGCCCTGTGGCTCCCTTGGACACACAACATGTTCCCAGCATGGCTTTTTTCAGGCAGAGCTGATCTTGCAGGGTGACTCCCCTGCCCACATTTTCACTTTTGAGGCTCCTGTGCTCTCTAGTGATGCTGACACACCAAAAGTGCCATCTGTCACTTCAGGAGCTGACACCTGCCCCACACATCATTATGAGCAGCTCTGTGCTAATGGCAGAGACATGCAGGCTTTAATTTCCCCTCCCACCCATCTCTCCCAACCCTCCCCACACACCTCTCCTGCTCAGATATTCCTGGTCGTGCATCTACAGAGCTACAGCAGCAGCAGAGAGGTGCTCTGGGAATTAAAAATGCAGCTTCTATGAATATTTTTGGAAAAGAGCACAACTCCTATTACTGCACGACTTCGCTTTGAAATCTGCCAGACAAGAAGTACCTTCAATTTATTTTATCACTGCATTTTAAGGGTATATATATATATATATGTGTGTATATATATATGTATATATATAAAATCAAAAATTTATATTGGATAATATATATATGTATGGATTTATAGATATAAATGTGTACATATAAATATATAATATGTATACATTTTTATATATATGCATATATATGGATTTATATATATAAATCCAAACATTTTAATATATATACACATATATATAAAATAAATGTATACATATTATACATATATTATATATATATAAAAATATATACATATACATATATATAAATATATACATACATAAATGTATGGATTTATATATATATATTTTTATATATATCCATACATTTATATATATATTTATTTTTATATTTATATAGAAATGTATGGATTTATATATGTGTATATATATCCATACATTTATATATATATATATTTATTTATTTATTTATTTTTATATTTATATGTTTTTATATATATATATAAAAAATCCAAAATCAAGAATCTGGATGAATACTTGCATTTTACAGTGCATTTTCTCAGAAATAAAAGGAGTTGTGCAACTGGTTTTGACACCTGCAGAATAAAGGTACCGAAACTCTGAAATTGTAAAAAAGCACTGGAATTTCGTGCAATACATAGAAATCATTTTAGCAGTATGCAAAATTGTGGTCAAGTCACCAAAATGAATTAGTATTTGACTAATTTGAGCTGAAAATGCTCTTTCCAGCCTGAATTTCTTCAGGAGTTCATAGAATCATGGACTGGTTTGGGTTGGAAGTGATTTCAATGATCA
Organism: Agelaius phoeniceus; assembly: GCF_051311805.1. Classification (NCBI taxonomy): domain Eukaryota; kingdom Metazoa; phylum Chordata; class Aves; order Passeriformes; family Icteridae; genus Agelaius; species Agelaius phoeniceus. The sequence goes on along the minus strand of NC_135274.1, from coordinate 24,389,106 downwards.
CCCAGTGTCATGGGCAGGGACAACTTCCACCATCCCAGGTTGCTCCAAGCCCCATCCAAGCTGGTCTTGGACACTTCCAGGGATCCAGGGGCAGCCACAGCTTCTCTGGGCACCCCGTGCTTGTTCTTTTTGTCCCTTGGGCGTGCTGGAATAAACCCTGGCTGGAATTTATCACACCAAAGGCTCTGCTGCCTCTCTTATCTGAGCTGCCCATGCTGAGTGTGCTGTGTGCACTTGACTGCTTGGCCTGAGCACCTCCCCAAGCAGCTTTTCCACATGAGATGCTTATTTGGGAATGGGTGGCATCTTTCACCATCTAAACCCCCACACTGCTACACTCAGGAGTTCAGGGGGTGCCTCCCTGCAGGATGGAATTCCAGCCCTGCCAGGATGGAATTCCAGCCCAGCCAGGATAAAACTCCAGCCCTGCCAGGATGGAGCTCCAGCCCTGCCATGATGGAGCTCCAGCCCAGCCATGATGGAATTCCAGCCCTGCCAGGATGGAGCTCCAACCCTGAGGGAGGATGGAGCTCCAGCCCTGCCAGGATAAAACTCCAGCCCTGCCATGATGGAATTCCAGCCCTGCCATGATGGAGCTCCAGCCCTGCCAGGATAAAACTCCAGCCCTGCAGGATGGAAATCCAGCCCTGCAGGATGGAGCTGCAGCCCTGAGGGATGGAACTCCACTCCCACTGCCAGGATGGAGCTCCAGCCCTGCCAGGTTGGAATTCCATCCCTGCAGGATGACCCCAGGCTCTGGCACAGCCAAAGGCAGCAGCTCTGTGGGGCAGCTCCTCTGCTGAAGGAGCACTTGAGAGCACAGAGCTCTCCTGGCTGCCAGAGCCCAGCACCAGCACAGCAGCAGCACTCACAAGGGCTCTCCTTCAACCACCTCTTGAAATTTCTGTGCTGCGTCTTAAGAGCTGGAAGTTAAATTTGATTCACACACTCTCCAGGCTTCTGCTCATCATCTTCATTTCAGCACAGTGTCGTGTTATCTATTTTTGTTACCCATCAAGCACAGGCAAAATTAATCTTGTCTCTCCATTCTGCACTGGTTTTTGTACAAGTTCAGCCAGGTTTGCTCATAGGGATGTGACAGGAACATACAAAGGAGTTGGTAAATTCCAAAAGGTCCAGGATTTAAGGATGCACAGGGGTGAGGATGCATGGGAGCCCTGGTGCAGCTGGGATGCAGCAGCTGCATCCTGCAGCCCCCAATGAGGAATCCAGCTGTTTATCTGATTGATGCAAAATTGATTCAATGACACAAATCATAGAGAAATAATCAATTCAAAATTGATTCAGTGACATAAATCATCGAGAAATAATCAATTCAAAATTGATTCAGCGACACAAATCACTGAGGGATGATGCATTCAAAACTAATTCAATGATACAAATAATTGAGAAATAATCAATTCAGAGTTGATTCAATTAGAAAAGTCACTGAGGAGTTAATCACATCCTGTGGCTGCTCAGGTGTGAGAGCTCAGCCTGGGAGGAACAGAATTTTGGGGCATTATTTTAGAGCTTGTTAAGCATTTTAAGTTTCACACCTAAGGTATCAAAGTGATTCTAATTTTTTTTTTCCTATAAAGGCTAAAAAGAGGGACTATCAACTCCCACCCCATCCTCTTGCATGCAGGAAACTGTTTTGGTTCTGTGAAGCTGATAAGGTTAAAGCTCTGTGTGTGTTGTCTCTTGTTTTGCACTCTTACATTCTGTTCATCGGAAAGGTTACACAGAATATAAACAAGTTTAATGAGAAAAAGACATTGTAAAACAAAGCAATGCAGAGCACCTGCTTTTAAATTACTTTTGCTCCTCGTTTCTGACACAAATAATGGCCAAGACACGATGCTCTTGCACAAATAATTTCCATTTCAATGAATCAGCGCTTACCAGCAGGACAATATTTACATCTTTGCTTGTTCCATCAGCCCCTAGATTGCAAATATCACCTCCAAGCAGCAGCTAAGCAAAAAAAAAAAAAAAAAAAATCTTTTGGGAAGCTGCAAAATGGAAAAGATTTTCTTGGCCAAGAGAGAGAAAGCTGGAGGGATGAACTCTAACATCTCTCATTTAGTGTGGAAGGGCGGCAGTGGGATTGTGCTGAATGGACAAAAATTACTTCCATTCACTTCAGCAGCCCAAACTATTTTGGTTCCAATGAAGCAGAGAAGAGAAAATGCAGAAAATTGGACAAAAAAAAAAAAAACCACATGGACAAAAAGTACTGATTAGCTCAACTCAAAAGGCCGGGATGAAACGGCCCAGCTCCTCAAGGGCAGAAGAGAAAGTTGAACCTATATTTGGAAATGACAAGAACTACAGACTGAAAGAAGAGGGTGGTTATATTTACTTTGGTTTTCACAGCTCTATCTTAAAATATTTGGAGGGCAAGGCATAGGAAAGATTGCCAGCAAGAGGCTCCATTTTACTGGTCGATGATTTAGTTCCAAAACCAGCAAAAAACTTAAAAATGAAATAATCGTGGCCTTTGATCTTCCACATTTTCCCTATTGAGAAGCCATATAATAATTTATAAAGCAGAGCAACTCTTCTTTCCTCCTTTCATTAGATCAGTTTATTTGCTGTGCTGAGAGGGTGATGGAGCCACAAGTGGAAAAGTGGTGGGAATTAGGAAATTGGTCTGTGTTACAAATTCCTTGGAGTCCATTGCTGAAGCAGTCTGTCATCAACCACCAGGACATTCTGTCGTACAAAAACGAGGGAATTCCCAGCTGGATTGATCAATCTGTCTGCAGCACACCTGTAAAAATGCACATTTTGTAAGAAGCAGCTATTGTTTGATGTTTCAATAGGTTCCTTATCCATTATGAACACATTCCTAGTATCTGCTATATGAATCCAATTTAATGCAGATATCCTGCTTGAAAAGAAGGCAACCATTGACAATGCAGGTCCCTCTGTGTGCTAGTGTGGAGTTTTTGGGAATGTGGGATGGTGCTCAGCCCCAGGGTGCTGCTGTGTCACAGTGTGGGCTGTGAATAAAATCCAGGCACAAAAATCAGAGTTATGAGCAGATCAGAGATTGCCAGAACAGCAGCATCCACCTCCTTCCTGGCGCTGTTCACCCATTGAGCAAAATGTACTTTATGGAAAAACCTTTCACTGTTTTCAGTTTTACTCTACCTTGAGCAAATCTTTGTCTTAATTTTTTACTTTTGAATAAAATTAGACCTTCCTGAGTACCAAAATCAGGCCAGATTTACTGAAAAGTGTCTATGACCCATAGAACTTCTAATGATGGTGAAGACATTTCTCCAATAAGTTTGCTGGAGTCCAGTGAGAAAAGTATTTAATAGGACTAGTTAGGATATTGTTCAGTTTTTTATTAACATCTCAAAAAAGTAGTTTCACATTAAGTTTTCAGTCAAAAAATACTAAAATGCTTCAACTGATTGTGTTGATTGATTGTGTTGACTGCTAATTCTGTCTTCCCCTTGCAAATGCTTCAGGGCTTTGGAGCTTCAAAGCAGAAGGTGTAGCCTGAATTTCTGAAGTAATCACAAAGAAATGTAAGTTTATTCTTGTTCCATTATTATTTTATTTAAATTACATTTCCTCACATTGTCTTATTGAATATTATTGGGGTTTTTTTGATGACATAATGTTAATTTCTGCAGTGGTTTTGGTTGATGTGATGGAAAGACTTTTGATACCTCTGCCTTGCAAGTTTTTGCTGCCACCTGCGCTGAAAGTGGAAATCTGAGCTGGTGGCTGTGGCAGGAGTAAGACTTTTATCAGTTTCTTTAATGTTCCACAGAAATAGGGGCACTCTACTCCCTTCTGCCTCCCTGAGCCCTTCCCATGGAGGTGAGGTTCAGCAGGGGATCCATCACCAAACTCCCCAGAATTTCCTCTCGGATCATCCTTCAAAAGCTGGATTTGGACCAAAACTGTGGCAGTTTGACACCTGCTTGGTCACTTAAACAAACAAAATTAGTGGCCTCCATCCAGCCACTGGTGGGAGTAGGCACCTGCATCCAAATATTTAGATTAAATGAGCACCTTGATGTGGAAATGTGGGCAGAGCTGTCAGGGCTGAATGTCAGGGAGATTTGTCTCAGGAGCCACCCTGGTGCTCAGCCAGGTCCTGCCTTCATGGGTAACTTCCCAACTCCTTCCAGGATGTGGGCAGCACATCTTCCCTTTGTCTTTCCATCTGTCCTTTCTAGAGGAACGTGTGATAATGATCTCAGCCATCACCTGCACCTGGCCGCCCAATATCAGCTTCTTGCTGTCCAGCTCATTTAGTTTTTTGGCTTTTTTTGCCTTAATCCCCCGGTTCTAAGACTGAGGATAACATCAGCATCCCACTGCTCTGACACAATCTGTGAATTTTCTCATTTCAGTGTCTTTTGCACCTCAGACACCCCTGAGATCCCCAGGGAGGTGTGGAGCAGGAGCTCATTCCACAGTGACCCCACCAAGCCCTCCCCAGCCTCAAACCATCCTTTTCCGTGCCATTTGCAGCAATGCCCACCCAATTTTCTTTAATTAAACACTGATAGCAGGCTGATGTA